>NC_073727.1:15862500-16162500 GCF_023634155.1 Falco peregrinus | reverse complement strand
TATGCTTTTGTGCTCTGTTTCTTCAAAAAGTCTTCCCTTGTTCCCACTTCTGAATTCAAATCTAACCACTTTAAGACTATAAGACCCGTTGGCTAACATCAGAACTGGGAATTTTATGACCTTACTGCAGATGTGTGTCTCTGAACCAAGCGGTCCCTGCAAATCCTACTGATTTTAGTCTGATGATGTTCTTGACTGTCAGTAAAAGTGAGTTAGATCTTGGTGGTAAACATTTACCATGTTAAATTACTAATGAGCAACATGTTTGTGTGTCAGACATCCCAAAAAGGACTCTGCAGATGGGTTGGATGTAATAAACTCATCTCTAGAAAACTGAACAGATCAAGCTCTGAAAAGATGGGCTCACTGAAAATTGCAATTCAAAAAATATAATTGTATGAGAAATTGGTTGTCTTTTCAGAAAAAAGAAAGTATATGTTGTAGTGACAAAAACCTCCCACAATAATTTGACTCAGAAAATGCCTGTGGGGCCCTGCTGGGGGTTGCAGCTTCTGTTTTTTGCATCTTCCTCCAGCATGATTTGGATTTCCCAGTCACATTGAATTTCTCATGTACTCTTAAGATATAGGACCCCAGGACATACCCGCCACCCCTTGTTTTGAGAGAAGACCCTGTGTACCACAGGTCATACAGACCACAATGGCATCCAAAATCCCATAAGGCACTACAGCAATGTTTCTCAGTAAAAATAAGCTGATTTTCACCCTGATTAGCTTTATTCTTCTTCCACTTTCCAACGAATTCTAAGAGAAAAATCCCTGAAAAAGTCACACAGCCAAAGATATGTTAACCAGTTAATTTACTTTTTCAGATGTAGTTCATAAAAACGGGGGTTGACTCCTCCATTTAGAGAAGGCAGAGTCAGAGTCAGGTCTTAAGTTTTATTCTTTTTTGTTTGTTTGTTTTTTAAACAACCTTATTGAAAAAGAAAGTTAAAAAATTAAAACAACAAAATAATTGAACAATTTCATTTGGAATGAACCTCTGAAAGGTTTTAGTTCAATCTCCCACTCAAAGCAGTGTGAACTTCAACATTACACAAGGTTACTCAAGGTCTTGTCCAGTTTGGTTTGGAGTATCTTCTTTGAAGATGAAGGTTCTGCAATCTCTCTGGGCCCAAGTTCCAGTGTCTGATAGTTCTCTCTTTCTTTTTTTTAAATATCTAATTATAACTTCATTTATTGTCCCTCTGGTCTTTTGTCTTGTCTTTGTGCATCTCAGATGAGAATCTGGCCCTGTCATCTCTGTAAACCCCCACTGGGTAGCTGAAGACAGCAACTAGATTGCTCCTTGCCCTTCTTTTCTCAAGGTGGAGAAGACTGAGTCCCTTCAGCCTTGCACAAAATGTGCTTTAGTCTCCAACTATCTTAAAAGCCTCCACTGGACATGCCCCAGTTTCACAATATAGGGCTTCTTGCAGACCAAACACAATGGAATAATTGCTTCATCCAATCTGATGCTACATTTTTGCTAATGTACCCTGTACAGAGTTGGTCTCCACCACTGCAAGACTGCACTGCTTACTCATTTATAGCTTGTTGTCCATCCAG
The DNA here is from genome assembly GCF_023634155.1 of Falco peregrinus. Lineage (NCBI taxonomy): Eukaryota > Metazoa > Chordata > Aves > Falconiformes > Falconidae > Falco > Falco peregrinus. The sequence goes on along the minus strand of NC_073727.1, from coordinate 16,160,929 downwards.
CATCCTTTACCACGGAACTGCTACATAGCTGTTAAATCCCCAGCCCATGAGGTCTTATTAAATCTCTCTATCCTGGGTGCAGACTTCTGAGTTTGTGTTTGTTAAGTTTCTTGAAGTTCTTGCCAGCTCACCCCTCCAGCTTAATTCCTCCTCATTGTCAGTCCTGCTCTCTAGCAGAGAGATTCAGGTTTGGATTCTCCATACTGAAGAATCATCCTCTTCTGGTGTACAGGAACTGGAAAAAAATGTCAAGAATAGAAAGGGCCTCACAGAAAAAGGAAAAAATAAAAATCCACCCACACTTTTATGTATTTTGAAGCCCAGAGAAAATTAATTGTGTGAGACAACTGAGCCAGCAAAGACATAACAAGGCTGACTGTAAGTTAAAGACAGACAGATTTAAATCAAAAAGCAGTCATGACTTTTGAGCACTGAAATAAACAACTGGGATGACTGACAGACTCTCCAGTTCTTGATGTCTTCAGATTAGGTCCAATTGTCTCTCAGTGTGAACTACTTCAGCCAAACACAAATTACTGGTCTTGACACAAAGAAGAGTGGATGAAATGCAATGGCCTGTAGCATGCAGGAGGAGAAACTGAATTATCTAATGGACTGTCCCAAGTTAAAGCTTTTGAATTTATGAATAATGTCTGGGACAAATTTGTTGCTGAAACGATACAGTTGCTTGTAACGATCCCTGCTCATTCTGTTGTGTAGCTGCTTTTCTTGCCAAATGTAACCACATAATGTTTCCAGGCAAATGGGCACTGAGGCACATATCATTCCAGGAATTTTTTTGTTCCAACAGGACTAATAATACAAATATTGCATTAAATTCTATAGCATAGATGTGAACAGATGCAGGGTAGATAAATGTATATCCTACTTATATTTATATCTACTTTTATTTCCTATATACACACACCATATGAAAATTAAAACATATACATATAACATATAAACCCAAACAAGGATTTAAGTAAAAACAAAATAAATAAAACACCAAGAAACACTCATAAATTAACAATTACTTCAACTAGTAATTACTATGCACTACATGGGATCTCCATGCCAGCGGATGGGAGAGGCACGCATTTTCCAAGGCAGCATTTACCCAATTCATGATCACCATTTCTCATCTCCCACCATGCATCCCTGTAAAAAGCCTGGCCTGCTATAGCCAACAGGTGCTTCTCAGTGGAGCTGCTCCCCAGCCAGTCAAACCACAACCTGCATGGATGCAGAGAGGTAGTTCATACCATGCAGAAGACTTCAGATTTTTCTTGGGTGGAAGGCATAAGAACCCTGTGGGGCGGTTCCTCTGGCTTGTCCAGATCTGTTCCTCTGCCTTCCAGCATATCTGCTTTCCTCAGTCTGGTGTCATCCATGGACTTGATTAGGGTAAGTTCTGTCTTCTTCACGTCATAGATAAACATCCTGGGATAGACTGCTGAGCAGCAAGCCTCCAGGTAGAGTGCAAACTATTCAGCACTACCTTTTCAGCTTGACCTAGCCAGTTTCTCACCCATTTAATCATCCACCCATATTATGGTCCAGAACCATACAACAACTTATAGTGAATTTTCACATTCAGCCCAGTATTTAGTATTTTACGTGACGAGTAGGTGTACAGGAATGAAAAGCCATCCATTTTTAGAGTTCTTGAACTAATTCCACCTTGCCCCTTCATGGTGCAAATGAAACCATATCTACAAGAAATAGCTCTTAAGCCATATCTACAAGAAATGTTGTTCCTCTTGCAAACAAAATCTATATTTCCAGTTCAAATGCATTGTTCTATTTTTGGCCTGAAATCCATCCTAGCAGAAGTCCAAGGATTCCACCCATTATTGCCACAGAGCCTTCAAATTTATCGGGATGTTATTAAAGAATTATTGCCCCAGAATTATTGTGTTCTCCAAGAGAAATTCAGCCCCCCTAAAAAACAGAGGAGCCAGCCACTCATGTCATGTGTTTGCGTGAGGGTTATAAGCTATGTTGTAAATATAATAAGAGACGTGTAACATTTTTGAAGATTCCTGTTTTTACAGTAATTAATTTACAAAAAAAAAAAAAATAGTTCCTGAAACAGGCACTGCCACCAGATAATCAAGAGTGAGAAAGAGAGAGAGATGAGGAGAGAGAAAAAGCTGGCTCCATGCAGGGCCTTTTTGCTTACAGCTATGAGACAGTACTGCACTTTCTCCTAATAACCTTGACCTGCTTTTCCTGGCTCAGCAGTAGCATCTGTGTCACATCGGCTTAGCATCTGTTTATCAATCTAACAGCACAAACCTGATTCCTGCTCCTATTCTCTTTAGTGCTCACAATATTAAAATGACTGAATTAAACCAGCAGAGTTCAGTAGGAACGAGACTTGGAGATGGGAACAGCTCTGCAGAAAGAAAAGAAAGGGGAGGGGGAGAAGCAGGGAGGGGGGGGAGCCATATGTAGGAGCTCCTTTTATTTATTCTTGATGGATTTAAAGGAGAAAATTGTTACAAATAATCACTACTAAAATCTCTTGTGCAGAATTCAGGGCCACAAGCTTTCAAAACGGAGAAGCTAGGAATCATCTCAGATTTTTTCCATGGATCTTAAAAGACATGGCAAGTACAATGAGGTAATAAATTACAATCTGCCTGCAGTCTCTGCCTCCAGGTAAAAGAGCAAAACACCAGTGAATAGGATTTAGCACAGATCTTTAATAAGTAGGGTGAAAGATATTGGGAACTCCCCAGGCTTGTCCCTGTGGTTTCCTTTTCCCCTTTTGCTGCCACTGTTACGCTCTTTCCAGTTTTTTGAGATGTTTCCAAGCATAAGGACTGTTCTGAGTCTGAGGCATTTTTTTCATATTTACTGCTGGCCTGAGAAGACGTGGATGATGCCTGCACACTTAACCCCTTCAGAAGTCCCATGTTGCAGGAGGGCTTCTGTTGCTTGCAAAGACATAGCTCACCCCATACAAAACAGCTCCTGACCCCAGAGCTGTTCCAGAAGAGAGGAGAGCTGTCAGCTGGGGAGTTCAGTTGCATGAAGTAGGCTAAAACCGAGGTGTCAAATAGGCAAATGTTATTATTTATTTTTTAGCATCACCATGCCCAGAGCAGAATGAAATCAGAGCCCTACTGTGCTATGAACACACAGCATACTGTTTGGCTTCCGATCTCCCACCTACACAGAAACTAAGACAACAGGAAAAAGAGGGGGGGAAAAGAACAGGAGAAATTATCTAATCTGCTGGAAACTGCTTCATGAGTCTGAGGTATTCCAGACCTGAGTAAGGTCTCATGAGCACCCAGCATTTAAACCATAAAACAGAATAATAAAACAAATATGCCCCAAATTAATAAAAACACACACTGCCTGCCATACCAGCACAAATTGCCAAGGCTTTGGGGTTTTGTCTCATATAAAAGAAAGTTTTTTCCAGTGTCACAGAGATCACTGGATATGTTGCTGATGCACCGGAAAATTTATTGGGTACTGATTTGGACAGGTATTTCACCCAGAGACACACTGAGCACCCCCCTACTGAAGCATCCTAAATAATTTTCTGGAGATCTCCTATACTTGCTTGCCCTGAGAACTCCAAGATCAAAGGCCAAAATCTAACAGTGGTGTGGCTGAATGCCAGTGGCATGTAAAAGGACCTTTAACAATAACATCATTACTTATCCTTCCTTCAAAATGCATTAATGGAGACTTTGGACTACATCTACAGTAGTGCAAGTCCAGCTGCTCCACCAGATTTTGTCCCTCCATCCATGAGTCACTGATTGTAAATAAGGGGGGAAATAGATGGAAAGAAGGGACTCATTGCAGTTACACAAACTACCAGCTATCAAAACCATATGACTAGATCTCAGTGTGAGGTAAATACATGATTTACAGGCTAATTCACTGCTCAGGCCACCTCCAGTGAACTTAGATTAGTCAAGAGATGAGTTTGAAAGAGAAAACATATGCAAACAATTGCTGAACCTCCAAAGAAAGTTTCTTCCACAGGGAAGCAAAGGATAAAATGATTTGGACTATAGATCTGTGAAGGAGCAGACAGCTAACACCTATTTTTATCCAATTTAGTTATTCCAGAATTCTTCCTAATGTAACAGTGCACACAGCTATGCTACAAACTTGCAATCTGAGCCCTTTTTGCTTTTTTATTTTTAACAGCTTTTCACTCTCTGTGTGTTACTTCACATTTTGTCCGAGAGCAGTGCCAGAATCTCATAGGAAAACTCACCCAATGTCATCAAGGTTGTAGGATTTCACCTATAGTTCATGCAGGGAAGCTTTATTGCCCCAGGGTTACTCAGAATCTTTCCCTAGCTCATTTTTTCAAAGGCTGGGCTTGATTCGCATCAGTAGCTGTCCAGATTTCACTTTAGGATCCCTTGTGCCTCAGGCTGAAGACAGAGAGTGCAGGAGGTGAACAACAGGTTGGGTTTGAGATCTGGCTTTTATGGAAACCTGGACTCTATAACTACAGGATTACATTTATGTATAAAATAGGATATAGTTTTAAGAACACGATAGCTGATCTCGAGAATAGAGCTAACTTTCATCCAGGAGGCTTTTTGGAGCAGCCAAGAGCTGGTTAAACCAAGAGTAAAATCAGCAGGAAGGTGTGAAAAAGACTGATTTGAGATATATGGAACTGAAGAGTTTAGGCAAAGCGTGTGACAATACAAAAAGACAGTCTCTTTTTTTTCATTATTTTTACATCTGTAGAAGCAATCTAGGTAAGGTGCTGACAGTTCCCACTGAGCTGCAGCACGGCAATATCACTGAAATGTAGGAGCATAGTTGTCATGAGGAGTGTATTAAAGTCTCTGTTTATAACCTGTTTAGGAAGGAGCAAATGACCAAGAGACAGTATTACGGGTACGTAACGGTGGCTTTCCTACTGAAGACGTTCCTACTTGTAAGTGCCTAAGGAGATGAGCCTGCACAACAGCTCCCTAGGTCTCGTCTGCCCATTAGTTCACATCTCTCCACCAACAGCTTATGAAATCTTTAGCTAACTTAAATCTATTTTAACAAAGAGGTAGCAAGAGGAGAAAAAGAAGATGAAACTTGTCTTTACATGGCTGTGAAGCCAGCCATGTAAAATATGCCCAGACCAAGCCAAATTCAGCAAATATTGATTGAGCAGCTAGGCAAGCTGAAGAATAACAAGGGTCAGGTACTGGGACAGAGCTGGGATTGATAGACGGGAGGACAGTGTTCTGGGGAGGAACCAGAGATTTTACCATGGGGCCACATGGAAGGGGGCACCACGGTCTTGGTTATATAGGTATATAGTGTATGGGGTTCGTTGACTCTGTTCCATTCAGAACAGTTTTGTTTTGATATTACTGAAAGTTTAGAAATTTGAGATCTCAACAGACTATTGATCATGCAAATGTGTTATGTCTGCATATGCAGATCTGCTGTCTTATAAAGTCTGGCTGAGGTATTTGAGAAAGCAGGAGATGTCTCAGATCAGTGAATCAAACAGTCCGAGTTTCAATCTGAGCAACTATCCATAATAATAAAAAAAAATGGAAGAAAATCTCTTTTTAATGGGAGACTTCAATTTGGGAGACATATGCAGCCAGCAGTAAACTTCTCTTCATATTTAAGAAAAATATAAAGATGAATTAATTATGGTCTGGCAGTTGGTGGTAGCCTAGGGACCAACTGTTATTACTAGATTGCACTCAACAGAGACGAGGACAGAACAAACCAATAATAAATACAGTTGACTCTCCAAAATAATTCATTTCTCAAAACTGGGAAATTAGAATGTGATTTAATGGGTAAGGGGGAAAAATCTGGAAAATGAGAAAGAACATTGGGATTTTTTTAAAAAGGGGTTTATGAATCTGTGAGTTGAACTTTGAGTAAAAGTAAAACTTTGTTCAAAGGCAAAGGAAATGCACTAATTAGAAATAAGAATGCAACATGTGACAATGGGAAAGAAAGAGACCTTAACACACACAGCAATATAAATTAAACATTATAAAGTGTAGAAAATTGATAAGGGAAGCTAAAGACATCAAAGAAAATCCCATGGTTAGTAGGATTAATGACAATGAACTTAATTTTTAGGAATAATTAGGAACGAACTAAATCCTACAAATATCATAAGACCATTTAGTAATGGAAACTGCAAAACTGTTTAAACCATACAGTGTAGGGTCAGGTCTCCATACGTTTCTGTTTATCTAATAAGGCTTGAACAATTTGCATCCTCAAAGAATTTATACACTGAGGAGTGCTCTGTATCCTGTAATTTTAAAAGTCATTATTAAATTAGTCTTATGGCAACTTTTCTGGTATTTTTTCTAGGGTCAACTTCAAAGTAATCAGTCTATCCTTCTTGTCAGTTCATTTATCTCAGTTTTTAAATATACTGATATGACACCAGCATATTTTGCTTTTCTAGAATTTCTTTGTTATGCCAAGATTATTAAAAATTAGCATCAGCGACTGACTGTGTGATTCTGTGATGAGATTACAAGTCCATTTGATAGACTATGTAGGTAACCTAATATGTCTGAAGGCATTTAAAATTACTACCACATAATCTAACACACACCAAAAGAACCTCACTCTGAACTTCAAGGAAATTCCATAGCAAGAAAACAAGCATTCTGTGGAACAGAAACTGAACAATAACATTAAAAAGATAGGCTTCACAGAGGAACAAGCCCTGAATAAAAGTTGTTTCAGATTAATTTCATGGAGAACAAAATTGGCTATTCAAAAATTCCATGGTCTGAAAACAAATGTAAAATGAATGCTGTTAAAATATATTAAAATCAGCATAGAAAGGCACAAAATATAGGAACAAGCAACCAAGTAGAGTATCCTAAATATCTTGGTAAACCAAGTTCAGAAAAAAGATATGTCTTCATACTGTTGCAAAAAACATGAACAAGGAATGAGGTCATATCTACAGAGTGGTGTCTATGTGAAAAGGACCCAGTATGATGCTGGAGCAGGAACAAGGGTTCTGGCAAAACGTTCAGGCAAACAGAAGTTATGAGCACCATAGAGTGAGAAAGGGTTGAACACAACAGTCTGTGAAATAACCAAAGCTTAGTCTGGGTGATCTAATGGACCCTTCTGGACTAAGCTGTGAATGTTGGTGAGACTTCTTTCATCTGAATGGATTTGTCTATTCCCAGTTAGACATTCCAGGATGTTATTTCTGAACGCAGTGAAATACGTAGTGTTTCATAGCTACATGGGTTTTCTAAGCTAGAAGGGACCATTACAGTCTGACCTCATGTATAATGGGGTTACTCTAGCTATTTTGCAGCCTATGGCCCAAAACATGTTGCTGCACTTGCTCAGAAGAATATGAACATGCCATTCAGGAGATCTGAACCTGATCTTTGATTGCTAAACAGCCAAATTAATCAGAAGCTCATAAATTAAGATTAAATGACTTAAAAAATGCTTCCTTTCTACCCCTGTTGATGTGGCCAGCTGCCAACTCTCCCAACTCTGTCTATACAATGGACTAGTCCTAGGTAATATACTTTAGAATGTAAATTATTCCAGTTTTTCACAACAGTTTTTTACCAAATGGTTCTTGTATCAAATCAAAATCTTTTGCACAATCAGAGATTTTTGGTTTTGTTTTACAAATGGTGCTAAAATGGGTTCCTACCTAACTGGCTTAGTCCTATTCTTTCAGTTATCCTTTAGTTTAGTCCAACAAAATTTTAAGTGATTTTTTAACTTTCCCATCAGCATCCATATTCCCTTTATGGTCAACAGTTAGAGGGTGCTTTAGAAGACTTGCAAAGGAAGACTTTTTTTTGCTGCGATGGACATTCAGCTTCGCTTGACTTTCCTAGACAGACACAGCCACATATACATGCACAGACACACAGAGGAAGAAAAAGAACCACTTATGAAGAGTGAAAGGCACAGACCAATGGTTTTGCATTTTTCTGAACTGGCATCACCATATTTTGTCTAAGTTAATACAGTAAGCAAAATATGAACTTCCAAGGAGAGCTTCAAAGTTCAGAACACTGTCTTTTCCAGTCTAATTTTTGTCTGGTCCAAGAACAGGATAGTTTTATAAAAGTTTTTTTCTGACTCCATGTTTGAATAGTCTTAAATGCCTCATGTCACCAAGGGCCTGATCTATTCATGGCATAAATTAGAGCATCCCCAAAGCTACTGTAATTTGCACCACTATGCTCATAGAACAAGGAACTTGTTCTAATGGCAGGGAAAGTGTGGTTTGAAGGAATGTCCCAGATAGTGTGATTTTACTTACTCTCTTGACACCAAAGAGCAGTTTATACAAGAGCTACTAAGCTTGCTTTTCACCATCTGGAGATTTACCCACGCAGAAGAAATTCCCAAGGGGACGGTTAAACTGGTTTTCCAACTGCAAAACAGCCTCAGCAAAGACCAGCATCTGGCCAAAGTATCCTGTCAGGGACCTATGCTCACTGTGCATAACATGGTTCATATTATTCTTGGTTTATTTTCTTCTGTCACTTGAGACGATAAGGGGGGGGGGGGGGGGGGGGGAAGCAGCAGATAGAGAGGAGAAAGGCAGGCAGAAATTATGTGAAAAATACTATATTTTTCAGAAACTGTAAATTTTCAACTGGTACAACCTTCTTTCAGAACACACAACAGCACCATTTTCTAAAAGACCTGTGACTTTGTCCTCGAGCCACTAGTTAATCTTCACAATGCTTTTGTGTCATCTCCCACTGGCAAACTGCAGCACACCACAAGTACTGTGAATTGCTCTTAGATTTTTCACGGCTGGGATTGTCTTCATTTCCTGACAGGACTGAACAAATCTGTTCATCCTGTCTTGCATTTCCAGTCACCCATTCTCATCCACTAAAGAGAACACTTCATCTCTAAGAGCTTTTGGAGAACTATCCAGCCTTAGTCTCTTACCTCCAATTCACCAGCAGCGCTAACTCAAAAATCCCATCATTTCTCAAATTTTTGCTCTCCACAGCTCCATCTGATCTATAGCAGATATGTTTTTATCACACTGCTAGTCTACAGTACTTGCAGATCAGTGCACAACGAACCCAGCTTGAGTATGAGTATGTCATACTATATGCTTGTCTCCAGCCTATGTAGTACTTCTAACACGATGAAGAGTTTTGGGGAACTACTTACACATCCCAAGGTCTGGACAAGCATCTTTCCTACCCGACCTCTTTATGTGGAAAGATCTGTTTGTTCCAATAGCTTGCTTATCAGTGTCTTTTCCAGTCTCCTTTTGATGAACAACTTCTTACTGTTTCCCTCCCACAAAAAAAAACCAAAAACAAACAAACAAAAAAAAACCCAACCATCCAGGTAGTTCTTTTCCCATCAGCCCAGGTATCTCTCATCATTGCTCCTTAGGAATGTATTTATTAGGTAGAATGCTTAATTCAAGATTTACTTTTTACTTTACCCGTTACCTATTTTTACTGGTTGTTACCCGACATGTTCCCAGCTCTCCAACACCCTCAGCCATTCTCTACACCTGTGGTTGGCACAAGGCTGCCAGCATCTCATACGTTGTCCATGAACCTCCTGCTGCCTGAATCCCTTAAATCCATCTTCATTCAGATTATTTCTACAGTGTACTACTGGAAAAGTAAAAAATCCTAAGCATCACTTTGACTGTCTTTTGTACCTTAAGCTTCATTATCAACCTTCCAACAGTCTCTCAGCATCTCTCTCCCTTCATTTTTTCATCAGATTTTTCATTATGAAAAATTCTTATATGTTTCTAATGTCCTATGCTATCTGTATCTTCTATTATCTTTTTTCAGTACGATTAGATAGGCTTGTGCATTTTGTTATTGCTACCGTTTGTTGGTTCTAACACGAGAACAGTGTATACAAAAATATGGTTTTTTCCCTTTTTGCTTTTAATAACCCCATACTTGGGAAATACCTGGGGTTTTGTTTTTCCTCCAATGGGGTATTTATTCCTCTGAGACACTGGTCAGCTAGGAGAATATTTATGTGGTAATAAAAAACTTTAACAGAAGGTTGTTTGGATCTAATAGTCTCAGGTATTTCAACACATCTTTGCTTGTCATGTGTCATGCTGAATTACATCGTGGCCTGCATGTGCAGCAACCCATAATGTAACCCATGTAATATAGTTTGAAATGTAATGTAGTGGGAAGGGGGCTAAAAGAAAAAACAATCTTCGGTGCTGGATAGAAGCTGTGGATCCAGAAAGAAAGGAATTTCAAACTGTCGGGGAATGGGAAAAGATTAAACAGTAGCTCAGCAGCAAGCCTACAAAGAAATCTGCAGTGACAGAGTAATGATACCTGTAACACATTACATTAACATTAATAACTTTCATTAATATTTTTCCGTCTTACAGAACAGATCATTTTTTGTCTGAGTCATCAAATGACTACTAAGTGTTCATTTGTCAATTCACTTGGCAAATTATAAATGGATGATGATTAAAAATAAATACAGAAAGGTAAATAAATATTCAGAGAGGATCAGTGACTGGCTAGGACAGAGAGATAGAGACATGGAGAGAAATCAGGTGTCCTGATTCTCAGAACTGAGCTTTAACATTTTGGTAACATCTCTTTCCACCCCTCATGCAGTTACACCAATATACCCTGGCTCCAGAAAAGCCTTGCTTCTTCACTGAACAGTGTGTCTGCGTCAGGGAGGAAAAGAGAGGAGAAAGGGTACAACAGATTTCCATTTGAGGTCAAGGAATGGAAAGGATTTTCTTCTTACCGAGTATCTGATTCTCTACAGAAATAATGTGATTTGCCTAGATGGGGGGGGGGGGGGGTGGGGGGGGGTGGAATAGCAGAAGAAAAGAAAATCTGGTTTTTTCTGGCAGAAATGGTGAAATTTCACCCTTCAGCAATTTGGTGAAAACTGATAGCTGTGGACACGTCTTAGCCTGTGTAGCATGGCAAAAGGCTGCACCATGCGAACTGGCATATGCAAAGAGAGAGAGAAAAAAAACATAATAATTGTACTTTAAAACTGTGTGCCAGGCTGTCCAGCTCAGTTAACCTGCTCTGCAAGCCCTGCTGGCTTGCACAGGGCTGGTGTAAACCCTGAGAGGAGAGATCTGTGCTCCATTTTGCCAGCTGAGAATCCAGCGCATGGTAAAAAAAAACCCTATGAACGACTGGTGAAGGGGCTGTACTTGGGGAATACGTTTTTTAACTAACCTGTGCTTGGTTACCGTCCTTCTTTCCTGCACAGAATGCCAGCAGGGATCACAACACAGACCAGACCAGCTAGGTCTAGCTCATCTTTGGAGCTGCAGCTGCAAGCAGGGTCTTGACACAGCTTTGCAGGACAGGGAAATAGAGGGCAAGACACAAAGGGCATGGTGAAAAATCCCAAAAGACAACAAAACATGTTAGCTTTATTTTGCACAAATCAACACTGGAAAATAAGTTCGATTTTAAAACCGGAAAAAAGTGGCAGAGGACAATTTGTCACTGCAAAAGGCCATTACATTTAGATCAAGAGTCTTCTAGTGAACAATCAGTATTGACCAGGCTTCTTTTGCCTTTGAATGTAATGATGAATTAAAACATTAATGTTAATAACATTTATTACATCACAATTTCTATACAATGCCATATATTATTTTCAAAGCAGAGCAGAGCATTTGAATTGCTAATATAAAATTAAAATTAACATTGCAGTCTATTATTGTTATTAAACTCCCAATTAAATCTCAGGATCATCTGGATTTGAAACAATAAAAAATTCCAAGGGTTTTTTCTTGCATTAAACAATATTCAGTTCACCATTTAGCTCATCTCAGTGTGTGCCCCAAAACGGAATGCTGCTTTCAGCGACGTGCTGCAGTGAGAATTGCTCCAGAATGTAAGTGACGTAACAGGAACAGGGACAGCATTCAGGACTAAAGTAACATCAGACATGAATGAACACTTGAAGTCCATTTGAATGATTTTTTGTCAATAATTAGGGAAATGTTGCCATAGAGAATTCAGTAGGAAGCTATTAAAGTGCCAGGTTATAATACCTCCAAGTGTCTAGTGTTATTTCAGATGACCCAGGGTACCCGAAACAGCCACATAAGTCTGGCAGATATTTCCCAGGATCTATAGGAGACCAATGGCCACGTGGTCTGGCAGCTGGAAGCCAGGTAGAAAACCTAGAGTATCTCAAATGGCACTGAAGACTTAAGTTTAGGAATGTAAGTTGAGCCCCCTGTTTCTCTTCATTGACTATAAACGGAACTGGAAGAAACTGGTTCTAATATGGACACATGGATCTATTCATTCACTCACACGTAGGCATCTTGTGCCATCTGAGACATCATAGGTTTCCCCCCTGGCCTCCAGCTGCCACTCCAGAAGGCTGCTGGTTTCCATCAGTCCTATGTCATATCTGTCAGTGTCATGCAGATGCCTTGGATATCTAGAAGTGCCTCAAATGGCATGAGAAGCCTATGTCAAGGCAAGAGAATTCTGCTACTGTGATAGCATTCAGCTTCATGTTCAGACAAAGCTCCAGATTTAGTTATTAAACACAGGCTTCTAGTGATATTTGAGATGCTTCAACATTCCTGAGACATCTGCACAGCACTGGCAGATGTGACAGAAGCCTTACAGGAGACCCACAAGGTTTGGAGCAGAAACTGGAGGCCAAATGGAAACCTTAGTGCCAGCAGAGACACAATGTGTGTAGGGAACTGCTTCTTTTCCCCAAGTCAACATAGCCAACAGTCTAGTCAACTGCCCAGATGACCAGATGGAGGTGTCTACTCCGAGATGAGATTGCTACCTGCTCAAGCTCTGGGGGCTGCATTGATAAGATCTCCCTTGAGTTATGGGAACTTCAGTACACAGCCTAGGTAAAGGCACTGCCCTTACGGATGCAGTTCTGAAACTGGGTTCTAACTCAGTGTTTGTTGGATGAATCTCACCCTCAGAATTTAGAGGAAGGAGTTAGCATCTTTTTTGAATTAAGGAACACATTTTTCTGAAGAAGGTTTCATCCTAAGGTCTCCACTATTTCCAATGGTCTCTCAGGCACTCATATATAAATAATAGGGGAAGAGATGACACATTTGGCTAGTTCAGCTTAGACGTGGAATTCTCCCTATAATCTCTGTGGTAGGTTCAAATAGTAACACTTTGACTGAGCTCTTCAACTCTTTGCCAGCAAGTTTGGAGCTCAGCAGAGGTAGCTTTTTCTAGTAGATTCTGGATATCCCACTTGATGCTCCTACAGTTAATGCTGGCACTTGAGTCAAAGTGAGGTAGCTCTTCAGTGCATCTACAATAGACTGAAGATGTTGCTTTAAGAGGAGGGGTGTGAGGAGTAGGGTAGACATAGTCCATAGCGTGGTAAAGTGTTATTCTCCCCAGGAGTTAAGGAAATGTCATGTTCTGCTGAACATCTATGCTTTTCAAAGCTTTCTGCCCCTGCCCTTATTAGGCAGGATGTGTGTATCTATACTTCTGCAAAGGGTCATCTTGGGGCAGATTTGAGATTAATTTCACTTCCTAATTGAATCACTAACCTTGCTGAAGTGACTTTTTCAGATTTGGAAAATGTTGGCTTTGACCTCAAAAGCATTCCTGCCTGGCCTCAAATTCCCACTCGGTCCTCTTTGCCTTGCCATGACATTACATGACACACATCAGGAGGCAATGCAGGCTGTGGCAGAAGGGTCCAGGCATAACTGGCCATGAACAATGATGGGATTTGAGGGCAGGTTGCGTACGCGGGAAATCTGGTCTCAAGGAACTGAGCTTCAGTAACACACACAGCTAAAACTCTTCCAAGACCTCACTCTGCACATATGTAGCCAATGAGATTTCAATATTGAATAAGGAATCACTTTGAAATTCCATCTACCTTGCCTTTTTCCTCCTTTACAGCATTTCAGGGGTAACACAATAGCCAAGTAATGCAATAATAACAAAAATAACTAACAAGCTACGCTTGATTCCACTGCAGCACAGCCTATAAGGGCAATCTTTTCTTTCTTTTAATAATGCTTTTATGCACAAATTTAACAGAATTATGCCCTAATTATAGTGGATTTTTTTTTATTTGCCACTGGGAGGAAATACAGCAGATGAAGCTGTTTGAGAGTGCATGGCTCATACAGCTGTATTAAATGCTTCCAACTGCTGTCTTTATGGTTGTTAACAAGTCAGGACCAGACATGCATGCATTTTCTGAGTGCCTTTGAGGATGGCATGGATTATACTTGTATTTTTATTAGAGCTGCTCAACTCATTCGCTGAAAAATAATGTCTGACCATGCTTTCAGAACTGTCATCTACAACTCAACAAGAAATAAATGGATCCCTAAAGACAGACAAATCACATTGCACATAACTTGAGGTCTGAAAGTTAGTTGTCTGTATCCAGTCTAGACCACTTAAACCTCCTTTGGAATCAACACGGGAAAATAACCAGTTCCCGAGGGAATTCATTTCTCCCTGGAAGAGATGTGTAGAGTAGATCACCAAATGGACTCCCAGAAGATCTTTATTTCTTTCCATCAATTTTAAAGAGAGCCTGGAGTGAGTATTTCCCAGATAGAAGTCTGATTTTTAGACATGTAAATTTGGGTGAGATGAATCCTACACAAAATGCTTCATTCTTTTAGGATACAAGATAAAACTGAACAAAATCAGTGGGAAGCCTTACACAGTCTATAGCAGGCAGGATGAAAAAAAGTCAATCATATCTCCCGACCCTACTAGCTTCTGCACCTTCCTCCTCCCTACCTATAGACTGAGTTGTTCATTCCTGTCCTGCTGTAATCAGTACATGCCTCGTTATACCCACACAGGTCAGATTACAGGCTGGCAGCATGGAAGTCTAGATTTGGAATCACTTTGGCCTTGTGATATTTTGAGTGCCAAGTGTGAAACAGGTGCCTGATTTTCATAAAATCATGATCACACATGCTAACCCACACCAAAGCAAATAAAGCAAAGTTGTTATCCAAAACCAAAGACATCCAAAGTAAGCAGCTTTCAAATATAGATTTTCAAAAGCCATAGCTTATATTGTCATCTCATGTCATTGGTGTAAATCCAGAATAACTTGAATAGTTCCATTAACAAAACAGGTGTCAGTTCTTCAACTGCTGGTGAATCCAATAGACCAGGTTCAGATTACGGACTACTGATGAGTCTCAATAAAGTTTTAAATATTCAAAAATTTTATCTTAATTTCCAAAACATAGCTCAGCAAACAGTTTACACTGAGAAGATCATTTTCCTTTTTTTTTCTCTCTTTCATCAGGCTGTCCATCAACAGGAGTTTGCACATCATCCTCAGCAAATGTTTGTAACATCTGAAGATCATCGTAGCACAATACAGTCAGGGACAGATCCCAGCAGGAATAAAATTCCATTTAGAAATTGTTAAGTGTGGTTCATTTTCATCCCAGTCTTGGATGATATAATAGGAACAAGAGGTGGATAAGATCAGCTAGCTAATATTAGTTCTCAGGTTCCTAGTTCTGCCTGGGAAGTTTTTCCTTCTTGTTCACTGAAGAGTGTCCAGTTCTCAGAGGAAGCAAGGTAGGTGGCTATTTAGCCTAGCAAGAAATTTAAAGTGACAAAGGTTAAAAAAATCATAAGCTTAATTCATGTATTATGTTTGCAATAAGCGAGAATTTTTGTTAGAACTGGCAAATTACTAATAATGATCAAGCCTTTTTTTTTTTTTTTTTTTTTAAGAATTTTTTGAGGAAATAAGAAATTTTATGGGCACTGAGGAGAAGCAGAAGTCCACTTGCCTAACAGAAGAACAGAATAAAAACAGTCCATGCATGAAAAAGTCCACCAATTCCTCACACAGACCAATTAAACCAAAGAAGAATGTTCATTTGATGTTGAATTTAACATGTAAGGCTTTGACTTCAATTCCCATCTCTGACCTATAATTTCTGTATGGCTTGGTTAAAACATTTACTTTCCCTGTATTTTTGACTTTTTCATATTTATGGTGGGAAAATAATAGTTCTTTTCCTCATGGGGAGTTGTATAGCTCATTATTGTTTGATAGATGTCTTCTGGGGATGCTTTAAGTAGAATCATTTGTCTCTTGAGGCCAAAATGACCTCCCCAGGTCCCTCTTGGCCCAATTTTCTAGGCCTCTGTGATTGCTTTTTAGATGCTGCAGTAATAGGCAGCGTATGATGACCTAGACAGATACTTTTAAATGACTCAACCAACAGAGCATCTGTGGTTACCTCTGGGAGACTCTCACAAATGATCTAACAGACATTTAAGAAGTTTGTCTAGATATCCAACCTCATTTTCCCTTTGCTTGATTTCATCTCATTGCCCCTAGTTATGAATCTGTGAAACACCCTCAACAATCCCTCTCCTTCCTCACTGCACACATCCTTCAAATGCTCACAGGGCTGCCAACGCCTTCTCACAACGCAGTTGGGGACAGCAGGGAAGAGGAGCGGATGAGCACCTCTTCTGAGCCCCCAAGCACTCAGGAAGAGAACACACTGCCTGCAGAGATGCCCATGTGGATTGTCTATATTAGAGCAGTGAGCACCTGAGGAGAAACCCACCTGGTGAGTAAGCTTGCTTTCATTTAAAAAAAAAAAAAAAAACATGAAACAGTGTTTGCCTTACTATCTTAATTCAAGCACTTAATTAAAGCCAACAGAGGATTCTAAAGTGAGGAGAAAAATTAGAGCAACAACTTTTTAATTATGCTGTAGGCATTTTCTCTCTTACTTATCCTTTCTCCAAAAATCAAACAACTCTTCCTCTAAACACACATTTAGACAAAGACGATGGCACAGTGATATTATGGGCTAGTGCTTGTTTAGTGCTTAGCAAGCAAGTACTGGAGGTTCTTTGCCCAAATCCATGACCTAAATCCATGACCTAAATTACCCCTTAGCAGGGACCCTGCTAAGCAGGATCACCCGGGGTCAATCCTTAGCATCCCTTCCCCCAAGTCAGAGGAGAGGAGAAGAAGAAGGGACAGGAGGTAGCTTAAACGGTGCTTCCTTCCAGGAACCTCTACCAAGTGGAAAAACTTTCTAGTCATGCAGGAGTGTTGTTCTTCCAGTGGTACAGCAAGTTGCCACCTGCCTCCAGACAACAGGAGAAATTAAAAGACTCCTGTCATCTCCTGGAGCAACACAGCTGCTGGCTGTCAACAGCAAAAAGCTGAACCTGTATCACCCACTCTTGTTCTGCATTATTACTAGATGCCTAACAAAAAGTTTTATCTTCACAGACAGCAGGTGATTTTATATTACCTGGCATGGATGAAGTAATGTTGATATGGATATGGTCAAGCTTTAAAAGAAGGTCCTCCTCAAGTCTGATGGAAATAGCTTAATGCAGGACCCACTGCAAAAGAAAGAGGATGTTCTTGTCATATCAAACCATGTAAAAATATGAACGGAATTGCTTCCTTTCTGAGTGTAGTGTCTCCTGTGATTTTAGCAGTCCTGCCTGCTTAAAGGTGCCCTGGGTCATTCTCAAAAGGAGAGAGGTGATATAATCCTCCTTCTAGAAAAGGTCTGACTTAGCAGTACTCTGATTTGTGCAGAGCTTCATTCAGAAAGACACATTGATTGAAGTAGATCTTACCAGGGTAAGTCTCAGTGAATCACATCCACAGTTGCATCAAAAAAGCATATTAAAGAACTGGGGTCTTAGGGAAGTGAACCTAACACCACACGCAAGAACTTAAGCATCGGTTCAGTACAGTCCACACAAAACTCACCTTCAGATTTCAAACAACCCTCTTACCTATGTTCGCTCTGCCATCAGTTGCTGGAATGACTAGTTCCACTAACTGCTCAACTGGCACGTGGTGGGTTTTTTTCTTATGGTCTAGAAGAAAAAGAAGTAAAATGAAAACTGAAAGGAAGGGAACATTTTGAACATTCTGCTGGTTGTCCATAGTCACACAGACCTAAAGACTAATCAAACTGTCTTGCTAATGATGAGGTAAGATAATGTGGTCAGAATTGCAGAAGTGGATCAAATCATATACTGGGCATTCATTTGTAATAACACTGTCTTTGAGTAAACAAGAACAGACGTCTCGTGTCTCAGACTTTCTAGGACAACAGGCTGGAGATATTTCTTGGCTTGACTTTTCCTTGTTTGTGCCAAATGGTTGGATTGGTGTGCCTACCTCTCCTAGCTTCTGCATTCAAGAGGCTGTGACTCCCAGGGTGCAAATCCAATCACACATCGTTATAGCGGGGTGGCAAAACATCAAAAATATTTTCTGAGACGAAATATAATTTTTTGTAATCCATTTCTGACAAATAAGGGATAACACAGCTGAGATGGAAAATAAGTTATATTCTGCTTCATTCTAACCTTTGGAGTCTCAAATGATGGAATAAGACCAATTATATTTAGCTGAAGAGCAGGATTTTGAGTTATCAGGAAATTATAATGTTCTTTAAATATAATGTAAATGTCTAAATTGGCCTGAAACAAAACCATTGCAATATTCCACGTCAATGAGAAACTACCTATGGCTCGGAGAAACAGAAATTGTTTCAGTGTCTGTGCTGAAAGAACTATGAATTAACAAGAGTGTCCTCTTTATGGGAGATATAAAGGCAGCTTCCAGAACCCCACAAAGCCTGGGGGTTCTTCCTAGCTCTTCCTAGGATAAATTCATAGTCCTAGAGCAGGAAAACTAGTTTGGGTAACTGTCTCCAGCCAGACTCCTCTGGGTATTTATACTCCTTGCTGCAGAGATGGACTTGACCCAGACAAAGTCAATGTGTCTAAAGCTTGCAAACTCTTAATTTCATCACACAAACCTGTGAAGCTCTAAGATCGCTGGGTTTTACAAGTCTGTCTGCACTAGTAAAACCAATAGGATTTGGACATGGCCTCAGCCAGGGTCCTCATCTTTCTATCCTGCTTAATCATTAGGACACTGCCTCGCATGGATTTGACGTATGCCAATTCACATTCTCCCAGATGATGCTGCAGCACAGTTCATGGGTAAGTCCTAGAAAAATCCACTCTTTATTTGGAGAAAATTTTTTCAAACCTGAGATGTTAAAAAACTTTATAGATCATTATTATTAAGTCACATGGACCAATCAGCTTCTCCTTTTCTGATTTATTTTTTTAATTTCTCTTAAAAGACAGGATAGCCCAACGCAGCCCCAATAGGAATTGTTCCTATCTGTTCAGTAAACCTCTTGTTTGACATTTTACCAAACACTTCATTGCTCTGTGTTTTAGCTCCTTACTTGTAATCATGCTGTCACTTATCTAGTATTATTGTCTATCTCATTTACTTAAATTTCAGAATGTGTCTAACTGAGAAAAAAAGCCTGGATTCGGATTGCAGTATTTTACTCTCACTGGGTTACGTTTATCCCTGAAAGAACAGGGACAGCAAAAAGAGAAAGGAGATGCAGAGGCAACATCAGTAAAATTTGTCCTAATAATGTGACCTCTCTTCCAAATGGTGAGGTGGGCTAAATACTTTTTAAAAGATCATCTAAAAAATTTTAAGTCCAAATTTAAAAAAATGCCAGAAAGAATCAACCAACTTTGTTAAATATCATCACATCTCCCAGATAATTCAGTATAGCTGTATTTTCTCATCTCCCGATCTATCACTTGAAAACTGGCTGTGTAACGTATTTTTAATTTACCTTCTTTACTGTGGTTTTGGGGGAGACTCAGGAGACAGTATGAATTGTTTTCTACCCTGTTGCAATATGCTCTAAAGAAGCTAACTACATGGATCTTACCCGGCAATTTCAACACCTGTGACTGGATATTAGCTGCTTTCTCATTCTCATTACCATGTCAGAAGAGTGTAGGGAGTGTATCCTGAAGAGTTCCCTTTCTTTTTTATGGTTAAAATGACAAATATGGAACATCTATCAAAATAGCATGGTAATTTGTGTGCTTTAATGTGAGACATGTATTGAAAACAAGAAAGAAGTGCATAAAATGTCCAACCTAGCTCTTACAAATGATCAGATGCCTCCTGAGAAATTTGAAAAAATTCATTTTTTGTAATGTTAATATCAAAAATAATTTAATGACATGAAGCCATCCCCAGAGTTGACATAAAGATGGGCACAAGTCCTATCTTGTGGATGTGATTCACATAAATATCTGAGACTGATATAATTTTATTCTCGGTCAAATCAGTGGTAAAAATCTCCGTCAGAAAAGGGTAATACTGAATATTTTTGAAATTTCTATTCAGTGCTTTGAATGTGCTCTTTCACATACCAGCCTACTTAGCCACTGCTTATGTGGGCTAAATTATTATCTGGCATTAGCCATTAATGGATTTATTCTCTCAGTAGACTTGTGACCATGGAAGCAAATTTTTTTCTGCTTTACACAAGCACACCAGAACTAAAGAAAGGTATAAAACTGTCTGCCTTGGAGACCGATGCCCTTATTTAATCACAGAATGGGAGGCAACTATAATCATCTCTCCCACACTGTCTCAAATATTACACTTACATCCTGGTGCTTGGATAAAAGAGTATCTCAGTTCCTTGCCCTTGTATCCTCATTCAGTCTTTGGCTTTGTAGACAGATGTGCCAGAAAGGGCCCCTCATGTTCCCAGTTATAGGGATTATTTTTGTCATACATTTGTCCAGAAGATACTAAACTAAAAATGCTTATTTATTCCATGCACACAAGTTAGACATCACCCTCACCCTCCCCCAACTTGATTTTTTAAATCATCTCCAGTAAATAAATTATGGAGAGCTTTGCAATAAGATTAACTTCAGAACAGCTCTTAAAAGAGAATATGTCTTTTCCCGTTTATCTGGCTGACAATCATAATGGTTTGGGAAGTGAAAAGGTAGGATTACCAATGCTGAAAAGTACGAAAGTGCCTGTCGCACTAATCTGAAGGTATTTGGATTATTATGTGGATTACTTCTGTAAACTTGTGTACACTGAGCTGGCAACAGTACTGCGTATTTATACCTGAGGCAAATGAATAAAATCACAGGCATAAGCAAGCATGCACACCGCTGTAGGAATCACAGGGTGAATTGGTTCCGTAGGAATCAGAGAGATACCTATTGACAGCAAAAAAACATAGGCTCTTGGTTGCCTAACAACCTTAAACACAAAAAAAGAGATAAATAGAAAAGTACATCTCCAAATTAAAAACTCAGGACAACGAGACGGATCTTCATCTTGTGCTGATGTTATTTATGAGGAGGTACTGTTGGACTGGAAAATCTCTCAATCTCACAGCACAGCTGAGGTCTTAGCATTTCCATTTTTGTGCTGGGAAAAAAAAAAAAGCCCTATTGTTGTTCAGGGCTTGAACTGTAATATTCAGAACAAAAAAAGGCGGATACAAATTTCCTTTTATATTCTTTAGGAAAAAAGTTGCCTACATCACAAGCTATGGATAATGCACAAAGGATTCCCCTAAAATTATGAGCCTGAACTAGGCTTTGGCCATACATAAAGGTTTTTTTCTTTTCCAGTTTTCTTTGCTATGTTACCGATCCGTCTTCATTTCTTTTTCCCACTTCTGTCTTTGATATTCCCATGCTCTGTTTCCCACTCCCTTCACTGCCTTCCTCTTAAGGGAAATAATTTTGTATAGCATCTCCAGCCACCCTTTCTTTCCTCTGCTGCAAGATAAACTTCTCACTCCCTCTGGAAAGAACTGGCACATGGGATGCTGCTGTCCCATGGTTGTTCTGCTGTATCTTTCAGTAACCCTCAGTGACTTCCCTGCTTCACCTGTGTGTTTTCAGCCTCTTCACAAACACATTCCCAGTCACTCTTATTAATATCCTCCTGTTCCCTATAGTTTTTCACAGCTGTCCCCAGGAAAAACAAAACAAACAAAAAAGGAAAGTGAATTTCCAGACAAATTAACTTTACCTCTAGGATTTCCCAAAATTTTTAATCTCAGAAAAGACACTCAGATATGTTTCAACTACTTTTTTATGTCAACATCGCACTTCCAGATTTCTTACTGTAGAATCTCTTTCCTTTCAATGGCAGAAGAACAGTGTTAAGGGTGTGATTCATCTGACCCACTTTCTAAGGATGAACCAACTATCACACCAGAGTGGTCTCTTTCTCTCCACTGCAATTATAGGGAGTCTAAACAAGCAGCTCTAGCACAGACATCTGCATTATAGACATCTATGTTGTAGGCATCTACACCTAGTCAGATGAATGCCAGATTAAACTTGATGAACTCAAGCCACTGATCTGTTCAAATGTCCTAAGAAACTGATGGGACAAATTCTCCTTTGGTTTACACTCCTAGCCAAATGCATGACTCCTAGCAAGACAAAATTCATTTTATTTTCAAAGACCAGCATCACCTTAAAAAATCAAAGGCCAAGTTTTACTGAGACACAGTTAAAACCTTGACGTAGTTTTGTCTGGTATTTTAACCTTATTGCTTTGACTCCATCCACACTGAACAGTTTATGAACCACTGCAACTGAAGAGAATTGCTATCACATCATTTACCTGCAGGTTAAGATGATAATATAAAGATGCAAAGGAGAATACGTAAATCCCTTTCTTTCATCTGAATTTCAAGTGGAGGAGCTCAAATGCTCAGTGTTCCCAATGCAACCTCAAGGTGTTCTTGGGCTGCAGCAGCAAACTCTGGACCAGCTGTGAGAGAACTTCCATTGAACACAGCCAGCCCAAATACATTTGTCTTTATCCATGTCTTCTTTAAATTTCAGCGTTCACTATTTTTTCCTTTCCAGAGAATAGTCTGAAGTTCTAGCAATGTCCTTGGAGAAATACCTTGCCTGAAAGAAACATTTGGTTAAAATTACAGTGGAAAACAAACAATGCTAGCTGCTGCCATGTTTCCCTGAAATCCCTTTTCTGCTATTAAGCAAGAGTCTCAGTTCAGCAAAGAAAGGGAAAACTGGGATTTTTGTTGGTTATGTAGAGGGAGTTTTCTTAATAATATGATTATTTAACTATTAGTTTTTTAAAAAATCTCCAGAAGTAGCCAGAGTAATAGTTTTTCTGTCACACCACTTTATGGAGCAGGTATAGAGTATGACACAGTCAATCTGCTTTGCTCAACTAGTCTGCCACTGGTAGACAGTATTTTATGTATTGGTGCTTTACATTTGTTATTTTTCCCCTAAACTACTGGAACTCTGACAAGCAATTGTTTCCCTTGCCTGCTCTATTGTCTCTATTGTTTGCCTTCTCAGACCATATTTTCAAGTTCATCTCCTTTCCTGAGTTTAAGCTTCTCATTTGCATGCCTTAGTTCCATGGCTAGATATCAAACTCTGGATTCATCTTACCAAACCTAGCAGCAATTTTAGTCATCCAAGTTCTTTTCATAGATTCATAGAATGGTTTGTGTTGGAAGGGTCACCTAGTCCAACCCCCCTGCAATGAGCAGGGACATCGTCCAATAGACCAAACTGCTCAGAGCCCTGTCCAACCTGACCTTTAATGTTTCCAGGATGGGGCATCTCCTGCCTCTCTGGGCAACCTGTGCCAGTGTTTCACCACTCTCATTGTAAAAAATTTCTTCCTGATATCCAGTCTGAATCTACCCTCTCTTAATTTAGAACCATTACCCCTTCTCCTATTGCTACAGGCCCTACCAAAGTCTGTCTACATCTTTCTTATAAGTCCTACTTAGGTACTGGAAAGCTGCTATAAGGTCTCCCCAGAGCCTTCTCTTCTCCAAGCTGAACAATCCCATCTGTCCCAGCCTTTTGTCACAGCAGAGGTGCTCCAGCCCTCTGATTGTTTTTGTGGCCTACTCTGGACCTGCTCCAACAGGTCCATGTCTTTCCTATGTTGGGGACCCCAGAGCTGGACACAGCACTGCAGGGGGGGCTCACCAGAGGGGAGCAGAGGGGCAGAATCACCTCCCTCAACCTGCTGGCCATGCTTGTTTTGACGCAGCCCAGGATACAGTTGGGTTTTGGGGCTGTGAGTGCACATTCCCAGCTCATACCTGATTTTTCATCCACCAGTACCCTCAAGTCCTTCTCAGCAGGGCTGCTCTCAGTCCCTTCATCCCCCAGCCTGCATTGATGCTGGGGGTTGCCCTTACCCAGGTGCAGGACAAGAGGGTGTTGGAGTATAGGAAAAACCATTCCAGGGCACAGTTCATTTATCCTGGTGATCAGCCATGAAGGGAATTCAAACAACTGGCTCAGAGATAGACATGTATGTTGCAAAGTGAGATTAATGCCACTCCTGTTATCCCATTCTGTAATCTGTCTGTCAACAAGTGTGCTTCCTTTTTCCTTCTCCCTCTGATCCCTGTCTTCCAAGTTATCTCATTGGTACCAAATGACAATGCAGAATTTCTCCATCAAACTATCTTCACTTATTCACCCAGATAACCATTTCTTTCATGGCCTGAAAACAAAACTATCGATTCATCCAGGACATGAACCAGCTTGATCTCCATGTTTTACATAACTCAGAGAACAGTGCTTATTGAAACATGGTCTGGTTCTTTAAATATGTAAATACAAAATTCACTAGGGGGAAAAGGTGTGTCTGATAACATCCAGAAATTATTTATAAAAAAACCCACAACACAAAAACAGGCAAAACAAAACAAAAAAACCAACAACTGTGAGAAAGCACTAGTCTTGTCCTAGCAAGTGAAACTGAAAGTCACTGTTGGTGATACTATCTTGCAGGAGAAGACTGCTGATAAAAATTTAACAACACAGACAGATTGCTTCTGAACTAGTTCATAATACTGGGGGGGACAGAGGAGATAATGAAAGAGTAATGCAGTCAATGTGTTGTGAACTGAAGTACAGTACATAAAGCTCACCCTGAATCTCCTTACATCTATAGTAACATGAAGATCATCATCACGTATCAGAGTGGATGAGTTTCCTATAAGAATTAATGTCTTCAAAAAGGGAAGGTCTCTAATGACTGAGCTTCAGGGTCACTTTTATCTGCTGTTCAGCAGGACTTCACAAGATAAATTGCAGTGCAGCCATGCCTGAACTGGTACAGCATTGCATGTACTAGAAGCAAAACAGCTGTTTAAACACAATGTCAAACCTGAGTTATGAAGCCCTGTTTGGAGGATCAGAGTTGTCTCAACATCACATTCATATGGTTAGACTGCACCCAGGTCTAGGATCTCTTGTTACTTGAATACTTGGCTGAAGTGCCTCAGTGTTGAATTCCCAGCCATTCTGGGTTTGGGCTTACCTGGGCAGAACCAAGGCAGGTTTTTCTGATTATGGCAGAAGATATGCATTAAGTCAGATTGAGCTCATTTAAATTTTCACATCTAAAGATTAGATGTTTAATTGGGGAGGGGGAGGTGTCTATAACCAATGCAGAAAACCATTTTCATCCTGTTTTCTGAAGATTTAGTCTATTGACTACAGCAAGAGCCTAGGTTACTGGTTAGATGGGAAACTTGCATCTTGTTAAGTTTGCAGGGACATGACAAAGTTGTTGAACAAGCCATGTGAAGATACAGGACGTGACATGAGAAACTGCTGGGTGTGACAGGTAGCGGGGTAAGAAGCTGAGAAAAGTCACAGGGATGGGACATATGTGAGGGATGGTTGGGCTTCACAGGTGGTTAATGTGCAATTATGTGAGAAGCATCAAATCGGACAAATAATTGGAGGGGATTATTGGGGACCTTTTGGATCATTCAGACCAGACCTTTTGCCTAACCATACCAAGAACCAAAGCTACTCCTGCAGTCAAGAGTACCAGAAAGATGGCATGGCATGGCATGGTATGGCATGGCATGGCATGGCACAGGACACTCAGAGTGCTTTCCCTGGATTGATACAGGCCAAGCATTCTTGTGCCAAAAAAGCCACTATGGATTGTCTCTCTCTCTCCCTGGAACAATCAATATATATCATTACATCTATAAAGGAGAACAGCTCAAGCTGAGAGAACAGGTGGATTCATCAAAGATAAACTATCACTCCATGATTAGGCTTCTGTCCTGAGAGTCTAAAATACTCCTCTTTCAGAAACAGAGAGGAAGATCGAACCCAAATATCCTCACTCAACCACAAAGTTTAAATATATGCTAGCAAACTAAATTATTCAAGGTCCTGCTTTCTGGCCAACTGCATGATCTGGTCACTTCCATATCGTGAAACCTTCATAGCCCCAAACCGCGGTGGCTGCATCAAGCATGCTTATTAGGAATAGTTTCAGGCCCACACCAAATCATGAACTGTGCCTGGGAATTGTTTAAATAATGCTAATTTTCCCTGAACAAAGCCACACCAGGGACCATAATGAGTTCTGGTGTCTTAATCTGAGCCTTGGTACTGTTTAATTTTCTATAATAGATATAATGAAATAAATGAGCCACTGCTTTTATGTAAAGAATTTCAACCTGATACTTTTAATTCTGTCCAAAATTATTTTTTTTATTATTATTTGGCTTAGCCAAATTTATTTTTGACCTGCAGTCAATCAGAAAAGAAAGGGGGAAAAAAAGACAACTTGGTTTAACCACAGTAATCAGCATGATCTGCAGAAAGCAAGCATGACCAGGGAAGGTAGGAGGGCTTCAGCTGCCTTTTGATTTGTTTTACATCATGATCATCATAGTGCAATCAGTTAGTAACAGCATTTTTATAATGCCTCATATTTCATCCTTAATTATTTCTCATTTTCTCTGACTGAAATAAAACCTGGAACAATTGGCTTCAGCAAGGCAAAGCCTGGTAGGAAGAGTACACTATAAATACAGTCCAGAATGATATAGCTATTGCCTTTATTTGACAACCTAACTGTTCCCCAAGCACTCATCCACCAGCCTTATAAAAGGAAATGTTGTTACTGCGGTCCAAATTCACCGTTGGCTTAAGTGTGTGCAATTCCACTGAAGTCAACACAATTGTATCTGTTTACTTTCATGGTGAATTGGGACCCAGACTTTTACTGAAGTAATAAAAGGTCAGTCAAACATACAAGCAAGAGACCAACATGGTGGATGTTTTGAAAGCTCTTGACATAGGTGATAGTATCAGTTAACAAATGAGCTGAACAGGCGCTGAAAGAATAAGCATTGAGGTATCTGAGTAAGTTACAGAGTTTTATGGGCATGTTATGTTAGCTGAGTCATGATTACATTTTTTCACCTTCTGTAAATGCAAAGAAATAAATCTTAGCTTATCTCATGCTGGAACAGAAGTAAGGCGATAAAATAGCGAGGTTGAACACCTTTAAGACAACATGCAATATTTGCCATTAAAGACAAATGAGTCTCTCGTATGCTTATGTATAATTCCCTCTGAAGACATTAGGTTTTGTTAGTTAGTAGAACTGAAAGCCTAAATTAGCTCATGAAAACAGCACAATTTGTCTTGCAGCCACTCCACTGTGTTTGGGAAACTCATGCAGAATCTACAGCTTTGCCTCACCAATCACATCTAGATAGCAGGAGTTGTAGTACACAGCAAAAAAGATGAGTCCCACTTAGCGGGATATAACTTGGTCTCATGGTTCCAGGGTCTCATTTACTCATATTATTATACCATCTAGGAGCACAACAGGACATCAGCTAGGATTCACATTGCCTAAGTTGAATGTATAGTTAGGAAACTAGTTTAAACAGCTAGGTTTAAACCTAGGCTCTCTCTGTAGTCAATGGAGACTGTATAATTAGTAAAAGTGATTACCATCCTGATTGCAATTCTCCACAGCAAAGAGATTTGTGTGTTGCCTGTAGCACAAATGGAAGAAGACATGCACACAGGAGGACTTTGGAGGGCAGTACAGGAGGTGACCCACAGAGTCAAAAGAAAGCCACCAATGACCAATAACAATGATGATAAATGCATTACAAAGCAAGCTTACAGCAGTGAACCTACAGCAGTGTTACTCGGTATCTCACCCATGTTTCTGGATCTCAGCCTAAGACACCAGAAGGCATTACATAAAACAAATGCCAATTGTGTAACACAAGAAAGCAACCAGGACACAAATAAATATGCAATGATAATGAAACTTTCCGAATATACCTAACTGATATTTATTTAGCAATAGAAAATGTTGTGTCAAGGCTGAATAAAGTGAATTGAATCCTTCAAAAGTGAAATGGCTGGAGATACTAGTTTACAATGGGTAGTAAACTTACTAATCCCAGTTACCATGACCATATAAGAATAATGATAACCGCAGACAAATCTTGCATAACTTTGGGAACATCTCAGTGTTCTTTGCAAAGATGGTTTTCTTTGCTGAGAAAGCACTTTCAGTTAGCAGAACTGAGGCAGAAGTGATGGATCCATGGTCCCCCTGCATAGGGAAGAAAACTGTTCAGTGTCTCAGGCTGGCACTTCAGTCATTAGACCATATAATTTGTTTATTCCCAACTATTTATCCCATTAACTCCACATTCTTGATACAGAGTTATCTTGATACATAGAAGTAAATATTAGTGTTTCATTTTATCTTCCTAAACAAGTACGTCAGCATCTATAATAGTAAACAAAAGGTGACAGCAACAGCTATCTACCTTGAAGCCAGCTGGCACAGTGGAGCTTGTATCCATAGCTAAACTCTCTTCCATCTAAACAGGTTGCTGCATACAGCCTGTCTGTTGGGTACGGCCCCTGGATGGTCCTATTCTTGACCCAGGCCCAGGCATCCTCTGGAGAAGCACCAAATGACCTAAGCTGTGAATGAAACAAGCATTTTAACAGTATGGCTGACCTAATTGCAAGGTCTGGGACCGTATTCTGGCCTTGATTAGTTTGCTGTTGGCCTTAATTAATTTGCTGCACAAAGATGTAGTTTATGTATTAAAATAGAGAGGAAAGCATCTCAGTGTAGAGCATGAAAATCTTTAATTTTAGCACTTTAAGGTAGAGGCTGCTCCTGAGAGGCAAAGTCTTGCTATTTTATTATAGCTTTCACTTGCAATGATTCAGGTGGAATATGTAAAAATAGGTAGAGAAAATAGGACTGGGCAGGACCTCGGGAGATCATGTAGTCCATCTTCCTCCCCCAAGGCAGGATCTTCTATATCAAACTGTTCATGACATATGTTTGTTTAACCTACACCTAAAACCTTGCAGAGACGGAGATTCCACCACCTCCCCAGGCAGAGCTAGCATACACTTAGAAAGTTTACCTAATGACTAACCTAAATCTTCCTTGCTATAGTTTAAGCCCATTGCTTCCCATCCTATCCCCAGTGGATACGGAGAACAAGTTATTTCCTTCATCTTCACAGCAACCTTTTCCTCAGCTGCAGCTTGTTGTCCTCTCACACTTCTGTTTTCTTTGCTCATAAAATTAATAATGATCCTGAAATAGGAGTATAAAATATGTAATATATGCACTAATTCCACAGACATTACATTAAACAGGCTATTTGCAAGGGTAAAAATGGCATATGTGGGATTTTGCAGCTGTGTACTTATTTTAAATGCATTGGGTTTTATTTTAATTTGGGAGAGGGATTGTTTGAGTCATGAGGGTTGCTTTTAAAATATTCAGGTCAACCTGTCTTTACGTCTGAGCCTCAAAGGGTTAAGTCCCTGGCTGGTAATTCCCTTTGCAAGTCAGATTCTTCATTACAAGTAGAATCCTTACAAGAGGACATATTTCATTTTTTAACTGGAGCATATCTAATGATGCGGGGGAAAGCCCTGTCTCGTAACATTTGATCTAGCCTCAGACAAGAAGAGCAAGGTGGTATCAGCCTCTTCCTATTTAGTCACGAGCCAAGGAACTGCACCAGTATACAAGTGACATGCAGAACACATGCATCAAAGTAGCAGCTCAATCTGTACTGCAAATAACACTCTTTCATGTCTCAGCATGGTTGCTGGCCCTGAGCTGTAGTTCCAGTAATTGACATAGTTGCCCAATGCTAGAAAACAAACTCAGAAACTATTCTCATTAGACGTCCCCCTGGTTTGCTGCTCCGTTATTGTAAAACCCAAACACTGAGCTTCCTACCAGCGTGGCTCTGTTTTTAATTAGTTCTGATGGCACTGGGCAACGCGCCAAGGAAAAAAATGAACTTCCTGTGATTGAGGCTTGTTGCTCAGTATGTTGCTTCCTCCACACAGAGATTGTTTTCACAACATTTTCTGAAAAGGAGCTACTGACAGAAATAATATGAGTTTTTACTGCTTTTGGGTTTTTTGAACCTGCCTTCCATGCTTATAAAAGGCAGCTCAAAGTCAGGGATCCTTAAAGTTACTGTGTCATTATTTTGCCTTTGTGTGACTTGGCTGATTAAAGACATCCTAGCAGATTATTTTTTTTAATAGAATAAGCACAGGCTCTTGTTAAAAAATTTAAGACCAAGGACTTTTCAGTGTTTTAAATGAATTAATCTGGATATGTTCAGGCGTGGGGCTGGGAGGGACTTGAGACATATTGAACAGCATAAGTTGTCACAGTGCGAGCAGGGGTGAGTGAAATGGCAGATGAATGTGATTCAAAAGCAGAATTAATGTCTGCACGTGGGGATGTGATGAAGTATTCAGTGTCTTAGCAGTGTACTTTGTTTCTTCTTAGGAGCCTTTTCCATTTCTTATGAAGCAAGGCTCAGGCAC
Source organism: Falco peregrinus (assembly GCF_023634155.1). Classification (NCBI taxonomy): domain Eukaryota; kingdom Metazoa; phylum Chordata; class Aves; order Falconiformes; family Falconidae; genus Falco; species Falco peregrinus. The sequence continues at coordinate 16,130,366 of NC_073727.1, read as the reverse complement.
GACTATTTTATTCCAGGGAGTGTCTCCAGGTGGGATTCAGACCCAGATGCCCACATCTGGGTGCCTCAGAAGTGCATGTCTGCATCTGTGCTGTCTCTGATTTGAGTTGGAGCCAATGAAGATCCAGTTGATACCATCAGTGGAGTTCAGAGAGCAGCTGACCTGACCAAACGCAGGTAGCTGTTTCTGATGTCAGCTGAACTGCTTCCCAGTCTCCATTGATTTGTATGGATAGGATCCCCATTAATTATAGTGAAAGCTTAAATGACTAGACCTAAACTTTTGATTCCTAACTACAGACCCACGTAACAGTAGGCATCTGCCTTCAGGTGTGAAGAGCTCTCTAGACTCCCATTGACACTGATGAAGGGCTTGATTTAGCCACCCACACACAGGTACCCAGTGCTACCTGAGATGCCCCTAGGTCTCATCTTACATCCATCTGCCTCTTTAGAAAAGCATGGGTATCCTGTAAGTCCAGTGTTATATCTGTCAGTCCCACACAGATGTCTCACAGGCCCTTGGATGTCTCAGGCGGCACCAAAAAACTGAGTCAGACTGAATTGAGCTTTCAATTTTTGTTGACAGTAATGAGAGCTTAGGCAGCAAGTACACATACAAATTCCCACATTGCAATCATCAAAATTAGGCAACTGAACCAGGGAAAGAATTTCGCCTGCCATATGACTTTCCCTGGATGGATGCTGCTCTATTGGATACGTGGTAGGTCTCTCACAGCTAATTCTGTGCTTTGTAATTTTCATTTTAAAAGGTGGTTTGGGAGAAAAGGGACAAACTTAGCCTGAAAGCTTCTGAACCTGGTTTGTACAGCTGAATGCAAGCTGCGAAAGCCTGCTTGCCATTGCTCAACTACTGTGTGGCAGTCTCATTTCTACAGGTATATGGAGAGATAAAAGATCCATCCAATTCAATTATGTGTCAGCCAAGTCAAAAAGAAAAACCAAAACACTGGTTTTGCTTGTCATTGTGTTTCTGGAATGACTTGTTTTGCCTTTTAAAACAAGAGTGTGAGGGACATCAAGGCATATAATGAATATGCATCACACATTTTGGCACTCAAGAACACAAGGTGGCAGATTTCAGAAATAACCAGCTACTGCAGTGGTTATAAAATGGCATCTATAGACTGTGCAAACAATCGGATGTTAACAACAGGGCACTAAACAGGATAGCTGATCGTAAGACAGTTCTTTAGTTGTGCTTTTTTTTTTTTTTCCTTAGTTAAGAGATATAGCCCCTTTGAAAGACATCTGTAAATAAAGAATTTTTTTAGTAGATTATGAGTAGATTGTCTTCTCTGTCAAAAAATATTGAGACGGGTAGAAAATAGTAAAAAATTCCACTGACAACTATTAAACAGAAAGACTGAGAGAATCCTGAGCCATAGGTCGGTCACCAGAACCTGGAAGAGCTACCTAGGGGATATTGACATGTATTTGCTACGTTGTACAATTCCTTAGGTGCCCTTTGCTGACCTCAGTCAGACATGGGATACTTTACCCAGCAGACCCATTTTGTTCTCAGTCCATACTGGACTGACCTTTTCCTCATATTTTTTGGGGATCTTTCCATACCCTGATTTTGAGTAATGGAAGCTACGGCAAAGACAACAGATGTTGCTCTGCTGCCTTTGTTTGTCCTCACAAGGCTGCCAGTCAGGATGTCATTGAAGGCTGAAGTCTTCTTCCATCTCAGAGCACCGCTTTTGGGTTCTGAAGAACCTTGTGAAGACAGCAAGATTTGAGAGAGATTTCTGTGAGCCAGTCCCTACATGTGTCAATATTTCAGGGCCTACAAGCACCAATACAATCAGCAAGGTTAAAAAAATAACATCTAAGGCATATATTGACTGAAAATGGGGAAAGAGGAAAAAAACAGAGCAACTTTGCCCTCAGGAAAAAAAAAATTCTTTGATTGTACACAGTCAAATGCTTCAAGTAGTTCCCAAACCTTAGGATCTGTTATACCTTTGGCTACCACTCTGTTGTGTTTATATACGCTCGATGTGCTTGAGAAAATATGCTGCACCAATTACTTAAGTATTTTTATCCAGTTTGGTGGCTGTGCTGGATAAGGTGAGAAAAGAAGTGTACAAAATGCTTCCATAGTCCCTTTCACTGTACCAGAGGCTGCAGCAACACTTGTTTCTTCCATTATCTGACTCCAAAACCCTGTTCATTGATCTGGTTAATGCTGGATACGAAGTGATTTGGATGAGTCTGTGCCATCGCTTACACTCACAGTCACACTTATCCCTCATCGCTCTGTTTTGCCCAAAGCACAGCCTGCGGACCCTGCGTGCCCTCACTCACCAGTGTGCTAGCACCTTATGTAGCCAGCAGACCAGCTGGTTTTTAAGCTGCTCCAAAGGGAACCCTGTATGTTGGGGACCAGCAGGGGTCAGGGGCTGTTCTTGAATTGCCTACTTTGGTCCAAGGTTCTCTTTTCTAAGAATACAACAAAAAGCTGATTCCTGCAGATTGTTTGGATGGAGTTGCACTACAGCACACCACTAAAAAAAAATGTAATTAACCCAGTTGTCTAACCCTGTGGCCAACTGGTACTGTCTAGTCATGTCAATACTATTAAATCCTTTTGATCTCCAGAAAAAATTGGCTGCACTGAATCTACCTTTTTGAATCATTCCCTTCTGAGACATGACCAGGACTTGCTGGGAAAGCACTGACTGGCATGGCAGAGACTGGTGTTATGCTGCAGCTATATAGATAACTCCATTGCAGGGCCTGAGAGTGTTCTTTGGCACACTTTAATTTACTAGGATAGAAGCAACCTAAGGGACCTGATTTGTTTAACATAGGTCACCAAACAGCTCTGCAGTGCCCCTCCAGGGAGATAAGAATCATGGACCAGATACCTTGTAAACACTGCTTAAAACTAAGATCCCAGCCAATAAAATGTTTTAATTACTTTCTTAAGACAGGAGATTAATTCCATTTTCTCAGTCAGTTTCTTGTGCAAAATGTTCTTGTTATTTTTCTTCTTAAATAACCATGCAAGTTTGATTTAAAACATGCTTTCCTAACTGTCTTGGGAGAGTAGCTGGGGAAAGGGACTGGGTTATCCCAGCTGCCAGTGATTTCACATCAATGGAAATCAAAGACAACCCCAGTTTTGCAAGTTGACTTCCTGAACTCTGAAGTACACTTACAGCATCATTTGGAGAATCAACCATATTCCTAAATATGGTTCCACCTACCATCCTCTTACAAAAGCATGAGCTCAACTCCCAGCACTCTCCTGGAGGAAATTCTGAGGATACAGAATCACAGAATTGTTGAGACTGGAAAGTAGCTCTGGAGATCATCTTGTCCCATCCCCATGTTCAAGCAGTCACCTACAGCAGGTTGCATATTAAAAAAAGCATACAAAAACTAGATGGCTCTGGCTGGGAACAGTAGCACATTGCCTTTTCATATCCAAGCCAAGTCTTTTAGAGCAGAAGTCATGAGTTTCACAGGGTGATGAAGTCTCTTTTGGATGCAACACCAGTATGTTAGCTTGTGTTGGCACAGGTACCAAGATGTAACTAAAACAGATGCAAGGCAGCTGGTCTTTTCACAGTTTCATGCATTTATGGACAACACTAAGGAATCTCAGTGGGACTGGGAAACATAGCATAAGTCCTACCTGGAAAAACAAATACAAACTAGGCAGGATACCTTACATATTTCAAAAGCTGGTAGGTCCTGTGTGGGGGCAACTGAAGTGATCCCAAAAGGTTCACAGAATCACAGAGTAGCTGAGGTTGGAAGGGATGTCTCAAGATCACCTAGTCCAACCCCTTGCCAAAGGGCACAGTCATGTGGAACAGGTTGCTCAAGATCATGTCCAGTCAGCTTCTGGGAAGAGTCTGGCTCTATCTTGTTTACTGTCTCCCATTAGCTCTTTATACACATGAATAGGTTCACTCATGAACCTTCTTTTCTCCTGCCTGAATAATTCCAGCTCTCTCAGCCTCTCCCAGCATGTCGTATGTTCCAATCCCCTGATTGTCTTTGTGGTCATTTGCTGAACTCACTCCAGTATGTCTGTGTCTCTTGTGCACTGCTGAGACCAGAATTGGCCATGCTTCAAGTGGGTCTCACCAAGCCAGACCTCCTGGCAAGGCTCTTCCTAATGCAGTCCAGGATCTTGGTAGTGATCTTTGCTGTGAGGGCATGTTGCTGGCTCATGTTCAAATTCTTGTACACCAGGACACCCTCTGCAAAGCTGCTTTCCAGGCAGTTGGTCCCCAGCCTGTCCTGGTTCATGGAGTTATTCATCCTCAGGTAGGTGCAGGATTTGTCATTCCTTCTGTTAACTTCATGAAATTCCTTTCAGCTCATTTTTCTAACCTGTCAAAGTCCCTCTGAATGGCAGCACACTCATCTGGTGTCCCAGCCACTCCTCCCACTTTCATATCATCTACAAATATGCTAAGGGTGCACTCTGCTCCATCATCAGGATCATTAATGAAGAACAGTGTTGGCCTCAGCACTGACCTCTGAGCACATCTCTATGCAGCAGGCTCCAGCTGGACGTTGTGTCACTGATCACAAGCCTCTAACATGGCAGTGCAATCGGTTTTCAGTCCACCCCACTGTCCATTTATCTTCTCCATGCTTAATCAACTTGTCTATAAGAATACTCTCCACCAGCTTATTTCTTCTCTTTGAAACAGTAAACAAAAGTTTATGAGTTTTTTGTCTTATGTCCCAAGCTTATGTCTTGAGATCCAGGCAGTGGTGGGATGGAAGGCACCAACGTCCTTCTGTGCAGAACTCACTCTTGAGCCTGATTTTCAATCCTAGTATACCCCTGGCCATTCCACTACTTTATGTTGTGAGGTGGTACCTGGGTTCTACCTAAAATGTAGCTCCCTTCAAGAATCAGACATATTGCTATTTCTTTGCAGTATTTTTTAAAGAAAAACAATCACTTCTCAACAAAACCAATCCAACCTAAAAATATTGGTGATTTTCTAGTTAAAAGCTGGTGTCTTTGTTTTGTTCTTTTTCCTTTTCCTACTCAACCCTTGGCTCCTTTCCCTACAAGAATTTCATAGAAAGGCTCTTTCAAATCACCCTTTTTCTGTCCTGGTTCTTCAAGAACTTTGCTGAAAGTTCTTGTCTTCCTGATAGTATTTCAGGTGCCCAATCCCAAAAAGCATGTCATTCTCTCAGCTTCCTTTACAAATCTCAATTTTCAAATGTCTGTACACGTCAGGTAACAGGAATCAGAAAGGTTGTCTTAATTAGCAAGGCTCCCCCTGACTGAAGAGTCTAGTCCTTAAAACCCGTGCATTTATACTCAGCTTACACATTTGAAGACAGAGTAGGTCACAATCTTCAGTGCTGAAATTCCAAAGCAGGCACTGGAGTTACACAAGGGATGAGTTTGATTCTGTATTTAGATTAACAGTACTCATATAAATAAGTTAGAGCTGATGTCAATCTTTTATGCTAATTGCTAGTTAGACCCCGTACAAAGACACGCGTTGCTTGGACCACTTTTGTAAGATTGCTATCTATCTACTGTGGAGAGATTTACACATTTGCTTTCCATTAACATTAATAGGAGCTGTCCACACAAATCACTCATCACTGGTAAGAAAAGATAAAGTCCTACTAAGTTCAGAGAACACAGGCTTTCCCAATTGAAAAACCTATTAATACTAAAAAATGTACAATGTATATATCTGACATCTGAACTGTGATATGAAATAAAGTGGTCCATGAAGTGATTGCTTCAAGGGGAAGCAATGCATGGCTATTTCCAAACTATTTTTAAAAACTCATATAACTCCTCTGGTATCGGTAAAAACATAAATAAAGCAAATAGCTGCAGAGGAAGGAGGAGGAGCAGGATCATAGTGATTTCAATTGTTATTTTTATCGTCTTTTTTTTTTTTTCTGCAAGGTAGTGACAGATCCAATAAAACACCTTGTTATACATGCAGAGAAGACAAAGATTGCTAGAAATGATAAAAAAACAGCTCTTAGCTAATCCAGATGTAACTGGGTATCAGATCATTTAGGCTCAGAAGTTAAACACGTCCAGATGCAATGCTTGCTGCCTTGCTCCTTGTTGCAATTCTTTATGAAATTGGTGTAATTTATCTCACTAGGCCAGGAAAACACATATGTCATTGGCCAGGTCTCCCTGGTACTTGGCATTGGGTCAGCCCAGATTATGATCTGTGTAACCACATGATATGATGATATACAAAAATAAAAGCAAAAAATGTTTTCCCTTTCTGGTTATGTAAATCGGGATTGATTCTAGTGAGGTTACAATAAAGTAACAGCGAATAATCAAAAGAACCAGGTTTCATCCATTGTGTTGCCATTGTTTAATCCTCTATGTTGTTTAAAGAAGTGCTATAAACAGGTTGCCAAAAGCCTTATCTGTGTTTCAATGTACATACACACATCTATTGCTTTGTGTTTCCTTCTATACTTAAAAGGACAAAACTGAGCATTAATTAGAAGCCATTGGTACAGCACTGTGCCATTAAAAGTCACCTATTAGAAAGCAAACTCAATGCAATGTTACATTTTGCAATTAATGCCTAATCACTTGATACTAGTGAAACTAGCAAAGCGAACATTGTGGCCGCGTGTCGTGCATGAGAGGGGAATGCTTTCCTTTTAGGAAACAGCATTTTGTCTTAATTAAAATATCTCATGGGAATATATCTACTTGAATATACATGTTTGAGTTTCACAGGTGAGTGCCTATCAGAATTATTCTGGTTTTTTCTAATTAATTTCTTACAGGGACCACATACTTTTGGCTTTCTAATGCCCCGGGTTTCTGTGCCGTTGAGCATATTTTATTTGACTTCAAAACATCCCAGATAAGTTCCGGCCATCACCCCAAGAACCTGTAGTAGAGCCTGAATGTCTTCTTAGGAAAGACAAACAGCCTTAAAGAAACAAAATCTGCAGAATCTGCTGCTTCCCCTGGCACGTTATCCTGATGGATCTGGTGAGCTCTTGGCTAAAAATCTGAGTTTTCAATTTATTCAGCCACAAGATCCCTGGATCTTCTGCCTCTGTCTTTGTTACATGAAAGAGCCTTCCAGCATGGCAAATAACCTCCCTGGACAGGTAACTGGTTGTGCTGACACAGCTCATGAACAGATAGCCTTCATTTGTGGTTTGGCCAAGGCTTTACCACTGGCCTTGATCATTAGGTGGAGAGGAACAATTCCTCTCTCTTAAGGAGCGCTGTGGCAGCCAAAGGTTAGATTGATTTTGGCTGCCAAAAGCAACATCTTTCCAGTTTATCAAATGCCTGGTAAGCTTGGATTCACACTCAGTACCCAGTCCAAACATCCATTTAATTGATGTAGGAAGTTGGCTGGAAAGAAACAACCAGAAGTGATAGTGATAACTTAGAAATACTCTGACACCTGCATGAATGGATGGGCAGAGCGGGAGTGAAGTGTTGCACTTGGCCAGGAAATGAGAAGCGAAAAAAAACCAATAAAAACTAGAAAAATGCTTAGCTATTATGACTTGCAACATCATACTCTGAATAAGCTGCTGAATATTTTCATTATCTTATTAGGGTTGTCTGAGATCCTCACAAAAGAAGTATAATTTATCTGTCCAGGACTTATGACAAGGAAATAAAGATCAACAAGCAGGCAAACAGGTAGATACTAAGAACATCTTTGTGGTCTCCTTTATAACACCTAAATATACCACAATAAGATTTATAGCACAGTGGCAGTGTGCAAAGCCCTGCATGTAATTTACACAGCAGAAAAAAGAAAGTAAAATAGCCAGGGTGTAAATGCAAAAGAACATGAAACTATTCCTCATCTATGCAAAAGTATATGAATGTGTTTCCGGTGATAATATTTTAATTAGGAAGCTTTATTTGTTACAGACACAGGTCATTCTGAGGGTGCACAAAAGGATCCAGCAGAACAAAAAGTAATGAAAATAAAGATTAGGATGAACCTTCCAAAAACAAAGAGGCTGGCAAAGAAAAAGAAAGCGTTGTCTCTGTGAGCACTAATAACAATAGACAGACCCTTTAGAAAAAGTGTAGCACTGATATTTTGTATCTAAACACTTTCAACCAACAGCATTGAGACCCTCCATGAAAATTAAACCAAATCCTCCCAAAAATGAAGTGATTGCATAGATACATACACGTGTAGGCAGACAGAACTGGTAAAAGAAGAGATACTGTGATAGAAGAAAAACAAAAAAGAACGGAAATGGCTGATTCTTTCTTTGTGACATATTTTCTCTCTCATCCTTGCATATTTGCATTAAAGTGATTGTGAATAATGTACATTTGACCAGTGCTGTCTGCGGAACTAATGCCTATTAAACTGATGGGAAGTAGCATATGTTGTGCCTTGGGCAGAGAAAGTCCAATCACCCCCACTGTGTGTAAGTCTCCAACTAAAATGCAGGACAGCCTGGGTTTTATCCTAAATGAACCCAGCAGGGAGAAACAGGACATAGTCCCTCATTCCACATTTAAGCTTCTAAACTAAGGTTTAAAGAGTTAGATTCAGAAAAAGGGAACTGTAACATCCATCATTTAATTTACACTTGGTGCTAATGTTATTTTATCTTTTACTGGTGCTATCAATACAAAGAAAAGCAGTAGGGCAGGGGAGGCGGCCATGTATTCAGTCATTTCAAGAACTGAGATGCATTTGCTTTATCGGTCCCAAAGGAAAGAAAAAAGGAAGGAAGGGAGGAAAAAAAGGAAAAAGAAAAAGAAAAAGAAAAAGAAAAAGAAAAAGAAAAAGAAAAAGAAAAAGAAAAAGAAAAAAGAAAAAAGAAAAAAGAAAAAAGAAAAAAGAAAAAAGAAAAAGAAAAAAAGAAAAAGAAAAAGAAAAAGAAAAAAAAGAAAAAGAGAAAAAGAAAAAAAGAAAAAAAAAATCCTCCACTGCTCCACTCCTTTATTCTTTCACATTTTCTGCCAGTGCACAATTTTGTCAGTAATTGCAAAACGATTTGGGTTTGTTTGGTTTCACTTTTATGTTCCTGTGCTGTACTAGAAATGTTCTGCTATTTGAACAGTTTGTAAAGCTTTTTGAGTCACGTTACATAATCTTTCCAACGACCTCCAGCATCAAGTTCAGATCTAAAGCAGTCTTTCTTCTACCGGTGTGAACTTGATAGCTGGGGAAAAAAAAATGCAATTACAGAACTGTATGAGAATAATAAATTCAGCTGAACTAAGGAAATAAAATTTGCCGAACTGTCATGTTTAGATCTTTAGCAACAAATTTTGCCTCATTACCTTCAGCATTACAAAAAGGAGAGGGGGCAGGGGGTAGAAAGGAAAGGAGGCAATGTCTTTTTTTTTTTTTTTTAAATATAGTGTTCATAGGAGGAATTTATTTCCATTTCCAGTGAAATAAATCTGTCTTAAACAGAACTGCATCTCTTAGTGATGTGGAAAAACATTTGCTGCCAATGTAAATCAGGAGCAACTGCAGTGAAATGACTGGATTGGCATGGGATCCCAATTACAGTGGTGCAAGCTCTGAATATCCCACAGACTTGAGACTATTGCACAGAAGGGAGATTGACATTTCTTCTTTTTTCAGCATAAAGGTAGACTGAATAGTTAATTTAATTTGTAATCTTGATAGCAGATTATTAGCATACCTTGAACACTAATTATTGCTGGGTGAGAGTTTCAGAGCTGGTATTTTCGATTATCTCTTCATGAAGTCTAAACTAAAAGTTCCGACACCAGCCAGAGTCGAACCCTGTATTAGAGCTACCGCTGAAGTTCAGATGCAGATTTGTAGTCTGAAATTCAATTACAGACAAGCTCCAAAATCCAAAGAAGTGAGCTGCTTATTTGTACTTCTACTCGGTTAGTGACTGTAGATAGGAAATATCCCCATTTTTTTCTGTTTATTGCTGATGCTATTTAACTTTAAAAGGTAATGGTTAAATAGAAGAAAAAAAAAAAAAGGAGACTGTATTGCTGAGATAATTACAAGAAGAGGCTATTCCCATTAGCAGAGCTTAAATTATATGATTAGACTTCCATTATTTTCCTCACTGTTGCCTAGGAAATCTAGACTGGCTTTGGAGGAATTATTTTAGCTTTTATTTCCTCTTTTTCTTATCTTCCTAGAGTAATTCCTTAATACCAGAAATAATAAAAGCACTATTAAATATCCAGAGACCCCAGCTGGATTCCACAACAGTAAGCATCCTACATCAGCACGCTATAGCTCACCATTGCTTTAAGGTACTTTAAGCAGATACAGCCCCCAAAACTGGCAGCCTCACCCAAGGCCACGCTGCTCTGCCCCTTCCCCTGCTGTTATCACTTGGGACTATGGAACCTCACTGTGAGCTGGATCCCCCAGCTGATCTTGATAAAGAGGAAGAGGAGAAAGAGAAGATTAAAGTTCAGGCAGTTAATTTAGATGACTGCTCAATACAATTAAAAAATAAAATAAATTAAAAAAACACCAAAATGAAAAAACAACAAAAAAACCCAGCATGGAAGAGAAGAGGAAGATGCGGGGCTGCAGGTGGAGGGTCATCATACTACAATCCAGTAGACCAGTTTGCTCAGTTAAGAGCAACTGTTAGATCATAGTTCTAACAAATGAACATCTTATTCAAACATCTGCCAGATGAAACAGATCAAGACAAAGCACTGGTTTCCCTTTGAATGGAACTGAAGCACACACAGGCCTGACCTTGGCCCTGCCTGGCTGTGTCTAATCCTGTTGACCTTCACCATGCCTTCCTGACCCTGACCGTAACTCATGGGCTCATGTCCCCATCTCCACGGAGGTGTCTGACATCCTGGGCTGGAGGCTGCCCCCAGCTGACCCCATCCTCCTCCAAAGGTGGGAGGGATTCAGTTGAAGATAAGACATTCAACTTTGATGTCTACATACAGGTGTCTAAATAAGCGGGAGGTGTTTCTGATCCCATGGTCAGTACAGATATAACCAATACAGCCAGTAGAATAACAGAATCATAGAACTGGACAACCATTTAAGTTGAAAAAGACCTTTGAGATCATCAGGTCCAACTGTTAACCCAGCACTGCCAAGCACACCACTAAACCATGTCCCTAGGAGCGACATCTACACATTTTTTAAACACTTCCAGGTATGGTGAGTCCACCACCTCCCTGGGCTTCCTGTTCCAATGTTTGATAACCCTTTCAGTGAAGAAATTTTTCCTAATATCCAATCTAAACTTCCTCTGACACAACTTGAGGCCATTTCCTCTTGTCCTATCACTTGTTACTTTGGGAAAAGAGACTGACACCACCTCGCTACAACCTCCTTTCGGGTAGCTGCAGAGAACAATAAGGTCCCCCTGAGCCTTCTCCTCTCCAGACTAAATAACTCCAGTTCCCTCAGCTGCTCCTAAGACTTGTGCTCCAGACGCCTCGCCGATTTTGTTGCCGGTCTCTGGACACGCTCCAGCCCCTCCACGTCCCCCTGCAGTGAGGGGCCCAAAGCTGAACACAGGGTTCCAGGGGTGGCCTCACCAGTGCCCAGCACAGGGGGACGGTCACTGCCCTGGTCCTGCTGGCCACACTGTTTCAGACACAAACCAGGATGAAGGATCATTTTTCCAACTGGCACAACTTGGCCACCTGCATGATTTAAACTCTCCTAGCATCCAAAATTAGATGGGCAGATACAAACTCCCTATTGGGAAAATTCTTTGGTCTGTGCTAATTTGCCTGATCCTAGAAGATTTGGCGAGAGTATCATCTTGACCTCAGCCAAAATCATCCTACAGCCATGGGCCCTGCCATCGCTTTATTTCCTAGAACAGATGTTGCTTACATGTCTGCCTTAAGAGAAGATTAATTGCTCTCCAAGTTCCATTGACTGTATTAACTAAGAATTTGATTCAAGTGCTCAGCCATAGGTGTCTAGTGCCACTTGTGATAACGTAGGTTATTCCACCAGAAAGTTTAAGTCCCTTATATACCCCATGTCATATCTAATAACCTGACATGGATGTCTTGGATACTCAGTAGTATCCAGTACCCTAATAGCACTAGGGACCCAGGTGGCTCAGTCAAGCCTATTTGGGGATTTTAGCCATCTAGACATAAACACCTAAATTTAAGTGTATTAATGGGAGAGGGAATCCCATGCTAGAATTCCTGAGCTCACCACTGCCTCCACCTCCTCAAGATGAGGGTGAAGAGCTGACCCACACAGGTCCCTCAGGCACTGTTAATATTGTAGTAACTGAGTTTAAGACAGAGCTGAATCATTTCTGATGATGTACTAGCTGCAATTGTCAGACACCGGCTCAGGATGCAGCTGGTGAGAGTAACCTTGAAACAAAGGCTTTGTTGGAGTGAGCAATTCAAACACTGTAAAAATTCCTCTCTTTTTACTACGTTTTGAGTAGGGACTGACCTTTCAGAGTTGCTAACAGCCTGAATCAACCCATCATTACCTTAAATTTAAAGGTTGTTGTAGTCAGGTTAGAGAGGCACAAGAGGCCATTTGAATATGTCCATCTCACTTTCTCTCCCCTTGCTTATTCCCACAGAAAACAGTATCTAAACGTGTTCCCATTCACCTCGTACAGACTGTGGTCTCTAAAATTAGTAGAGATCAAGGAGTAAAATCCAGAACCAAAGGTGCATGAAAACTAAATAATACTAGGAATCAACTTTGTTCCCTCTTGGAGAACAGCCAGTCCTCCCCCGCAGCAGTGGCTGCTCAAGCTGGACACGGACTGTGGCTACTTCCAACCCACAAGATACTGTTGTTTTCAACACGTTTTAAATATAAACTTTAATTGGGTCATTCAAGACTTAGCATTGAAGACAACTCTTCTCACTTCAAAAGCCAAAAGAGAACAGATTTCAGGGGTCACAAGCGGTACTAACCAAAGGCCAACTGTCCCTAACAAAGTTGCACCGATTCCTACTGGCTTGTGCCATGCCTGTCTTTGGGTTTAGCTTTTGTGCTTTAAGTGGTCTCATTCCCTAGTTTGTGTTGACTGTCTCTTTACAGTTTCTGGTTTTATATACTTATCAATTATTAGTTCGCTTCTCATAATTACCACCTCACTTTGAACGGTATGTTTTAACTACTCCCCTGACACATGAGTTCAAGCATGAAATAGTCTCTGTGCACCCTTTTTGGTGTACATTCCTTATTTTTTTTTCCTTATATAAAAGGAATAAAAACATTCCTTGAATGTTTTTCCCAAGTTCTGGGAGGTGTTCACTGCTATTTTCATTATGTTTCCATCATGTATATGCCTTTCCCTCATTCTGCAGTCTTTATGGTTCTCAGTTAAGAAACTGGAATAGGAAGAAAAAGGAAAGGGGTGAATTACAATCTTAAATAAATATTTAAGACAATAAGAAATCCTTACAGTTATCCAGTCTGAATTTATATATGCACCTGAAAATTATGGGACTAACATGAGCATTTATGATAGCCTTCCCCAGACCTATCAAGCAATGTAAAGATGATGACAAAATTATTAAACCAGGAAGAAGAGTTATGAACCAAAGGCAGCTCAAAATTTCAAACTCAAACTCAACCCTAAGGAAAATAAGTTTTTGAAACACCAGATTTACAGACTTTAGGTGCTGCAGTCCTGTTCACTATGGCAAAACCTGTTTGGCAAAGGATTACCAAAATTGCAGAGAACCTCAGAGCTGTGTTAAGTGATTAAACTCTTGTCCTTTTTGAAGTCGAGATTTTCTCCATGAACTTCAACTGTGCCACAATTTCTCTCCTGGTACTTTTTGTGCATGCACTGAGGAGGAAGAGGAAGAGGAAGAGGAAGAGGAAGAGGAAGAGGAAGAGGAAGAGGAAGAGGAAGAGGAAGAGGAAGAGGAAGAGGAAGAGGAAGAGGAAGAGGGTTTTGAAGAAAGGAATCTATTTGGTGACAAACTATGAGTTGACAGAGCTCATGGCTTGGCTTTACACTAGAAGGAAATTCTGTGCAGTGGTAGCTCCTTTACGCCATGGGAATATTGTACCTTACTGCTGAAAAGCTTTATAATAAAATGTAGGAAATAGTATAAATAGACTCCATGATAACTACCTCTTTCAAAGATGGCTGGACAGTACCTGTATATCTTGCTCACTTTTTTGGTCTTTTTTTTTTTTTAATTGCTAATTTCAAAATGCATCTATTTGTCCTGTGAGTGGATATGTTTGGCAAAGAAATTACAAGCAGCTACCACCGAGCACAGCTGTTCATTGTCAGCATTGATAGCAACAAATATAATCAGTCCAAAGCAAGATCACTCCTCTAAGGGAAAAGTATATTTAGCTATCATTCAAAATCCTCAGCCTGATATCTTTGATAGTTCAGTAACTCACTGTTTTGCCAGTGGGGCTGATAGAAGTTTCTTTGTTGTGATGGATGCATTTGCCATTACTCACCATACCGGTTTTCCCCTCCCCTCCAGCTGTTTTACTCTGGTACAATATCCAACACCCATGAATCTTGCAGTATCCTAGCAGCCTGGTCTGTAACATTCCAGTTTGACAAAATTAGAGCTAATAATTCAAACAAGCTGAAACATCAAATGGGAAAGAGTCAAAGGAGACTTTCCATTAAAGTCATTGACTATTGGGAAACCTGGGAGATGAATGGTGATCCAGTAATCATCCTTGTCAAATCAGAAAGTGTCAATGTATTGATTGCATCATTATAATTGAATTAATTATGGTTGTATCTCTTCAGATATTTAACTTACAGTTTGATATTAGGACTTGTTCTTGCCAAAAAGATGAGGGTTTGTTTCAAGGCCCTCAGAAGTTTGTTTTGTTTGGGGTTTTTTTTCAATATGAATTGCAAGTTTTGCAAAAGGATGCTGACTGGGAAAATTAATCTCTGGTTATCCATGCAAACAGATACAACATCTCTGCAAATTTTCAGTCTGCCAGCTCCTTCTGAGATATTTCTGTGAACCACAGCTGGAAGAACAAGGACTTTGCATCTATTTCATTGGAATCACAATGACAATACACTCCACGATGTGATGGAGTCTAGCAACTGCATTTATGATGTGCCTGTTGGTAAACAAGGAATTGGAGTGGGAAAGTCAGTTTAGTCCACATGATCCAGCAGGTGTTCACAGCTTTATAGAAAGATTAATTTTAATGATCTAGAAATCAAGCACAAAGCTCATGATAACACGTATATACAGTAATTACAAGATCAAACTGCCTTTCTACTTTGAGCTAGCTACCTAAGATCATTGTGTTTCAATGTCTCCCACCTAAAGTCAACAGCAATAGGAAAAGTAATAGTGCACTGCATTAAATGTATCATTTCAGCGCAGAAGCTCCATGGAGCTCCATGGAGAGCTTGGGAGTTGCTATTGCCAATTTTTTAGTAAATGTTGTTTTGACTGGCTTAATTAGTGTTGTTGTATTTGGTAGAGATGATGTCTGATCTTTTGTATCATCTCTTCACTCATTTATTTCCAATTGACCACATACATATATGGAAATACTGGCATGGGAAGATTAGGCATCTTATAAGATTTCTTTCAGGAAAATAACTGCAAATGCAGCCTGCTTGGATGTCTAAATAGTCAGAGCAGCATGTATGTTAATAAGCCGTTTTCTCTTTCTATGATGTTGTGACATCACTTCTGTCTCTTGTTCTTATTTAAAGCCTATGTATTTTCTATTTTTATCTTTAAAGGTGTTCCTCATTAATCTGGAGTAAATAGGGTGCAATCTAATATTGGATCATATCTGCTGATACATCAGAGTAATCACTAAAATGCTGGGCTTCTCAGCCTAATTTGTCTTTAATGATGTAAAAAAACTTGTGAAGAAAAGAAAAATATGTAGTTTTCTAATGTTGAGAGGTGTAGCCCTTTCATAGGTGCTCATGGTTTTAACTATTTTCACACAAGGGACACCATTAACACATGATAAGGTCTTTCTGTATTGTTTGCCTTTTTTTTTTTAATGGGAAATTTTTTTTCAGTGTTTGATTTCAGGTCCACAGTGAAACACAAAAAGATCAAGAGAACACATCTAATTGCCAGGTCCAACTGTGAAGATGATGTTGCCTTGTGCTTCTGCCTCAGCAAAGAGGGTCACATTAGCAAACTGTCTCAGATCGCTGCTTAATGACACATTCCCCTCATCTGGGATTCATTCACAACTTTTTTCACCTGAATTGTATTTACACCTCTTGGAGGCTGACTGCCACATTGGTAGCTTCTCCACATGCAGAAACCATGCTCGATCTTAGTTCTGTGGAGAAACTGAGGTCAAAGTGGAGAAACATCCCTTTCTCCCCAGTATAAATGCCAGACAATCCTGTTTGCTGGTAGAGGAAGAGAATGATTATCCTTCGAAGGATGCAGGCTAAGAAACCACTGCCATGCAGTTTGATAGCAGGGGGACCAGAGGTTGGAAAAAAACCCACGTGCATAATTCATTGTTTGTAGATGCAAAACCTCATCATGGCACATATTTCTGCTGCCTGACCACTCTCTCTTGAAAAAAAACACATACAAACTATCTCATCGCTAAAGCCAGAGACAGAGCAAGCCATCACCCTTGAATCAGAACACGGTGCGCATCAGGAGCTGAATAAGGACACTTGGTTGTGTTGAATTTGTATCTGTAACTTGGGCTAGAAAAGGGTGTTGCATGTATTCAAGGAACAGTAAGGCAGACACTCCAGATCTTTGCTGTAACACCTCCTATCACTTTCATCAATCTCTTAATGTCTCTGTTTTCTCTTTTTTATAATATGGTACAACTTGTATAATAATAATAATTGCCTCACAAGAAAGATATGAACCTTAATTAAATAAAGGCTGATTATCAGAAACTCAGAGCATGTGCAGAGCCTGTTTGCTATAGCTTTTCTGCTGCTAAGCTTTTCTGCAGATCAAGCCTGGGCTGTACAAGAAGTGATATGAATCATCTGTATAAAAAGAAATATGACTCATTCAGGGCAGAGCCATCCGAGACCACAAATGAGGCATTATTTTGATAATGAGTGATTTATAGAGGAGACACAGGGAGAAGGATCTCCTGGTTCTTTTAACCTAGCCCCTATTCTAGGCCCCTACACAATCTCCTTAAAAATGTACATAATCTTCACTTGAACATCTTGACTGAAAAGGACTAGCCAGCAATTCATAGAAGATAGAAAGCAGATGAGCTTCAGTCATTTTTACACCTAAACTCAAACCAGACTTCATCAAGTTCCTCAGTTCTTTTACTGCTGGTTGCAAGCTGGGACTGGAAGTGGAAATGCCAAAGCATCCCAAAGACAGGCAGCATTTGTGAAGGGATGAGAAGCAGATGTTGAAGAAATCTCTGAAGAGATTATCTTCTCACAGAAATATCAGACCTTTTTTGCAACGTTCAGGTCCAAGACTTCAACAAACAGGTGTCTGCAGCCTCCACTCCAAAAGCTCTGTTTATAGTATGTCTTGTGTCATGTCCAACAGCTCCACAGTCATGTGAAATTTCCTGGAGCATCTCAAAGGCATCATGACCAACACATGAGTCATGAACTCAAGTCCTCGGTGTAGCTTGATTTTACCTGCCCAACAGAAGACAGGTTAAAAGAGACCCATGGTTTAAGGTACTGGTGCTCAGCATTTCTTTGAAAATCACAACCATTCCATTAGTTCCCTTTAAGATGAGGGCCTACAGCAATATTCAGGTACTGAAAAAAAAAAAAAATAAAAATTCAAGGATCCTCAAGAGAGCACAAGACATGATTTTCAAGGAAAGGCAAAAGGCTTCTGCAGCCCTCTGAAAATCCCACCATTCTTCCAGAGTATAATCCTTGACAGCAATACTTTGCTGCCCCCCAAGATTTCAGCATGATTTGTGATGCTCAGCAGTTTTGAAGAGATCCTCAGACAGTAGGGACAGAGAGGGGCAGTGATTATAATGTGAGTGGAGTTGTGAAGGGACCAAGATCCATCCCTGTCCTGTATTATTGCCTTTCCTCGTGATCTCAAATAGGATGTTAGGCCTGAATTCTTAATACACTTTAATTTCCATCGAATTTGATTATCCTAACGCCCTCAGCAACATGTTGTGAAGGTAACTACACTGAAGATTGTCCAGCTTCTGTGGCGAGAAGTCATACATAACTATTGTAAATCAAACACGGTCAAACAGAGAAATCCTTTGTATTGTCTCATTTAAATAAAATGGAAAGCTTAGGTGGAATTCATCTTACCTGAGCGTGTTTAAAGTCTTGAAGACTTAAGTTATACTAACTTACTACTTAATATTTATAGTAAGCACTATATATAACTATATATATAATAGTTAGTTACTACTAACATGCATACCTAAAGTGTAGTGATTACCTGAAGTAATAACTGCAAGTTCCTTGACTAAGAGAGAAAAACAGGCACTTCCAGAGAGTTGGTCATCTCAGCTCTGTTAAATTCTTCCTTTTGGTCTATTTATCTCAGGAATTACCTGTCTTCTCCACTGGATACAAAGGGAACCCAGAGCAACCTCCTTAGATTTTAGACTTCTAACTTGCAGACACCTAAATTCCACCTTAAAAAAGCACTGAGGCATAATTTAACGTTTTAAACTCTAACCAGAAAGAAGGCTGCAAGCATCTTCTAGTAAATATTTACAATAAAATTTTTGTTCATTAAAAACTACATTTTTTAAGAAAAAAATTAAGAATGAATGCATTACATTTTATGTTTTATGGGTCTACAAGGAGCTAACAGAATGTAACATTTTGACTAAAGATTTTTTTTAAGGGCAATCAAACCAAATGGATATTAAATGAGGATACTGTAAACACATTCATAAAATATTATTTCTTTGTACATGTGCACTATCTTTATTGTTGCCATATAC
The DNA here is from genome assembly GCF_023634155.1 of Falco peregrinus. NCBI lineage: Eukaryota > Metazoa > Chordata > Aves > Falconiformes > Falconidae > Falco > Falco peregrinus. Next base: position 16,111,495 of record NC_073727.1, on the reverse strand, counting down.
CTGAGTATTAGCATTTTTGCCTCTAACTCTTACAAAATCTCAGAGTGCTTTATAGTGATTAATTAATTAATTATAGCTCAAACTCATTTTCTTGGATAGAAAACTACCTGATGGGTTCCCTGAGGCACAGAGTCCCTTATGGTTAGAGAACAAGTGGGTGGAAAAATTAAATCTTTTTACCTCCTGCTTTACCCCCAAGAAGATACTTATATAGGGCACCACAGGGCTCAGGCTACAATTTTTCATCCCAACCAGTTTGACCAGTTACCTGTAGATATTCTGAGGCTTCATGTCACCATGCATTCATGAAACGAAGAGCAGCTTCACACTCCAACAAGCACATGGTTTTAAAATAAATAGATACTTCACCCCTGTTTATGAAAGCCAACAGGAATTTGGAGACAAACTAGCATTTCATTTCTTAAAGAACTGGAGATTCCTCAATGCATTTAAGGTGCTTAGATTTCTGGAGCACACATGAAACTCATCTCACTAACACCTATTAAGGGTAGCGCTAATCACACTTAGGTCTGTGTTAGGCACCTGGAACCAACCAGTTATCTGGCTTCTGTGTATGGGTTCAGTACAAAAGAGGTAGGAACCTCCAGACAGTGATTTATTCAGTCCTAAAACAGGTTGCCAGTTGGTTAACCAAGATGAGGTGTCTAATCTATAGACAACCAACATGAAGTGAGCTTAATCCCTTCATAAACAGTCAGCTACTGCTATAATGCAAGTCTTACCCAAATTAAATCAGTCTTTTTTAGTACCAAGTCGACCAGACTACTTGTTTCAAGCCCAAATAAACATCTCCGGTAACAACCAAAACCAAATGTGAGAATTACCAACATAAACGCTCATTTCGATGAAAAAATAAAACCCTGTTTTCTAAGGCTGTTTGGCTTAAATCAAACACCCAGCTAACCCTTGAACCAGCACTGGGAAGTTTCCATTCCAATGAGAGCTCTAGGAACACATGCCAACAACCTACACTCTATCCCCAGTTGGCAGGACGTTGGCAGAGATACAAAAAAACATGTTAACCATGATGCTTTTTTTCTATATATACAGTAAACCTTATGTGTATCAACATACTTGTTTAAACAGCTTTTTGAATCTGACTCACAATCTTCATGAATACATAAAAAGTTCCAGATGTTAAAATGTCCCAGGACGTGCATTTTAACCAACTTTGTTCTGCATTTGTAGCCTGACATGCGAAGGGGGCATATTGATTAGAATTACTGGCATACTTACTGCTTCAGTTTTCCTGCTTCCTACTGAGTGGTATTTGCCAAGGAATGACTAGTCTTTGTACTATTTATTCCTAGCTCAGTGCTCTTGGGATCCTGGATGCTTTGGAAATTCCCTTTTCATCAGTAGCTGGAAAGCTAAAAAAGAAAAAAGGAGGGGGAAAGCAGTCTGAGACTTCACAGGTGCAATAAGGGAGAGGTCGAGGGGAGGAAAAGAAGAGGGTGAGAGAGAAAATCCATTTTCCTTTCTCTGTCATCACAGGTACTGAGCAGATCTGTGCTCAGCTGCAGCTCACCATTGGCATGTCCATCGCAAAGCCCTTCACACTGGTGCAAAGTCACTGTTTGCTTTAACTCTTACCCATTATTAAATTTAAGACCCAGAATCCCCTGTAGCCATTTGCTTTTATTAACAGTGAGCATGTGTGCACTGCCAGAAAATCCAAGGCCTGGGAGAAATAGACTGCAGAATGTTGCAGCTTCAGAGAAAGCCCATTAGAAGCCAGGTATCCTGGATAATTTGCATGGGAATTATCATAAGGTCTTAGTGGAGCTGAAAAAATGGATTTTGTGACTGTTTCTGACCTTGCTTGTATTGATGTTATACCAGTGCCACTTTGCTGATTTCAGTTTAGCTACTTCTGAACACGAAGAAATAAAGTTTAGATGCATTTTTCTGAGGTGCCTCCATTATTCTGTTTTTTAAAATGAAGAAGCACTTAGCTGCAGGTCCATAAAGGTTTGATGGAGCCTGTGCTCCTCTGTACTGACTAGGATCTTAGAACGTTATCCAGATCATTTACTACAAACACTCAAAACAGGCATCACAAAAAGCAGCAGGTACTCACTAGACAGGGTAATCCAAATGATGACATTTAGGCTACCTGACAAGTCAGCAGGCACCATCAGGGCTGATAAAGAGCTCTCCAGGGACTGTGTACAGGTTTTACTCTATGACTTTTCAGTGCATAGATGACAACAGGAACTCAGGAGTCTTCCATCCGAGCGCACAAGCCAGCTGCAGAGCTTTTTTCCCTCTTGTTCCCCTGGTTCCATAAATTTTGCATTCCTTCCTGCAGAACAGCTTACACCCAGTAGCAGGAATGGAGGATAAATCCCTATTCCTTTCCTTTTCCTCCTTTGCATCAAATCTCAGGCTACAGAAGAGTTCTTTGTGTGGAAGATGCTTCCTGGTCAGGGGGATCAGTGTCTTCTTCAGGGCCATAATGTTTTAGCCAAACTCACTCTGGCAGAGTTAGGCACAATCTGTGCAAGGCTGGCTTTTGGGGACCTGACACCACAAAGAAGGCACAGCGACAGTTGGCTCAGCAGAGACACGCACAGCTCTGGGTATCATCTGAAATAAATGAGATACAAGCAGCCGGGAGGTGGTTGGAGCTACACAAACTTGGCCACAACTTTGAGTGTATGGCATTTTTCATTTGGCCTCTGAACTCAAGCTTCTGGGGTATCAGATTAAAATTAAATGCAAGCATGAGCTGGCACCCTTTCTATGCTCCACTGACAATGTTGACTACTTCCCATAGTAGGACATTTAATACTTGGAGTGCCCATAGGCACCTGCATGTTAAATACAACATTCAAGTGCCTTAACCTCTAACTGAATCCCACCTCTCTTTAACTCTACTTTATGTATCAGCATGCTTGGTTTCATCTGGCACTGGACTGTAGGCAGTGCCTAAATACAGGCACAGGATTTAGGTATCGTCCAAGTGGTGCGAATGTGGCCTTGTGCCCCATGAATTTGGCTATTGGTGCCAGAGAAAGGATGGATGTGGGAGAGATGATGGAGAATATTGTAGCAATATAATTAATGCTCAAAGACTGGAGATGTACAAAAGCTTGAGTAGCTCAAAGCCTTTGGCTTTGTAATGATTAGGTTAGCAATGTAACCAAAGGCATCTCAAACACTAAAGATATTTATTCAGATTGGAGGTGTTAACCTGGAAGCACAGGAAGAGTGAATTCACCTCAGCTAACTTTAGCCCTCAGAAAGTTAGACATCTGTCTACACTATTTAATAATTTCCTCTTATAGTCAGTGAAGAAAGGCGCAAACCTCTAGAAATGGCCTAATCCATCCCAGTACGAGTGAGATGAACTGCTCTCTGGAGGATCCTGGCTGCTTCCATTGGCTATTGAAAGATGATCAACAGCTTAGACAACTAGTTTATATTAGGCACCTACCGTCTAGACACTTAACATTACATGAGACTAATCTACCCCCCAGATATTCAGTATCTCTTTAGAAATCCCATGAGTGTTGTTGCAGTAACAAATAGTGCTTTTTCATATTTATGCTTCCCAGAAGCAAGTTTTCATTTGCTAGTGTATCTCTTTTCCTTCAACAATGATTCATTGTCATTCTCTTCTTCCCCTGTTTAAACACATGTATATGCGTGTGTATATGCATATACATAGTATACATATGAACTAATTGTAACTGTGTATGTAATGCAACATGGATGTATTTTATGGCTTTTTTTGTTTTGTTTTGTTTGGTCTCTTATGCACAGAAAACTGGGAAATCTGACAGTCTCCAAGTTCCTGCATGCGAATTCTAGGCATGGGATACTTTTTGTGTTACCTATTGACCATGGGAAACTTCTGGAACTCAAAAGCTTCACCAAAATATTGATTTTATATGCTTAAGGGTTATTTTTAAATCACAGTCTCCCAGGTGCTGTAGTTAGCTTGTTCTGGGATACTGAAGTCATATTAACTTTTGAACCCGTCTCATCTTTTCCTCCAAACTTAGTCAGCTGAGGCTTTTAAAGTTCACACTTAAAATTAACCTCTTGTCTATTGAGTCTTATAAATGTCCTAATTTATAGTTTGTGGTTCTGACCTACCGTCAGTGACTGTCAGCTGCACAGCTGAAATAATCGGCTTTTTTCAGCATTTGAAACCAGAAGAAGAAAAAAAGAGAGGAAAAAAGCTGATGATACATATACAGTCTGTTTGTATCCTAATAATATCAGATGGACTTTTTTGCAGGAAAATAAATTACCAGATAAATAGCTTGCTTGGATACTAAACAGATTAGCCCTTCATGCCATTTAAAGGAAGAAAACTACTTTGTAACAGGAAAATTATTTTTATATCTCCTATCTCACCTGGTGCATTTCCCTTCCATTCTACTGATAATTTCAACATACTTTTTATGAAGAGCAATTCCAGACCCCATTATTGTTCCAAGCTCTGACATTCACATAGGAAATGAAAAACTGCCCTAACCTTCCTTCCTGCTCATAAAGTCCTGGAAGAGGTGGATAAGACCACAGAATCTTTTGACTTAGGGTACAATTTTTTCTGCATTTGCATAAATCCCCCAGGCAGGCAGGAAGAGACAATATTTCAAACCCAATCCCAAATATTTCATTTGGAGCAGTTATCTCATAATTACAGAGCTGCTGCCAATTAGCAAAAAAAGAAATTTGTAGAATAATTTTGTGCTGTTAGACATGGAGGAAGGGATGGGGCTGATGGGCTTTAGAATGTATTGTATGTAGATATACAGCCCTGAACTGAAATGGGCAATGCCACAGAGTGACCAGTGATTTCTTAGCCTGGAGGGTACACATACCCTGTACACATCAATTGAAACACCTTTTCCTCGTGAAGATGTTTTTTGTTGTGGGACAACCATTGCTGTCACAGTGATTTAATAGAACAACGCAATATTATAGGCAATCTGAGGCACAGACTTTATTCACCCACAAAAAATTCACAGAGAATTTAGAGAGAATATAATTATCTTTGGCAGGGGATTAGTGTCCACATGCAGAACTTCCCTGGGAGCCTGACAACTGCAGAGAAAAAAAAAAAAAAAAAGCCTTTCCTTTAACATCACCTGAAACACAATGTCTGCAATAGCAAGCACCCCCAATGTCATGTGGCTCCAGAATATAGTGAGATGAAGAGGAGTACCTCTGGGCCATCTGCAACTCCTGCTGAGCAACAGCTTTCTCTTAAAACATCTCAGACTCCCCATTCCTTCACCAGCAGATCAAACTTTGTGGTCATTGCTATGTCATGTCTTATTCTTAAAGGTTTCCAACCCACTCAGTTGCTTGTTTGCACACATGCTACTTAGATTTGTAGAACTGATAAAAATGCAGGCTGCCTAAGACTTTGGCAGATGAACACAAAGCCATGGTACACGGACATGAGGATGGGGCAGGAGGCAAGACTGAAGAACTCTTCCACCCTTGCCATATATTTACCATTTATGAACCAGACATGTCTTGTGATATCTCTCCAAATAAAGAACCTCCATGGCATTTCCTGCAAGTGAAAAATTGAGGGTGTTTTTCCCCACTTTAACATCAAACCCTGTCCCTGGATATGAGGTCAGGGTTCCCTTTAAAAAAGTCATTATTTGCCTTTTGGCCAAACAAATATGTGAAGCATTATCTCACTCACAGAAAAGGTCCACTCATCGCTTCTCAGGCTCAGGGATGAGGAAGACACCTCTAAAAGCACAGCTATGTCTACAGCAGGTTACAAGTGGAGCTGACATAAGCATAGGAAGGTTCCTGTCCTCTGTGCCTTGCTAGCAGCTCCAGTGCAAGCTCCTTACAACCACTTAATGTGCCTATATACCACATTCATGCACAAGCTCTCCAGCTTTGCATGGAGATTTGGTGTCAGAAGGATGAGCAAATGTAACCTTCAATGTCACCTCAAGGGCAACCCGAATGAACAGCACAAATTATCAGCTGTTACTGTATGAGATCCCTGATGCAGAAGAAGTACCACGTCACCACTGCTTGACAGTCAACTCACTTATGTCATGGTTCCAGAGTGCTTGAAATGAGCTGGTTCTCTGGATGTGGTTGGATAAGAGATGGAGAAACTCTGTAATTTCTCAGACACTGCACGGTATATAACTAAGTAGGTTCATTCATGCAGTGGGTTGAGGATGTTGAAGGTCATAACCAGTACAAATCTGATGACTGCAAATATGTCAAAGCAGGGACGATAAGACTCCTGCCTGTTAGCCTTCCCTAACTAAAGAAAGTCCACCTGTAAGTGTTTCCAACCCTACCCCTGGTGGTGGGTTTCTGCCTACTAAATCCCTGGCCTTATGTGGTCATAATCGGAATTTGACTTGGTTACTTCCAAGAAATCCTCTTTTTTCCATACATATTGTACAGGGAAAGTTATTTACACATGACAATAATAAAATCACAACCTTAAAAGAAATCCTTATGACACATTGATTCTGACTCATCCCAAATGACAAGGGTGTGCCCTTAAAAACTTCAGGAACATTCTGTGTTGCTTCAAGAGGGCAGCAATATAAATCAATTACTTTACAGCGGACAGCACTGAAGAAATTAAGGCCAGGCCCTGTTCCTACTGAAATCAATTAGAATTTTGCTACCAACTGAAATGAAAGCTGAATCAGACTTCATAACTACTTTTCTGAGTACTTTAATAGCCAACCCTGTGTTTTTATAATGTCTGTATTTAAATAGCTTATTCATTTAACAACATCCTTTCTCTTTTATTTATGTTACAAATAAACAGAAAATGTTGAGCTGATGCCTAAACAGGAAAAAAAAAAGTAAATATTTGCTACAGTAACAACTAAAAAGTAGGATTCACCTCTGGCCCTGCATTTGTTAAGGATAAATTGGGTCCAGGAATTTTTATTGCACTCACTATAAAACAGACCACACACTAGTTTCTTTTAGAAATATTTAATCAGGGCTTTAAAATCATTTGCATGGCTCCTAGGACCTGTAGCACCTTGGGATGTACAGAGGGTATCTACCAAAAAGGCTCACCACTTTCCCTTCTGATCTGTTCAGAAAAATACAATTACTGGTATCATTACAAAGAGGTGAGTACTGGAGGCATCTCCTACCACCAGCCTGACACCAGAAGGTGTGATATTGTCTACGTTTACATCAAAGTCAAGCAAATGAAGAATAATCTGCCCCATATGGATACCGATATGACTAGATTGTGCCATTTGGGCCTGATGCCAAGCAAGTAGGGCCTGATAGCTCCAAGCTGTCTGCTGTAGAGGACAGATTTATAATTCCTTATGTTAGAAATATAATTTGAGTTTCCTACTGTTTGGGTCTTCTTGTCTTTTTTTTTTTTTTTTTAATGTCCAGAAAGGATCATCAGAATAGACACAACCTGGCATACTTATCTTCTGTCTTGTGAAGCTTTTCCAATGTCTTTTCCACATCTCCAGGCAAAATGACAGTTGGCTAAGTGCCACCCTGCATTTTTTTAAATAGACTATGAAAGCAAAGGAAAAATAAAATGGAGGTGGAAAAAAAAGAAGGAAGAGCAATGAAAACAGGGAAATAAGATCTAAAATAATATAATTCACAAACAGGGAGAAGATTCAGAGGTTGCTAGGATAGACTAATTTTTTCACATTTTATTTCAAGTTAGTCAAAAGAATGGAAGAATTGAGATGGAAAGACCAAGAAATTCTTGCAGCTGTTACTACTGCTCTTCCCCAGATCCAGGCCACACTTCACCTCTTCCTTGTTCACTGCATTGTGTTCTCCTGCTACCTGGCAGAGCAATGAGTTAGTTAATGTTGGAAGGCAAGCCAAGGTAATAGCTGTTGTTCTATACAAATGCTAGATGTTGGTTTTACCATGTGAAAACCGCTGCTCCATTGATCTCACCAGATGAAAAGGGAGCCTGGCATGCCTGGGCTGGGGATACAGCCCGAGCAGTCAAGCTGAAGTCACACATGTACTGTTGCATAGGTGCTGAAGCACTGTGCCAAGGCAAGGTCTACAAATGCAATGTATAGTTTCAAACCATGGGTCATGGCCAGCCTGTGGAAAACTTGCTCGTGTTTCAGCCTGTGTTGTTAACCAGGGAGATTTGAGGGAAGGAGGCAATCCTGTCCCTGTTCCTAGTGAGGCTGCCAAAAGCTCCTGCTGCAGTTTACATCTCCAGAGATCATTGGGGAAAAAACATCTCACAAATTTTCGGCTGATGAGTGCATCAGGAAGGCCCTTGCCTGTCTCACTGCCACCATTCACACCCAGAGTTACAGTCTCTAATAACCTTTCACATGGCCTGAGAAAGGCCTGGCCAGTTCCTCTATTTTTCCCGTAACAAGAGAGAGCAGCAGAAACTTTGGAGTTTATGGACACAATAATCTCATTAAAGCTTCACCGTGGCTTCCAGAAGTTTTAATAAACCAGCTGGTTAATCACAATAATATCCCTCCCCCCTTCACTTTATGGAAAGATCCTGCGGTCAGGAAATATAAAACTCTCAACACGTTGACCACAGCGAGGATTACAGCCTCATGCAGTGACACTTTTCCAACTGTAGATCTTGTGTGCTGCACAAACCTCAAACAACCTCATAAACAAGTTTGAAGCAGACCTAACGCCAGGCTTGCCAAGGAGAACATCAAGAGTGATTCTGTTAATGAGGTCTGGCTGGAGCTGAAACACCTCTCCTAAGTGTGTTATTTTTAATCAAGTCATTTCCAGCAGGAACCTTTATAGAAGTGTGCAGTGATTCATTCCTTAAAATTTACACTTGAAGGCCCCAGTCTTGGGCCACTGATGTCACTGAAAGCTTTAGCAGTGACGGATGGGTGTTGAATCAGATACCACGAGCTCGACACTCAGTGACTTAACACCCACAGATCAGACTAGAACTCATGTCCTCAGACTCTCGTACCTCAGAGGGAAGGCTGGGAGAGAGATCCAAGAGCTCACCTCTATGACAGATGAGGAGGTTAATAACAAATCAGATAACTGTTCTTGCATTGCCTCACCACTGTCCTGAGCTGAGCTAACATGCCACCTGCCTGAGGCTCACAAGTGGGGTGCTCCTGAGCACCACGAGGGGGGCCAGTCCAGTAAGTGTGCTCTGACCTGAGCAGGGTGGGTGAGCAACAAGGGGTGTCACTTCCAGTTCATGACCGTTTTTATTCAGAGTGTAGCTGAATGGGCTATGAAGATGATTAGAGGGACAGGGGCATCTCTCTGATGAGGAAAGGCTGAGAGAGATGGGCCTGTTTAGCCTGGAGAGGAGAAGGCTGAGAGTGGACCTTGTCAACATCTACAAATATCTCAAGGGTGGGTGTCGAGGGGGTGGAGCCAGGCTCTTTTCAGTGGTGCCCAGCAACAGGACAAAGGGCAACGGGCACAAACTGCAGCACAGGGAGCACCATTGGAATATGAGGTAGAACTTGTTTTTTTGAGGGTGATGAAGCACCAGAACAGGCTTCCCAGAGAGCTGGTGGAGTCTCCTTCTCTGAAGACATACAAAACCCACCTGGATGTGACTGTGCAACGTGCTCTAGGAGAACCTGCTTTAGCAGAGAGTTGGACTAAATGATCTCCAGAGGTCCCTTCCAACCCTGACCATTCTGTGATTCCGTGAAGCAGGAGCTGCTTTTGCCCAGGAAGAAGATTTAAGGTTAGTGTCCTGCTCCTCTTGAAAGATTTCAGGCCCCTGTCTCCCAACAAAGTCCCTTAAAACACCAGGCTATTTTAGAAAAAGATGAAAGAAAAAAGTAGAAAAAAAAGTCTCACTCCCTCATGCTGTGATTACGCTACTGTGAAACCAGGAATGAGGAAATAGGAGGGAGTATGATTTCCCTTCAGATAGTGATTTTGCATCCTAGACCTGCCTCCATATCACAAATGGTGGCACATGTTAAATGTGGAGACTACATTCAAAGACCTTCTGCTATCAGTAAACATTGCATTCCTCCTATCAAAGCCTACAAATCCAAGCAGAGCATGACCAAGCACCTGAGACCGTGTCAGAGCAAAGTGGACATGGTGAGCACCTCTGTGACTCTAAAGATACTGTGAAAGCTGAACTCATGCCTTACCAATATAGCCCTCAAAGGCTGAATCCTCCTAGGTCAAACATGCTACAATTTAAATCCGCTTAGGCAAAGAAGCACAAGACAAGGAAGGAGTAATGTCTACAGAGACTTCTGGGGAAGTGCAGAATCTGAAGACCTCAAAGTGCTTCTCAGCATCAAACAAGTAGCAACGATCATCTTTTTACCACTTATTTGTGGCTAATTTAGCAACTGTGTCAGACGTGCCTTCTTAGTTCATTCAGCGTATCACTAAGCATAAAAAGCAACTCAACATCTCCTTTGAGTCCTCTTAGTGCCTGTCATCCCTGTCCATCGAGACACAAAGACATACGGATGATGTTCATCCAGGCCATCTAGATACGTGTGTCAGGACGGCGCAAGGCAGCTGCTGGAAGACGCTCTCTCTACCCGCATAGAGGGAACCTCTGCAACTTAAACAGGTGTCTACCCTATCGACAAGTAAAATCTAGTGAGATTAACTTCAGTCTCTTAGTAAACAACCAGAATATGGCTCTCTTTCCCCATTTATATATATAAAAAATGAGGGATAGAGCAACTGTTCCAGCAGAGCTGAGAAAATACTGCACTTTCCCCCTCACTCCCATGCCATGCCTCTACTCACTGAGCCATGTTGTTTCTCTAACGGTTTTCTACTCCTGGAAATTTACTATTTCTGGATAATGGTTCCCAAGTAGTTGTTTAATTAAAGCCCCCATGTAGCCAATTTTATTCCAGAATTCTGGAATAGCTATTCTGGTAAATTCTGAAGTGTCGAGAAGCCCTAAGGCATGTGAAGAGAAGTGTGTGCCTGTCTCAATGAGAAGCTGTTAAAAGGAAGGTGAAAATAATAAGAAACTTGCTTATATTGGTAAATGGCAATGAGAGTGTTGCTGGTAGCATCATTTTAAATCATTCTGGCACACAAACAACTAGAGCTGTACAACTAGTTTAGAGGGGGAAAGAAGGATTGAATTAATTCAACTTCTTTTTAGATTCACACGTGGTCTTTAAGGTTACAATTTAGTCATTATTTGAACTCTCATTCCAAATAATTTCTTTGAGGCATCTTGGTCTCAAGCCTATGAGTTGTTCATTGTATATGTTTGATATATGAAAATCAAGCTGGGCTAATTAGTTTTGATTAGATGCATAGTTTATGATGTGTTAGTTCTTTGCCTTGATTGGGTTAATTTAGTTCTTAGAAACACGTGTTACATGTGAAAAAGGTATTTTCAAATACCTTTGCCACAAATATCCTCTAACACTGATTGGAAATTCCTCGTTTGTACAAACTTTCCTGCAGTAAACTTGAAGGCTAAACTGCATGTAAAAAAATTAATTCACTGGGAGCATGAACACAGCAGAAAATACGTATAGGATTTTATGTGAGCAAGTAGTCAGTGTTTTGTAGACTAGCCCAGCACCATTCACTATTGGGTTCATTAACTGCATCCACTAATTTTGTAGTCCTTGTTCCTGGTACTGAGCACTTACTCATGCATGTTCAGCTGCAGTAAAGTCAACGGGATTGCTTGTGACTTTGAGCACACCAGCAGAAGGGCCACCCCAGCTAACACCACAGTTTAGAAAAGCCAGGCTGCATTTTGATTACACCCCCCACGCTCACCTCTCACACGCCTTGCTCCAAAAACAGGCTTTCAACTGATCTCTTGCAGTCCTACTGCTGCCGCCCTGCTTTCTGCGAGTCCGACTGCACACCAGCTCCACTGCATGCACACCCAGCCACACTCACCTTCAGCTTCAATTATGCCCTCTTCTCTCCACTAACATGTACTCACCCAGACACTTTCACATTTGGTTACATACCCAACTTCTGGCACTCACATTTGGTTATGCTTAGAGTGTTACACCCACACTTAATTACAATCACACCCTCACACTCCACATCCAGTTACACCATCAGTGCTGCCCACCTCCCCCCACACTCAATTATAATCACATGTGATTAAAGCTGCAATTCTGCACCTACGGTATAATCCTTCACTGGCATTCGCATCCAGTTATGCTCAACAGCCTTCCCTGGGATGCACGTCTGCTCATCACATTCATGCATGCATGGAAACACCAGATTTCTTCTTTCATTGTGACAGTAGAGTGGGTTTTACTTTTTCTTTCAGCAACACAAACACCACTCACTTCTTACCGAGGAACATAATAATCTCCCGGTCCTATGCATCCCAGAAAATCACTTTGAGCCCTTATTTTATACCTCCTGCAGAATGTATGCTATGGTTGGGTTTATTTTAGTACCTAGTAGGAATTGAAATCAAGGTGCCATTTCACAAAATGCCAGGCACTTGAAACAAAAGACAGTTCCAACCCTAAAGAGATTAGGCTGTATCTATCAGCTGGAGAAAATGACAAGAGTTTCTTACGGAGGAATATGAAGGTTACCTACTCAATGCCCTGTTGGATTTATGGAGATGTTATAAAAGCAAATTACTGATATTCCTTAACACGTGGCCAACTACTCACCACTGCAGTGACTCGCTGTCCAAGCAGCCTGCAGTCGTCTGAGACAATCTGTATGTATAGTCTCTTCTGCATGACCGCACGGCCATCTTTTGCAGTTTGCTAATGGCAATGTGCAGGTGAAATCCTTCTTCTTCTAAAGTCAACAAAAAGGTTGTTTCAGTGACCTGTCAGGTCTTCCTGATGATAAGATCCACCACAGAGGTGTGTAAAGCCCACACAAATGCTAACAAGAAATCCGGGCTGCTATGGGACTGTTTTCACCAGATAAATTTAATTTCAGGAACACTAACCATAGTCATCACCATTAATATAAGATCAGAAAAAACAGAGAACAGAAAAAATATTGTGCATAGACACTTTAGAGGTGCAAACAAAGCAAGCATCATCTGTACAAACCCATGTGCACCCAGATGCACAGACATCTTATTTTTTCCCGTATTTAAAAGCCACAGTCAGTCTGAACCAGACTTAAGAGGAAGCTCTGATAATCTGAAGTAATTTCTAAAGCAGGTTTTCATTTAAAAGGATAAGGCAAAGCTCTGACTAAGAAGCCAATTTTCCAATTGTGCATTCCTGACAGGCACTTGGACTTGGGTTTTCTTAATCAAGACATAAAATGAGAGTCACACCAGTTCTTCTAGAAAGAATGGCAGGTAAAGGGTTGGGCGGTGGGATAGAGAAAGAAGAAAATAAAAATAAAAATAACAAAACCAAAACCACCCAAACCTAAAAAAATACCCTGCAGGATAAGACAGACTCTATGGATAAGTGCCGGCCGCCACAATAGGATACATATGGCCCGTTCAAAGATGCCTTTGCAGGGAGCCAGGCCACAAATAAAACAAGACATGTGGTGTGGGGTTGAATTGGCCACTTTTTTATTAAATAAACAATTGATCCAAATCAAGTAACTCTAAATCATTTAGGAGGTCTTTGTTGATCCTGACCAGAACTAATACGTGCAGATAAAGACTTGCACTTGGTCTAATAATTACCATTCCCTGCACAGCTACCACCCGTCAGAAATCCCACTTCTGTGTATCTCAAGGAGGCAGGAGAGAAGATGAGAGAGAAGATAGGGAGGGACACAGAGAGGAGGAACAATCTCTTTTCACCATCCAAGCATCTTAAGCAGTGTCTGAATCTGAACAGATACAAATGACAAAGACATGGGGGGACCAGTCTCAGTGTTATGGGGCTGGCACCCCCATTCTGTGCCTACCACCATGTGTTGTGCCCAGTGTTGCATGCAGGGAGAGCTAAAATACCATGACTGCTCCTACCATAATTCTTGGCAAAGTTGACAGGAGGGGCTTAGGAAAGTTAAGAAGGGCAAAATGCATCCTACAGTTCATTCGTGGAAAGATTAAAAGCCAGATCTTTGCTGCAACCTGATGACATTAAAGACATTCTTTCTAACGGAAACTATAACACAACACAAGGAAATTGGAAGGTATTTCACCACAGCAGTTGTCATAATCAACAAAGATGAAAAGGGCAACACAGAAAGAATATTTTGACTAAAAGTCTTGCAAAATTTTCCTATTTGAAGGGGATGAGGTTAGGGCTAGGCTGCTGTGAATACTCCCAGTTTCACTCATGTGATTATTGTGGCTGCAGGTAAGTTATTTTGCTCCACTGGTCTTGGATGACTTTCATAAGTCAGAGACCTTTTGGTCAACATTTTTCAAAGCTCTATTGACTTCTTGCTCCTCATTCTTTTTCAGGACCCCATATATAACCATCTTGGAGAAGGAAAATTTCCTTAGAAGACATGCAAAATGTCACCATTTCATAGGACAGTCTCATCTACCCTGCAAAAATGGAAGCATTTGGGAAAATGCAGTTTGATCCTGATGTAACTGAAATAACACCTGTGAGTTTCTGCCATACACAAGGGAAGGATTAGGGTGAAAAAACAAAGGGCTGGGTTCAGAGGAGTGAAAAGCATGATGATGACAAGAAGGATTACTATTATGTCATTTGCTACTAACATGAAAAATAGTTTGAATGGTGTCACCACCTAGGACGTGTAGTCTTCAGCTGGTGATCAGTCAGTGCTAGAGATGAAGGTGGTGTCAAAATACGAAAAATGCCTTCAAAGTAGTGGTTTTCTGTAGTCCTGATCCCAATGGACCAGTCCCAGCCCTGAGGGTCCCTCAGGGTCTCAGCAGAGTTCCTGTGGCACCATCGGCATCCCAGTGCTCACTTAACCTTCTCTTGTGAGTGTTTTTGTGGATTTACACCCAAAATGATCCAGACCTGATGTTTGTGGTGGGTTCATTTCCTATGGAGTAAAAGCAGGGGGAAAAAAGCCAGCAGCACTATCTGTGCCATTATTAAAATCAAAACGATAATCAGGATAGATCAGAGAGAAACTTTACAATAAAAAGATCCCAATTAAGATTTTGGGCTTACACCTCTCAAACAGCTTGTGGGAAAATAGTAATAGCGACAACAATAAACACAGGAGCAACAAAAATGTGGGATCCCAATGCCTGCGCCCACAGTGAGAATAAAAAATGCAAAGCCTGGGCCACCTCGCCTTTAATTTCCTAACTGCTGTTTTGTAAGGCTGTGTCATGCTTCTCAGTTCAAACACGCTTTGGCTCTTTATTATTCATGGGCCTTTTTCTCAGTCAGTGGTGTTGAATAATAAAACAGCCCAGGATCAAATGGGCCAATTCTCCACGCCTGACACCAACTGCTACTGTTCGCTGGGCTCTGCCAAGCGTTGCCTCTGATAATGAGTGGGATTTGGTTAAACAGTAAATTAATGAATAATGAAATATCCAGGTTGATCAGTTAGAGAGCACGCTTGCTTTGCCCCTGGCCAAATGCTGGGGGCAGAAATTACTCTCAAACGGCACTTGCCTGTGTGCTGGGCTGGGTAACTATTTTACAGCCTATTGCTTGACAGGATGTTGGGGAGGGGGCGAGGGGAAGGGGGGAGGTCGGGGAAGCAAAGCGGGCAGGGCAAGGTCCTTATCACCCCGCACGGAGGGGAGAAGGGGCCGGTCTGGGGCCGTGCGGACCCTCACTAGGAGGGGGAGAGGGTAGAAGAGCTGAAGGGACTCGGTGGGGGGAAGGATGGGCTCCCCTCTAGGTCTTCCTCACTCCCAGCTTCAGCAGGGGGTTACTTCAGCAGGGGCTTACCTTGACCCTGGCTATCGCTGGGGTTAACCCAACATTTCTCTCCCCTCCCCCCCCCCCCCCCTTCCCCGCCCCCGCATCAGTGTCAAGCCTCGCCCTGCAGCAGCCTCCTCCAAGCGCGGTCCCGAGCTGGGCCACCCCTCCTGGCAGGGGTCGTAGCCCAGCCCGCAGCAAGAGCCTCCCGGAGCCGTGTGTCAGGTGGTTTTGGCAAATTTTCACGGGATGGGGCAACAGCTTATAAACAGAGAACTGGAGAAAGCGATGCAGCAAGGGGAAAACACCCCCGTAGTCTTCATTTTCTGCACCGGGAGAGATAAGTAGCTGTAAAATATTTCCCGCAGGTCAGTAGCACAAGCACGTATATATGTACACAAACACACACGCACGGTTTGCACAGCTGGAGGAGGGGGGGAAAGCCCTGCTTGGCTTTCACACTCACCCTCCAGAACTGCTCAGCACCCAGCCGGGGGGGGATGGGGGGGGGGTGGGGGGGTGGGTAGTGAGGGGTTGAGTGGGGGTATTGCTCCATCGAGAAACCCGCTCGAATTACCACCTTTTTTCTCCCAGAAGGGAAACTCTCCGTAACCAACTCAGGGGTTTGTTTAAATGATTATTCTGTCCAAACTTTCCAAACAACCCCCAGCTTTTCCAGCCGAGCCCAGAGCAAGGAGGGAGGCGGGGGGGGGGGGGGGGGGGGGGGGGGGGATAAATAAATAAATAAATAAATAAATAAATAAGGAGGCCGGGAGGGGGGGGGGGGAGGTGCGGGTGAGGAAACCTCGCTGATCCCAAAATACGAGTTTACATGTCGGGGCTCAGTTACTTTGGCTTGTCTCATGTTAAAGAAACCTCTGGAGCACAGGGAGGGAGGAGGTCCCTGTCCGCCTCGGCCAGCGCCCCGTGTCCCCCCACTCCGAGCACAGGGAAAGGCTCCGGGGTCCTGCCATGGCAAGGTCCCGGGAGAGCAGGACCGGAGGGGCTCTGAGGATGCTCTCCTTCCCTTCCTCAGCCTTCCTCACTCATCTTGCCTGCAGCGTTCGGCGAGGGCGGCTCCCCGGGGCAGGTTAGCGCCGCTGTATGCTTTGCTTGTCAAACAAAACCATCTCCCACATTCACCTTCAAATGTTGATATTAAATCCCAGAACTTTTCGTTTTTAAGTATTTCCCGCTCGCTTTAGACCAGTTTTAAAGAGATTTTTAAATCCAGCCTATTTCCATGAAAAGCATTTTTGGATAAAAATTCGCAGCTCTTCCACCACCAACCCACCCTTCCCATCGTTACCAGTTACTGGACTGTGATTTTTCTATGCAGAGCTGGAAACGGATTCCCTTTTTCCCAGCCAAAACAGGATCCACTCTGCACTGAAATAAAGCCGAGGATGGGGCAGACCGGGGCTTACTGTCATCCCGATGCTGCTCCCAGCTCTGGGAAAGAGCTGCAAACAGCTTTCGGTGGATTCACTGGGAGTTTTACAGGAGCAAAGGCTGTCAGGTGATGCTCTGTGCACCAAGAGCCAGATAAACTATTGTTTGAGCTGGTTTCTTCCTGGTACTTTGATGGATTTTTGCAAGGGGGAGAAATGTCCACACGCGTTTCATTCACCTCGGCGTTTTAATCGAGTAAAAACTACGGATGTAACTACAACTGTACCCAATGCTCTTTGTAAAGCTCAACACGCACTAATTTATCACCTGAAAAGAACTAAACGTTTCTGCTTTAAAGGACATGTTCTTCTCGACCTGAGGAAAGCCCCCTCCTCGCCTGGCGTCAGAAGGTGGCGGCTATTCCGCGCACGCCACTGTTTATTTACTAGCACTAACAACCACCGTCACAGCACCCCCGGGAGGTCCCACCGCACCGGGGACCGCTCAGGATGGTGTTTGCTTTCAAAACACCTTGCCAAGCGTTACACCCGGTTTTGTTGTTTGGATTGTTGTTGGGGTGGTTGGTTGTTGTTTTTTTCTTGATTTTTGGGTTGGAGGGGTTTTTGTTTGGGGTTTTTGTTGTTGTTGGGTTTTCTGGGGTTTTTTGTTTGTTTGTTTTTGTGGGGATTTTTTCATTTGCCCCATCCCGGGCAGATCTGGATGGTAAAAGGATTATTGTCTGTGAAAATTCGGGTGAAAAATACACACGCAAAGGCACACGCACACATACTCCTTTCATCCGAGTGTTGTTTTGAGGAAACCCCGAAGTAATTGCGTAAGATTCTGGGGGTTTTTTCGCCTTCATATTAAAGAGAGAGTATAAAGACACTATTAACTTGTGAATCCCCGGTGACTCCCTTCTCCCCTGCTCCGAACGTGTCCCCCAGCAGAGGGGTGGCTGGCTGGCAGGGAGGTGGGGGCAGCCCTTCCCCGCTGCCCCGGGGCGCAAGATCAGGCCCGGCCGGGCGGGGAAGAGGGGGCTCCGCGGGGGGGGCGCGGAGGGCAGAGCCCCGGGCTGGGGGCAGCGCGCCGGGCAGGACCAGCCCTTGGCCGCGGCTGGAGCCCGTTGCAAGGGTTTCATTCCGAAGGCAAAACCCAAGAGTATTTTTCTTTTCCCTTAACTGATCCAAGTCAGTAGCGGTGTGGGGATGGGACCGGCTGCGCACGATGAAGCAGAGCGACGTGAGGTTGTGACACACAGTGTCCTAGGCCGGCTGTGCACGGACACACATACAGCTACGGGGGGAAATATGTGTGGGTGCCTGTTTGCGAGACAGACAGAGAAAACAATGGAATTCAGTGAATATATTGGTACTGGGGATTATTTAAGACATTTGACTAGTTCCATCATAGGGACACCAGATGTTATTTATGAGGTCTCATATAAATGTGGGCCATACCATGCAGGTGGGGAGGGAAAAGGGAAAAAGAAAAAAGGAAGAAAAAAAAAAGGCAAAAGGAAGAAAGAAAAAGGAGTTCACCCCAAAGGGATGAAAGACAAAAATTATGTTTATGACTATATAAATCAAGGTGAAGTTTCGTAATGGAAAGTAGAACTGCCTAGAGTTTGAAAAAGAGAATGGGGCAAGGCAGGAGAGCCGGAGAGAAGGTCCCTGCTGGTCATGACTGGGAAAGCAGATCATAGCATCAGATCGGTGGGGAGGGGAAGTTTCGATGAGCCAGGTTACTGCTGCTATTCATTTATTTTTAACCTTAGTTGGGGGAAAAGCTAGAAGAGGAGAAAGACCAGGAGGTAGAAAGAGAAGAAGGGGAAGAAAAAGAAGAAGGGGAAGAAAGAGAGAAAGAAAGAGAGAAAGAAAGAAAGAAAGAAAGAGAGAAAGAGAGAAAGAAAGAAAGAAAGAAAGAAAGAGAGAAAGAAAGAAAGAGAGAAAGAGAGAAAGAAAGAAAGAAAGAGAAAGAAAGAGAGAAAGAGAGAAAGAAAGAAAGAGAGAAAGAAAGAAAAAGAAGAAAGAGAGAAGAGAGAAAGGAGGAAAGAAAGAAAGAGAGAAAGAAAGAGAGAAAGAAAGAAAGAGAAAGAAAGAGAGAAAGAGAGAAAGAAAGAAAGAAAGAGAAGAAAGAGAGAAGAGAGAAAGGAGGAAAGAAGGAAGGAAGAAGGAAAGAAGGAGAGAAGGAAAGAAGGAAGGGAAGAAAGAAGGAAATAAAAGGAAAAGAAAAAAAGAAGGGAAGAAGGAAAGAAAGAAAAGGAAAAGAAAGCGAGTATCTGATCTTGGCTTGTTGAAGACCGTTGGGGAGGTGCGGTGGAGCAGAGATCAGCAGGAATATTTCTCCTTCCCTGCCACTACCCCTGCAGCCCTGCCGGTGTGCCCCCCACCCCAGCACCGCTACCTGCCCGCGGGGGGAGCAGGAGGAGAGCCCGGCCCCGGGGGAGGCAGGGCTCACCGGCAGCCTCCCGGAGCTGCTGGTTGTAGTTTATCATAAATATATACATATATGTGCCTTGAATTTGCAACCTTGACACTGTCGCCGTGAGCCTGGGAAGCTCGGGGTGAGACCTTCCTCGTCTCGTCGGGTCCCGTTTTAAAGGGAGCCCTCGGTTTCCACAAGCGGGTGCTTCTGCTGAGTTACAAAAGAGCTTTCCCTGGTGCATTTTTTTTTTTTTAATCCTCTTTTTACATAACTGTTGCACAGTTCTGGGACAACAGAGAAACTTCCTGATTCCCTCCTCGTCCCCCAACAACCCTCTCAGTCTCCGCCGGGAACTGCGAGAGCTGCGTTGAAAGGTTTCATGCAAAACGTATGCTGTACTAAAAACAATGTCATCGGTGCGATTAAAACAAAAGAAAACAAAACAAACTCAAAAAGCATGGCATGCACCCTGGCTTTTGGAAATCAGCTCCGGTGTCGCTGGGCTTCCCAGCACTCCCTGCCCACCGGCACCTTCCCCCCACCCCTGCCCGCAGCTGGGTCAGGGGTCTGGGGGAGGTTTGGGGGTCCCCACTCCTTGCCCTGCAAAGCCCCGGTAAAAAAGAGGAAAGGGCGGGGGGTGGGGGGATTCCCTTTTTTCTTTTGCTTGCAGCTCGGCTGCTCCCCCCACTTCATTTTCCCCCTGCTCGGACCTCGGGCGCTGCTGCCACCGTTCCGCTCCCCCCCTCCATCCCCACCCGCTCTCTTCATCCCGGGCCCCCCGAACTTGCTCCGGGCGGTTTTGCCATCACACCACGGAGGGAAAGTAGGTCACGGCTGAGTCCAAGCCTGGCTGAAGCCGAGGCAGCCGAGCCTCCAAAGCTTCCCCATAAAACAGACTTTGGGGTCCTGGTTTGCAACGTTGTTGGGGCTTTTTTATGATGATGATGATGATGATGATTTATTTTGGACACCTTGGACGATCAGCTGAGTCGGTTCCTGTAGTCCAAGCTGGAAGGAGAGGGAGAAGGGAGGTAGTTTGGGAGATGGAGGTGGGAATGGATTTATTTTTTGCTGTTCCCCCACCCCCTTCGAGAGAAATGTTAAGTTGCAAAAACCGATCCACTGCCTGTTACAGCTCCTGCATCTCCCCGCCTGTCCTCTTAAACCACCACTGTCTCCAAAAACCAAAGGATAAAACCCAACCCAGAAAGTCTTCAGAGCGGGTATTCAGCTAAAACAGTTCACCGCAGTAAAGGAAATGCTTTAAACCGGTTTCCACCCTCCGGGTTCCCTGTTTGAGCACACGTGTGTGTTTGTTTTCAGGGTGACTGTGCGGACGGTTATATTGACAGTCCCTTTCCAGCCTCTGATTTACGGGGGGGAGAAGAACAACAAAAAAAAAAAAAAAAAAAAAAGAAAGGTTCTTTCTATAACAACATTGAAAAAATTATTAATAATCCTGAGGCCCTAATCTTCCCAATCTTCCCCCTCTCTTCCTTCACCCACTCGCAGGGCAAACCCCGAGTCACTCCGGAGTGGCTCCGGCTTAGCCCAGGGGATCCGGATCTCCTCTCAGCTCTGCTTCACGAGTGTCGATTACAAACCTAAATAAAGGCGATTTGGGAACGGAGGGGAGGGGAGGTGGAGGGGAAAAAAAAGTTGTTTTGGTTTGAATATTTCCTTTTGCTAATTAGCGGTGCTGCAACTGTAGACCTAAAGGTAGAAAATAATCCCGCGTTGTGAATACGAGCATCACTCCCCATCTGTATAGAAGAGCACACACACACTCACATCCATGAATACATAAGGGAAACATATAGTAACAGTAACACAGCGGGGGGCGGGAGGGTGAATGTTTCCTGATACTGAAGGCTTACATAACATTAATGGCTAATACTTTGAAAAGAAAAAAGGATTTGCTGCTAATTCAGCTGGTAAAAGCAAAATGAAACAAAAGCTCACGTTCACATGACATGAGGTTTATTATAGGTCTGCTTAGAATGAAGAGGTAAGAGTGGTAAAAATATGGACACTTTTGAGTCAGACAGAAATAAAATACCAACATTTCTGAGAAGCAATATTTATTGTCTTCTTTTTTTTTTTTTTTTTTTTTTACTGTAGAGACATGTCCTGAATTTCCCCAAAGCCTAGACTGGGAAAATAAAGACTTCTTGGTGTTATAAGTAAATCCGTCTGCAGAATCGAAGCAGCACCAACATTCAAAAAAACTGAAGAGGAAAATACAACAAAACACAACAATCTCTTTTTTTTTATTCTTATTATTTATGTAAATCAGGTCATCACTGGACAAGAAACCAATTTCTACCCATTACCATAACAGCTTGTCTATAAAGAACAGAAAAGATTCAGATAGGATACTATCTAGTCAAGCGGGATTTTTTTTTGTTGGTTTTGTTTTTTTCTTTTTTATTTGTTTTTTTTTTTTTACTTTTTCTTTTTAAATTCCCCCACCCATTCACAGAGGTATAGATTCACAGATAAATAACCCAAAAACTACTTGCTCGCCATATTTACACATTCCCGTTAAATTAAGCATAAATAAATATATACAAACTCAATACTGAATGCCTCTCCACATTTCTTCTCAGGAAGAGTCGATAAACTGATATTTCTCACTGCATGGTCAGATTTTTCAAGAAGAGGGGGTTAAAGGGATAGTTTGGGGTATAAAAGGAGAATTATTTTTTTTCTACCATCTTTCCAGTTTCTCATTCGCTTTTTCAGAGCTTTGCATTTGTTTGGGTTTCATTTGGTTGTTTTGTTGGGGTTTTTTTTTTCCTTTATTTCTCGCTGACACACAATGTTTTGTCTCTCTCGAAATGTTCAGGCGTTTGCCAGTGTGTTTGGGGATATTTTCTTTTACTTCTTCCCTTTGTATAAGAAAATATACTATTTGTAAAAAGCCTACGGTCTCTCACACAGGGAAGCCGGAGGGGGCAAGGGGGTTAGCCGGATCGATCTGGCAATGCTTACGGCAGCTGAAACGAGCACCAAATTCTCCGAGAAACGTATTAAAACAGAGCTGAACAGGTCTGCGTGATAAACTGGTCAGAAAGAGATGAGCAAGGGAAGGGAATAAGCCCTTTGGGCACAGCTAAAGGTCTTAAAACCATCCTCCCCCCCCTCCCTCCCAGCCCCAAATGCAAATTTGGGGGTTTTGGGGGAGGTTGGTCTGGGATGCAAAGGGACTTGAAACAGCTTCTCACAGAGAATTTCTATTAGGTGGGACAAAACACAACCCAATTTTAAAGAAATCATCGGGTTGTAAAAGGATTCCCATCAAACTGGCTTCTTGTTTCCTTCACACCTTGTGTGAATAACAACCAGGGAGAAAAACAAAACAAACAAAAAAGTCAGGGAACATACAAAACCAAAGATCTTTCCAACGGAAAATAGAGAATTGTTATTAAAAAAAAAAAAAAAAAAAAAAAAAAGTGAGACTAAAAATGAAATAAAATTTACAGCAACCCACCTGTTTGGTTTGAAAACAAACTTTTCATGGTCTCTCCTCAAACTTTTCCCTTGAGTTAAAAAGCAAAGCTGCCGTGTTAATCCTCCTGTTTATTGATTTATGATCCCGAGGAAACCAAATCTTTTAATAACTCGATTATCAGATAAACGTCTGAGGTGCCCCGCCGACACAAGTAATCGGGTTGGGAAAGTTCAGGGGAGCAGGAAAACACCTTCCAGTGGGAGGCTGGGCTTAGTTTTGGGGGGACCTCAGTCCTTCGCACTGCTAGGAGCCATCCAGGAACGGAAATTTCCCTCTGGGACCAGCACTAGACTAGGGGGAAGAACAGAGATGGATACACTCCTGTGCCGTGTTTTCTCCCTGTTTGCATTTAAATCAGAAACCTCATGGAATTTTGTCTCCATACATTGGGGAGCAAATGTGGGGCATCCCACTGAAATCAATGGGAATCTTAATTGGCTTTATTTTGCCTGAGCGAAGCCCAGTCTGGCATTTGCAGTCTGTCTCTTCCAGGTAGAAGGCACGAGGGGCAGATCCAAAGTCGCCAGGAGTAAGCTGAAACTCTTCCCTCAACTTTCTCAAGGTTTAGGTCCTGGTCCAGGTGACCAAACCTGTGCCTAAGGGAGATTTTCAGCAACAGCAGAAGCAGGATTGGGCCCTCACACATGCATGAACATGTGCGTGTGTGTACAGGTCTTTCCCCAAGAAGTTGCAAGTGGTTCCCTCTCCTCATTCACACACAACGGTGGTGGGATACTGTCTTCTGCAGTTAAAAGGAGCATCCCCAGCATTCCCCCACAGACAAGGAAGGGGCATCCCCAACACCCCCACCCCCGCCAAGCCTTCAGCTGGAAGCTCTTGGGGTGGCAGGGAGCAGGACCCCATGTCCCTGCATGTGCAGCTTGGGAGGTGGAAGACAGAGCTAACTTGGGGTCTCCCCATCCGCAGCAGCCCCCACTGGGCTGGGTGATGTGGGGAGGCTGGACCCATGGGCTCCTCACCAAGGCAAAAGCAGAGGCCAGACAAAGCAACTGTCAACGCTTTGTGCTCTGCTTCAATAAAGAGAAGGTTCTCATCAGGCAGAGAAGGGAGATGTGCTTGCAGGTGGTACCAGTCATTCCTCCCCAGATACACACACACACACACATGTACTCCTTCCCTTTCCCACACATCACTGCTGGGGTATGCCCTGTGCTGGAGCTTGGGTGGTCCTTGCCCAGGGGCCTGCTGAAATTGGAAATGATTGGCAAAGGGTAGACTTTGGAGGTCCAGGGCCTGCCTGGGGGCTGCTTTTCAATCTGGGGGTCCCCTGCATACTGGTGAGGGATCCATGAGATCTACATTACCCAGGGATCCACACCTTCTCTGGTGACATCTGCAGGGGCATGCCAGTTACCAAACCCACTGCCAGGGTAGAAGAATGCCTCCAGCTCATCCCAGCAGCCCATGGAGAAGGCTGCCTGCCTCAGTTTCCCCCTTTTTTCATGTGACACTCTGCCCCACAGCACTCTGCCCCAGAAGTACCAAAGGTATGTGAATGAGGAGCAGTTCCAGAGGGGCCAGTGCTCCTTGGGTCTGGGTGATTCCTGGATTTCTATTGCCACATGCGTGTCCAGCACACATGTAGGGAACAAAAGCCAACCTTTGCTTGCTGCACAAAGATTTGAAAAGCAGAGCAGGCCAGTTCTCAGATAGCTAAGGACACTAAGGTGACAGTCAAGAGGCTCATTTACTTTTTTCTTTCCCAAAAAAATTGTTGGGGGATGTTGAAAGTATTACTGAGTTATTACTCCCCACCATCCACTTTGCAAAGTATCTAGGAATTAAAACAAGGCTAAAGCTTCTCTTTTATTTCTCTCTGTCTCCCTTGCTTTGAGTTCAGGTGTGCCTGCTTGGGTTGGTGGGATTGAGTCCTGCAGCTTTAACAGGCATCCTGGGGGGAGGCCTGACCCCACTGGAGTTTTGCCAGCCACTCCAGGAGAGATTTACCCACACCCAGTAACTGTTCTGACATAAGCAAAAAGATGTGTTAGTGCACGAACCTTACCCCACTGAGAAACACATGCAATTACCCAATATGGCAGAATCCAAACAGAAATTCATATCCTTACACTTCAGCATTGTTTTTACCATAGAAGACAAAGAAATATATGTTAAAAAAAAAAAAAAAAGGAAAGACATCAGACTTCCCCTCCACCCCCTGCTGAATCATATGCATAAGACATCCTGTCAGACACCAAACCACTGAGAAAAACATTGGAGTTCAGAAGTTTTTTTCCCCCTACCACACTGACTTGTTCTAAAGCAAGAGTCACAAGACATTTTTTTAAAAAAGCTTTCTAAGAGAAACAGATTTCCTCTGACTGAGCTCAGAAATCAGGATATTCCCTGGCAAGCCCTCCCCACTCCCATCACGAGGAGCCAGCTCACATGGCAGCCCTTTCCTCCCTGGGTACAAAACCCTAGTGCCAAGCAAGTGCGATAACATTCAACACAGCTCTTATTTTCTTTGCAGTTTTACACCTGGATTTCAACTTATATTTTTATCTCATTCAAATTATTCCCTTTGAGCTTCTTTAAAGAAGTGCACCTACAGAATTCGGAAACAACTGACTTTGATTTGAAAAAGCAAAAAAAAAAAGAAAAGTATCAGAATATCAGAATTGTGGATTTTTTTTCTCTGTACCTGATATATTGTGTAGGGATCTCTAGTCCTCTTTGAAGAAGCTCATAAGCCAAGCGGGCAAAGCTTTAGGAAACAGAAGAAAATAAAATAGTGCATACTCCTGAGAAAGAATTACATACTCATATCACTCATTTTTTGTCGTTGTTAACAGTTCTTTAAAAATGGGGGAAGATAAGAGAAAAAGAGGAGACCTCAGAAAATTAAGAACTCAGATAGTGTTGACATTTTACCAGACCTTACTTTCAAATTTTGCAACCCATTATAAACAAGGCATTTTACTGTCAAAGTACTAATTTACAAAGGTATGTTTGCATGCATGAATATGTGTGACTGCGCACACATATTTTATATATATATGTATATATCCATATATATTCATATATATATACAAACATACATAGGATACACACGCACCCCTATCAAGTTATGTATGTGCATACACATATGCACACACATAGGCACACACACGCCCATACACACCTGTAAACGCTGGTAATCTAAACAGAGTCTGTCTAGACCAGGAAAAATAAAAAAAATCTTAAAAAATAGAGTTAGCTAATTCAACCGAGCTATGACGACTTGAAACTTCCTATCTAATGGCATCTAACGTTAAGATGCTGCCACAAACGCAGCTTGAACTGGCTGGTGTTGATGACTTTGTGAGAGGTCTGGGTGCTCGCCTCCCCTCCTTTCCTAGTCTAGACAGAACCAGGGTGGTGAGATGAGATGGGAAGAGCTGAGGTGAATGAGGCAATGGGGTTGCTCAGAAAGGAACGCTCTGGAAGATCATTTTAGCTAGGGTGGAGACAGGACATCATTCAATTGAAAAAAATAAAAGAGAACAAAATAAAAATAATAGCAAGACAGACTGTGCAGCTCAAGAAATCAAAGCACTGACACCAAAAATGTTTCTCCGATTTCTTCCAATAAGTTATTCATGTCTTTTTTTATTATTATTATTAATAATTATTATTATATTTCCCTCCCCCCCAAATCATTATTTAAAAAATGTGAAAGAACAGAAGTGGGAAAAAAATCCTGGTGGTTGTCTTCACATGTTCCTGGCAAGAGACTCTGAACCACTGGTCTTGCGCCATTGTGCTCCTCTGATCTTAAATTATTGTCTTTCTTTTATGATTTTATTATTATTATTATTTTGTCCTACCTAATAGAATTCTTCCAAAGCCCAATCCAGTATTTTTAAAGCTAAAATTAAGACGGTTTTGTTTTAAAAGATTATCTCTCTCTTTTCTCCTTTTATTTACTTAACTTTTTTCTTTTCCTGTCTTTTTTTTTTTCCCCTCTCTCTCTCTCTCTCTCTCATTTTCTGTGTTTCTCTTCCTTGTCTCCAGTTTTACTACCTGGTCCTTCGCCAGATGTGTGCCTGTTAGCAGTGTTGTTGTTCAAGAACATCTTGTCCATGCCTTTGAGCGCTTCAGTCAGGTAGTTCTGAAGGGCCGTGAGGGCAGCGCAGATAGCGGGGGCCCCAAAGCCGTGAGTGATGAGGCTGAAGTGAGTCAAGCAGCTCTGAATGCCCGGTTCCAAAATAGGGGTGGGCCGGCTGTTTCCAATGGGCGTCCTGTCCTGGGCCAAGAGATCTGTAAATTCTTTACAAAGTTGCCTGCACGGAAGAGAGAAAAGCAAAGAGAGGAAGAGAGAGAGGAAAAAAAAGCAATGGTTAGGCTCATCCCACACTTCTCCTAGACAACCAAGGTTGAAGGGGCAGATTCAGGCCAGAGCTGATCCAAATAGCCAGGATAGGACCTTTTTGCCACCTTCTTTTCCCCCCCAACAGTGCTCGGGGACCGGTCACGGTGAGCCAACAGCTCCCTGCTCCAAATGATGCTCTTCAGGAGAAAGATTTCCACAACTGCAGGTTAACACCAGGTCTGGAGACAGAAATCTCTCCGACAGCTGCAAGCACTGTGAAAACCCCGTCCTGCTTGGCAGCTCTCAAAATAACCAGGCTGAAAGGGAGAGGTACCATGGGTTTGCCAACCACCCACATTCCTGGAGGCCTGACCCTGGCTCTAAACAGCTCCCATCAGTGCTGTTCCTGGAGGAAAGCACAAGCACACAACAAGAGCTACTGGGTGGCACGGGGACGTGGTGCAGGGAAGGGCCAAAACGGAGCCTCCTCTGAGGCTGCTCAGGCTGGGCCACCTTGTCAAGAAAGGTCAGGACTCTGGGACTCCATGCTGGCTTATTCATTGTATGAGCAGCAAAGCAAGCACTTCCTACTTCATTTTTGGGTGGTAGCACCCCAGTTAACACATCAGGGGTGACACCTGGCTTTTGTTTGCTTGCTCACACCTTTGAAAAATTAGATTTGATTTTTCTAATGAATTCACACGAACACACACACTTCCTTTTGCATTGCTCTGGTCCAAAAGGCCTTCAAAGTCAACAGGTACCCAGGCAACATAGAAACCCTGGGGGCTGGTGGGGTTCCCAAAGGAACAGTATCTTTGAGACAGATGTCTACCCAGAGACTGGAGAAAAAAGGGTTGGAATTAAAAAAAAAGATAAGAAAAAGAAAAAAATTTAAAAAGAAACCCTTAAAAAAGACATTCACTGCTCATCCTCTGAAATTATCTGAAATTCCCAGTGGGTTAAAGGTTTCAGAGGGTGGGGAAAGATAAAGGTCTACTTCTATGTGCATTATCCATTAAGAAAGTGCAAGAGAGGAAACTTTGAATTTGGAGAACAAACAGTAATGAGTCCAACATTTTACATCTTCAAAGAGCAAAGCAGGGTCTGCGAGCAATTAAAGTTCTGGGACATTAATATCTTCTGACCCTGCGGAAAAGGGCAATCAAATTCCAATCACGTCTAAAAAACATCTGGACAAATTTGAGCAAATGATTTTTCAACCCTCCATATATTTCTTTAAATTACACTGTCATCAGAGACAAGCCACATCCCAGAGCATGAAATGAATGAGAGCTGTTTGGGCTGGGTGCTTTTTTTTTTTTTTCCTTTCTTTCTCTTTTTTATTTCCCCCCCTTTTTTGGCCAGATAGATGAAGATGTGTGGAGACAGCACCCACTGCTGAGGCCCTGAGCAAACTATGAAGCACCCGGTTAGCAGCCTGGGAGGCACAGTCAAGTATAAATCACCACATACAGCACATCCACCGAGATAATCCCAAGGGAGATAGATGGGTGGGGAGGACCAAACTGAGGATCATTAGCAATATATGGTAGTGTCTTGGGGGGGGGGTGGGGGGGGGGTGGTGTCTTTTTTTTTTTTTCCTTTTTTCAGATTTATTACATTGTATGGAAAAGATGTAATTTGGTAGCAGACAAACAGGGTGTGTGTGAGCAGCTAAAGGGACAGACAGACATACATGCTGTGGAAGCAAAGCATAGATTTTTGGTCCCTTTTCCATAGAGATTTTTTTGACTGGGGGTGGCCTGGAAACGCTGTACAGTAGCTAGGGAACAGTCACTTACACGCTCTAATAGGGACAGCCTGTCCCACGCTGCAGAGGGACGCAGAGGCTATAGGGTCTAACCTGCCCATAGGGCGATACAAGCACCCTCTCCCCCACCCCACCACCCCCCCGGCGGGGCCGTTTGTAACTTAGGGACTGGAAATTCCGTCTGCTTTCCAAACAAGCTCCGAGGAAGGGTTTAAGGACAGAGAGGGATTCTCTCGGGGGAAGGCAGAAAGAGGGGGGGTAGTTAATTCGGCACTCACTTTGTAGCAAGCCAGCATGTTTTTCCTGGAGTGGAGGTCGCTGGGGTCCGTGTGCTGTCTGTTCAGGTACTCCGAAACAGCTTTGGCTGGGAACTCCGTTTCGCAGATGTACCCAAAATCCCGAGCTAAATGAACGGCCTCACCTGAAGGGGACGAGAGGGGCATTAACACCTCCGGGCCGGCTCCGAGGCCGCCCACCCCACTCCCCCCGGGCCCCCTTTGGAGCCAGGGCAGGGCTCCACGTACAGGTTTTTCCTCCGTAAGCCCCGTTTTGGTGGCAGAAGTAAGTTGCTGGGACAAATTTTCAGTAGGTTTGTCTCTTATGATGCGCTTGTGGTGGTGTGGTACCCATGACTGTGGGAAAAGGGGGGGACACACATACACATACACATACACACACACACACACACTCACTTTCACACTAACTGGGCCAAAAACCCCAACCAACCAGGGGAAACTAGTTTAAATTCCGAAAGACAGAAAGACCCAAACTTTTTCTCAAGAGCAGAGAAACCATTCCTGTTGCAATACACCAGATCGTTGTCCAAAATTTTACAGATGTGGACATAGCGTTTAATACTAATGTAAATTCCTTGTGGGGCACTATATACACACTTATTTATACATGCACACGGAGTTACTCGTATCGTTATCACAATTATCGTCACATCTGTCAAATGATGGAGATAACCGCGTTTCGTCCGATGGAAATTATTAATCTGATTTTTTTAACCGACCATCATGCAACAGGAACTCTTCTCAGTGGAAAGACAGCAAGGAATGGCAACCTGTTCTGTGAAAAATAGTAATTATTCTAACTCTAATTCTAATTGTCACTTTTCCTGCCTGCCTGGTTTCAGGTTTCTTGCCTCCAGAGGTTCGTGTCATCCAACTCCTACTGATGTACTTCATGCCACAAGAAGGAAGACAGTAGCTGCAGAAAGGAGGAAAAGGGGGGGGGGGAAGGGGGGGGAACCCTCAGACTCTAGGGGGATTCCACCAGATTATAGCTCAGACCCTCTAGAATAAAGCATTAAAACCTTTAAAGCACGCGCCTGAGGGACCAGGGGGGAAGATTTCCAATACGCAAAACGGGTATGTCTAATAACTCCAGGACCACATTATTTTTAACGATCAGGAGTTGCTTTTCCAACGTCATCTTCTTCTTTCCAAGGCTTCTCGCTAATCACCAAAGCGTTAATGAAAGCGGGGATGGGGTGGTGTCCCCGCCGGACGGGCTCCGGGCGGGCAGCGCCCGGGGTGGTGGCGGCCGGGGGTGGCCGCAGCGCTGCGCTCCGGGCGATGCCACAGCTTGAAGCCTGGCTGATAGCAGGGGGGGAGGGAAAAAGAAAATAAATTCAGCGGGTGCAGCTTCTTCCGAAAGGAGGGATGCTCTCTCAAGGTAAACTGTTGACTTGTAAGGGAAATCAGGGGAGAGGAGGATAATGTACACCTTACTACACGCTTGACGCAAACCTCAGCATCGCTACACAGCCACGCAGCCTTTCGAACCTCAGACCAGCTTCGGGGAGGGGCTGATCCTGCTGGGAGTAGGATGCGCAGGTCTTCACACAGGCAACAGGGATGAAGCTGCACTAACCCCGGTGTTAAAGGGCAGTTGTCACACCCCGAAATGCTTCGCGTCGCCTATTAGCGCGACCCTATATCCCGTAACCTACACCGTGCTTCGCACACCCGGTATAACCCCTATGCAGGTACCAGGAGAAGCTCCTTCCTATCAGCCCCCGTCTCTTTGCGCTCCTGCCTTCAGCCCCTGCATGCGGTAAGGGCTTATCGCTCGCACAACTCAATCAAAGGAGTGGAAAAGTTAATATCTAGCACAAATGTTTATGCATGGTTATATGCAGAAGAGATAAGTGGATTATTTATACGCCTCTCGGTGTGCATGTGTAATGCAGATACACATAACTCATAATTGCATCCATACTATTCCCGTTATGTTTTTTGGAGAAGGTCCAACTTCTCTTAGCATAAACACGCACATATCCTAAACATACTAGTGGCTCTAAATTTTACTTTTCGATACAGTAACAATAAATCAAAGAAGCACGCCGACCACCGAAATTATGTTAGCTGACTTGAAATGAGGGGAAACTTCATCCTCCCCTCCCTCCTTTCTCGGGAACAACCTGCCTTTGCGCAGTCCCAGCCACCTCCAGGTACACCGCCCTCTGCGACTCTGGAATTGTTCTGATTTCTTTAAGAAAAGATCGGTTCTGTATTATTTGTCCTCACTTGAGCGTCCTGTAGTGGCCGTAAAGAAGCTCGGGAGGAGCGAAATTAACGGGAGGATGGAGCAGACGTGGAGTCGGAGAGCACAGGCCTGGAAATCCATAGCAAGGAGGGACAGCCCTGCAGGGTCACACACTCACATCCACCCACGCTGTAGGGCACACACCCCAACCTCATTCTTGCCACCAAGGGGGATCAACGACCCTCCAGCCAGTGAGTTCATTTTGGGGGAGTGGGATCCTTAACCGTGGCAGTGTCCATCCTCACCCGCCCTGAATGTCACATCTGCAAGGGTTTTCCTACCTGATCCCCAAAGCTAATTTTTATGGGTGGGGGTTTTTAGGGATTTTTTTTTCGGGGGGGGGGGGGGGGTGATGGTGGTGGTGGTTCTTGGAATGTTAGGCAGGAGTCGGGAGCAGGCAGGGATGTGAAGAGAGCTGCGACCCTCGGCTTACCTTCCACCAGGGAGGTGAGTAAAGTGACATTTGCGGCCTTACGCCTGCCGGCTGGTAAATTCAAACCGATTTTTTCTAGCCTTTCTCGCAAAGATCTGCCCCCGTTTTTCGATTTGGCTCTAGAATTGCAAAGAAATTAACATCGTGATTAACCCCGCAGTGTTCCTGGAAGAAACGTTTAGTCTGTGCAGTCAGTGGAGCCTGGGAGGGGTTTTCGCTCGACGTTAAGGACTTGGGGGGGTGTTGATTTCTGCTTGGGTTTGCTGAGATTTGCTTCATTTCTCCCCAGGGGTGGGAGTGGGGATGAACCCACTTTTCTCCCCTGTTTTATCCAGGGAAATCAAATAATGCCAGATAGCAATAATTAATGTACAGGGTTCTGATCTAAAGAGCAAACGGGTTCCTATAGTGCGAGGGGAAACTGTATTAAGATGAAGAGATCGGTTACAAAGGTAGAGGAGGAGAATTAAATCCTCATTTATACCAAGAAAGAGCCTGAATGGGAAGGGGGGGGGGGGGGGGGGGGGGGAAGGAACAAACAACAACCTGGGAGGTTCGAAGGGGAGAAGTGCGCGTGCCTGTGGATAAATAGAAAGAGAAAGAAAAATATTTATTAAACCACTTGGTGCGTGTGTGTGAGCGTGTCCTTGCGCGGAAAGGCGATGCTGAGAGGGAGAGCTCACCTGAAGGGCAGGGTGCGTATATAGAGAGGGAATTGGTTGCCTGGAGGAAGATTTGAATGTCTGTCGGAGGTTACTGATAAGGACAATAAAAGGATGAGTGAGCTATAGGCCGGGAAAGACAGAGCTATTGTTCGGACGCCTATACATATGTAAATCCCCAGGGATAAAAATCTTGCCACCTGCGAAATCAGGGAGAGTTTTGGCACCTGAGATCAAAGGTCTATCCCAATTATCTCTTAGTTCTTACTTAAAAATTGTTTAAGAATTAGCAGTCACGCTTAACGAAAGGAAACCAGAAATGACAGAGAAGCCAGACTGGCTTCCCACGATCTTATATCAAAGTAAATAGGGCTAGATAGCAGAATTGCAACAGCTTTATATATTTCACCTGCTCTGAACCAAAAGCTTGTCTAAAATTTAGATTCGAGATAGGAATTGAAGTCAGCAGCAGCCAATGATTACGGCTTGGGCCATCTCCAGAAATCCACTGAAGTTCAATAATGATGTTTCTTTACCTTGATAATTGTATTTTCTACAATGTCTCTCTCAGATGTTCTCCCTGTTCCATTTTGTAGTTGTACAGAATGAGCAGGCAGGTTAGCATCTGTAAAGGCAGGTTAGCATCTGTAAGTAAAAATCTCTGCTGCTCTCACTGGCAAGGATCACAGCTGAGCAATGATTACAGACATTCACGTGGAACAGCATCTATTTTAGGAGACTCTGATTCTCACGTGTATTTTTGGGTGATTGACTGCATGTAGCAGGAATTTCCCCCTCCTCTGCAGACACGGAGCTGAAGCCCCTGAAATTCATCACAGAAATTTTCGCATGGAGGGGAAAAACAAAAAAAGGGGCAAAAAACCCCAAACAAAACACACATACACACACACACACACAAAAAAAACCCCACCAAAAACACCAAAATCAAACAACTTCATTTTAAAACACCTTACAGTCAACATTGCCCAATTGCTGCTACAGGGCTTGGCAAGTTATTTCCTCCTCTAAGACAAGCACCAACTTTTAAACATGAGCCGATATTTATTCAGGGTTAAATTAATTGAATTTGTTTCTGTCTCGAAGTTAAGCTTTGTTTTCCAGTCTGGCTTGTACCTCACATGTAGAAAATGAAGTCTTATCCCCTCTCAGCCTTCCACTGGCTAGAGTGAACTGGTATCTCATACCACATCGTGACTTCTTCCCTGCTCTGACCGGAGACGGAGCCTTAGCTCACCTTTCCTACAGACAAGTCGTACTGACTATTCACAGTCCTTCAGTCACTGCCAAGAAAAACAAAAGCCTTTCTCCTGTTAGTCTTTCCAGTAGTGACCTCGGAGCTTAAATCCCTGTTGCTGGTACCTAAATGCACAACCTCGCACTTGATATGATGCGGTGGCAACCAGACCTCCAGGCTATCCCTTGCTCCTCGTTTTCCTCAGTACCACAATGTTAACTGTTTTGAGATCTTCAAGAAAATCCACAAGGACCTAAGTGGGTGATCTGCACAAATGTTAAATGTTAAAAAGCAAAGATCTGAAGACCAACTGTGAGTAATTCTTCTTGCAACCTTCTCTAGATGAAACACTAAGCCTCTGACATTCAAACTATCTGTTGATGGCTTTTCTTTAGTCAGGTACTTACCTACCTTACTGATTGCCTATTAATCCCCTGCCAATTTCAATGTCTTATATGACACCATATTAATCGCCTTATAGAGGAAGCCTCATGGATTTATCTAGGAAATCCCTAGGAATACATCAGGTCCTGAAATACACCCAATTCATAATTGCAACACGTCCATCGGGGCATTTTGTTTTGTCCATTTTCTAAGTGAGAAGTGTGGGGAGAAAGAGGAAAAATAGAAGCTGCGTGCATGTACAAGAGTGAAAATACTCTTGTTTCAGTTCCTTCATTTTGGGATTCTTTGATAGGAACTGTACAAGGCCAAATCTTCTCTAGCCTCCATATGTTCGCTTTCACTTCTGAATACAGCATGGTTTTGACCTTACCCTGAAAATTAACTCACATGCTATGGCGAGAAGATCAATGCGGATTTGCAATCATCTTTACCGTTGCCCAAATATTTCTGGTGCATGCATGGATGCCCAGACATGGGCATGGTCATGCACTCAGACCAGCCTCTTACCTTCTAAGTACTCCTCCTAGGAGGGATGCATTCAGACACTCAGGAGGAGAAAGGCGTCTTTGAACTTCTCCCACAGTTACTTTGTACTTTGAAGTTGAACTAAGCAAAGACAAGCGGCCAGGTACCGAGCAAAACACCTCTCCGGTATTGACTGATATTCCACCCAGGAAGCCATCTTTATTCATCATCAAAGAAGTAACAGATTTTGGAGGAACTGGAACTGAGGAAAGAAGAGGGGAAGAGAGGGGAGAGAAACCATCATGCCATGAAGGAGCACAGGATAACCACAGTCTCTCTGACATGCACAGAACAGCAAAATGAAAGGGAATTTTGAACCTCCGGCTACCTCCAGCAACCTAAAGGGTGCTGCTCCCCCAACCTCTAGAAAACTGCTCCACGAATGATGGATGGAGAGAAGGGTGGTGCAGTACAGCCTCTATGCAGGGTTTGATCATTGGGAAATAAAATACATATTGGCAAGCACCTGGCAACTTTCGGGTTTGAGCCTGTGTCTCACCCAGAGCCCCCCGATGCCTTTTGTACAACGGACAGCGCCTTTCTGGAGGGGAAAAAAAAAAGGAAATTTTACTTTTTTTTGCTAATGTTTCCATTACTGCCAAGCTGAGCCAGGAATAAATTCACTACACGAAGGGAGTCGCTGTCTTAAATAAGTATCAAGGCTGGAGGATACAGCAACCAGAAGACAGCTCTGTTATTGCTTTGTGTTTTTATTAAGTCTGGTTTATGAAATAAAATGAGTCTTTTCCTGCAGAAAAATGAACACCAGGAAAAAAAAATAATAATCTGGTCTAGCCATGGCATTCGCCACCTTGGCCATATTGTGCTGTCCATGAAGTAGTAGGAACTCTCCCAACCCTAAATAAAGCTGATCTAGTTACTGTAACACAAATTTAAAGGTAGTTGGGGGGTGTGTGGGGGTGTCAAAACAAAGCAATAAAGTGAAACAAACCAAAATAAACCCGCATTATTCTGTCCACGATAAACCAAAACATTTCTTTTCTCTGAGAAACTAGTGAGGTTATTTTAAGAGTAACCAAGGGGATTATAACCAACAGATTCCTGTAATAGCAACCAGCCACACTGAGAAATAAACAAAACAAAACAAAACAAAATTGGCTAAAGTAAAAATGAGCGCAATTCCCCCGTGACATGAATTTTGTTTACAAATGAACTTAAATAGCTGCCTCATAATTGTGTGTAACTGTTATGATTTACAGCAGGTGCTCTAATCAATCAATCAATCACTTTAATTTATAGGGAGCCTCGCTGCATTTTCCCAGTTGTTTCATTTCTGCAAGTAATTGATAACAAACCGTACTTAAGGTATGTTTTATGCAGGAGTTAATAAGAGCTGACAGCTGCTACTGCTGCTTCCTCTCGGAATCGCGGCAACACGCGTTTCCTTATAGAAAATATACTCCGAAACTGGGGGGTTTGCTGGTGGTAGAGTCCTGGCAGTCCAGCGGGCATGTTTCAGAGGAGAAGACTAATTGATTACACACCCTCGCCGAGCAGATCCTACTTCACAGTCTCCCATTTCCACTCAATCAATTGCAAAACCAATTCGGCAAATAATAGGGTTCTATTATGCACATATGCCAGCTATTTAGGTAGTTATAATACATGTCAGTTAAGTCATAAAACCCCTGTTTATTTGCAACGTATCTGGAGAATCAAACCATTAGGGTTGAGGGGATATTTAAGTCGTCTGGAGCTGCTAAACAATAAGATCGGGTATCCTAATATATTACCAAGTGCTAACTACTGGGCAATTGCCAATTTTATAACCTCAGTGTATGGAATAGACACAACCGTGTTTCACTGTTTTTATTACAGATCATTTCCTACTGCCAGACCAGACCCCCACAATAAAAGCTCTATAACAGCTAAAAACCAAAAGGCATGTCGATTTTAGATATACATATTGCTTCGTATGCCTTGTATATAGTCTCCAGTATAAACAAATTATTTTGAGTAGCTTTACTTCAGGGAATCGGGAAGTGGAATGGATTCCTATTTCTCTATTATTTTAGTTAGGCACTTTATGCAGCTCATAAAGGTGGTTTCAAATAGTTTGAGAACGGCACAGAAACAGTTATAAAAGAGTTAGAGGCCCGCTTCTGCTTTAGTTGCTATTAATAGGATTTTTTTTTCCATTGATTCTATAGGAAAAGACTCGTTTTGAGTATCAGAGGTAATGCTGGCAGAAAAAGAACAAATCTCTCCCCACCACGATACATACATATATCTCTTATTTCATGCACGATGTTCTGCAACATTATTCAAGTAAGGCATCAAGAAAAAGTTTGTTTTAAAAAGGGTTAGATTAAAGCAGTACCACCAGACAGATTTTCATTACTGACATTTTTTTCCTCGGACAAACACATGGGCTCCGTGGTTCGAGTACACCTTTGCAGTGGCTATTTTTAGTGACCAGTTTATCAGGTCACTGGCCAGTGAACTGAGAAATTAAACAAGAGGCAGCAATTCCACGAACATCTGATCTTAGTCCAAACTCACTAAAGAGAAAGAGACCCGTGCAATGCTTAAATGCTCCTCACCCCACTCGCTTTGGCCTTTTGGAGCACTCATTACATTAGTTAGCCTTTGAAATATGGATTTCCACGTGCTTAGTATTCCCCCCCACCCCACCCCCTTGCAAATTGCTTTTGGGAAGCAGGCTGGCTCCCTTCCCTGCTATCCTGGGAGCTCCACAGCTTTTCCTCCTACCACTGCCTCCCCGACAAGGACCATATGAACATACCCATCGGTTGGAGTCTAACAACTCTAAACCCATTTTAGAAGCTTACCAGGCGGTGTAAGCATATCTATTGCAATTTCATAGCTTCAGAGAGATGTATTCTATCTAGACTCTATATCTTCTGTAAATTACCTAATGCTGCCTCAAAAAAAGTGTTTGCCATGGAATGAATTATCTCTATCTATATCATATCTATATGTTTATCATGGCTATAGCTTTTCGGATACAGCCGACATTACCAGAGATAATATAACGTGGCAGCTTTAGCGGGTGAAGAGAGATGCACGTCCGCGTGTGCAGCTGCATCTGGCAAATCCCTGCGTGTATGTAAATAAACTATAACGCAGGGTGTATTTTTAGTCGATGTCAACTTTCCCAGTTGGTTTGGGATTGCCATAACTGCTGAAATGATACAGAGTAACACACACGTACATCTCGCAGCGTCCCCACCAGTTCTGCTTCAACTTTTTCCCATTTAGGCCTTGTTATCCCCAGAAGAAACCGTTCCATTTTCTTTCACTCCCGAACTCTATTTGCTGTGTGCATGTGAGCACCCACAAACACGAGTCCCCCTTCCAACATCTCTGCCACTCTTTCTTTTCTTTTTCTTTTCTTTCTTTCTTTCTCTCTTTCTCTCTTTCTTTCTCTCTTTCTCTCTTTCTCTCTTTCTCTCTCTCTTTTCTCTTTCTTTCTTTCTTTCTTTCTTTCTCTTTTTCCTCCCCGTTCTCCTTTTCTAGCCCTTTTTTCCTCTCCCTCTCTTCTCCTGTGGTTACTTCCAGCCTCTTTGTCATTCCTCCCCCTTCCATTTCTCTTCAGCTTATCAATAAACCGGGAGAGCAACAGTAGCCGCTTGATTTGTTAGTAATTATAAGCCTACTGTTCCTGCAACGGGATCTCTAGATGAGTGAGATCGCTTTAAAACGACAGCAGGAAATGGTGGGGAAATGGAGCATGGCGAAACTCAGTGTGAAGCTTTCAGTTCTTTACATGTTTACAATTTTCTGTGCATACATTAAGTCTTAGGAGTTGGGTGGTTGTGTTTGGTGGTTGGGTTGTTTTTTGGTTTTGGGTTCTTTTTTTTCTTGGTGGTGGCTCTCTGTTGGGTTGCTCTCCACAAACGCGTGGAAATGTGCACAAATACAGGCGCACAAGAGGAAATTGAAAGAAACGGGCATTTCAGCAATGCTAAATATCAACAAATAAATAGAATTATGTCCTGAAAATAGCTGAATAATAAGGCTGTAAGCGATGGATATGGTTGCAATAAACCTGGTGGATAATATGATAGTCGTTCAGTCAATCAATCAATTAGAAGAAATTTTTCTTACTACCAAATGTCATGGGCAAACTTATTACTAATCAGCTACCAAACTGCCTTCAAATCTCTTTATTTTCTTTTAAATCTACCTAGCGGGCCTGAAATGAGTTAAAAGTTCTTTGTCCCTTATAACAACAGGACTTTATTGTAAGTAGTGATTTCGTCTGACTTGGTAGCCAAACCTAGAAAGTCCGGGGACAGTGTCTCACCCATTGTCCACCCCACCCGCCCCCGCCCCCCGCCCCAACCCGCTTCTTATTTCAATTTTAACGAACAAAGGCAACAAATGTGTGTTCGTGTCCCCTTCCCTCCTGTCCCCCCCATCTCCTCCTCTTCCCCCCCGCCCCCCTTCCCCACTGCAGTCCCTTTCCCCTGAAAGCCGGGGCTAAATTTCAAAGTGAAATGTATTCCCTCGAAATTGTTTTGCATTCAATTAAAGGGGATCATAAGGTTCAACGTGTAAACCAGGAACAGGCACGAAGCCGAGTGGCAGCGAAGCAACATCACCGATTCCCAGCTCCATCACCTGGAAAGCTGAGGCCAGGGTGGTTTTCAGTTAATCATTTATCCGTATACTTCAAGAAGAGGTGGGAAGGAATCTTATGCTGTATTAGTTAAGAGTTAAAAAAAAAAAAAAAAAAAAAAAACAAACACCAGAAAACAAAAAAACCCACAAAAACAAGACACCTCCTTTCATATGTTTCTTTAAAACAGTGTGAACAATACAGCGTGTTTGCAAGGAGACAATGAACGAAGGTGTCGGGGTTAAGATGGCCTTTCGTGCTCCATCAGACGTGAGCGTGCAGGCGATCGTCAGAAACAGCTGAAAGTAAATAAGTACATCAGAATAATTTTAAGGTCACTGACTGTGCCCCAGAGTCACAAAAAATTAACTTGGGACTCGGGCCACGCAGGATTTTGCAAGAGGACAACTTCTTTCGCCATAGACGATGCCAAGAAAATTTCAGATGAGCAGTTGACATAGGGACCCGATCTTTTTATTCCTGACACAAGGAAAAACTTCCCTGCGTTTCGGCAGAAATTGGGGGAAAGGCCTCCAAACGTGCAGCCGGTAAGCTCTTAAAGCCGAGTTAAATCTGATATTAATGCTCTTGGTGATTATTATCATCTTGATGATTTATCTGGCTCCCTCCCTCCCACTTCCACCGCCCAAATCTTAATGGAACTAGGAGTTAACGATGATTTTTTAATGTCTCGTTGCATTTTTAGACTGTTAATGTACCGCATCCTTCTCATTATTAGTTTATTGATTGTTCATTGACCAGCCCCCTTCAAATCGTATTAACCACCCTCTGCCAGTTTAGATTAGGAGAGTTTAAAAAGCACCTTTCATTATTTCACCGCCACCACCACCCACCACAGTAGAGTTCAGGCTTGGTAGCTTAATGCTCGCTCTAATGGGGCAGCTAAGAGACGAGGGGCCACGGTCCCTGCCTATTGCATTAATAGCTCAAAGGGGGCTAATACAGAAAATTAGCCTTAAACGAGCTCTGGAGATCTCCAAATGAAAGAGCCATTTATCACGCTGGCTACCTTCACTCCACTCGTTTGCTCTCTCTACTGGGAACAACTCATTTCCTCTTAACTAAATTACTTCAGAAATGTCAAGTAAGCTCAGATAGCAAACATAACAAGAGACTGGGTATATGTAATCTATCGTGCGGGATCGATACGTGAGATAAATCGATAGCAGCCTATGAATCCCTGTATAATTTCCTTAATATTTTGGCAACCCTTTTGCATAGACAATTCCCTCTGCAGGCCTCCAAGACTATAAAGAAATAGACACTTGCAGTCTGAATGATATAATTAAGTTTAGACTACACACACACACACACACCCCCCCATGCTTTTTTCTATGACGTTGTAATTAAAGCATTTTAGGCACCAAGCTAGGTTTGGATGAAATCGACCCCCTTCAACATTCGTGTAGCAAATATGCATCGCAGGGAGTGCTCCTCTGCACAAAAATCAGCCAGTAGTGTCCTGTCTATCTATCTATGCCATCCGCCTGCAATAACGACTTACAGAGCTGAAATAACTTATTCTTACTTCAAAGTACATCCTCACAGCTACAAACTGCAGGGAACAAAGCGAAATTGATCCTGAACCCTCTCTGTGTTGCTCCTTCTCTCGTCCTGATTAAATATTGTCGGCCACAAATGTGACCCACTATTTATTACCCATTTCACGTCCTCCGCACCCAGGAAAGTCGCTGTGCAAAAAGAACCAGAGCTCACGATATTCCTTTATGCTGCAAAGTTTCTTGGAGCTCAACATCACTTCTTAGAATTTAAAACAGTTGCAGAGGGATCTCAGGATCTTTTTCAGTAACCTAATTTCCAAAGTGCATATATATCTGTTCATCACGGATAAAATCAGAGCATCTCTTCTTATGGCTGCAAACTGGCACATGTATTCCCACCTATATGGGATTCTTTATGTGGCAGCTGCTCGACGTGGGGCCGTTGCAATGCCCATACGCAATAAACACACCTAAATCTATACCTAATACACATAATTATTATCATTCCCATTGTAGTGCTACGCGCGGTCGTAACTGTGCCACCCAGCCCGCCCGTTAAACGTCTCTGCTGTCCTCGTCATCTGAAGGAGGGAGAGACACCGGGGGGAGGGGGCTTAAAAAAAGAGCATTTTGGGCCGGGTGATAAACAGAAGAGTGTTCTGCGAAAAAAATCCAGGTTGGGAAAGGAAAATGCGAGCACGGAGCAACGTTAGAAAGGAGTCTCTCGCCCACAAATCAAGCACCAATTAATCAAATACACCCAAGAGGAAACATCGTGTATGAGGTGTCAAGAGGGGATGGGGAGAGGGAGGAGCGGGGAGGAGGGGGGGGAAGAGAAAAATACAACCAGAAACCATCAGGTTACAGACCCTGAGCACAAAACCTACCACACGTTCAACCTGAACTAAAACTGGAGAAACAACTCTTTCTTTTTTTTTTTTTTTTTTTTTTTTTTTTTTTTTTAAGTAATTTTCTGCTTCTCAAAAC
This sequence comes from Falco peregrinus, assembly GCF_023634155.1. Taxonomy (NCBI): domain Eukaryota; kingdom Metazoa; phylum Chordata; class Aves; order Falconiformes; family Falconidae; genus Falco; species Falco peregrinus. The sequence continues at coordinate 16,069,384 of NC_073727.1, read as the reverse complement.
CACCTTCGGCTTTTCAACCGGTGGTCATAAATGATGCTGCTAAACGGTCTTCAAGTTTTCATCTGTCCTCCCTCAAATAACTAGACCTTGATCGTGTGTGTGAGAGACTGTACACGAGGCTTTAAATTAAAAAACAATAAATACACGGAAGGACCTCATGCTGCCTTGAACACATTTTAAATAAACACCCTCCCTGTTATTTTGCTTTATGTTCTAGAAGATCATCTCTATTAAAGTATTTGTGCGCATTTGACAAATAATAAGGTCCTGGAGATAAGTGCTGTTGATAGCAAGCATAAGGGACAGCATTTCTAAGCCTCATCTCTGGTACTTAAAATTGAATCTAGAAATAGAAACTCCTTAGATAATTAAAGATAGCTCTCCCTACATTTGCAGTGTGTGATCTGTTTAATGTCTATCAGCATAACACAACACTAATCGCCAAGCATCTTCGAGTGACTGTCAGAGAAATGTAAAAAAATTAAGCAGCTGCAATACGCCCAAAATGAGTTATTGTAATTACATTTAATTAGTTTAATTAGTTAATTATTTTGCTTACAGCTGTACAAGAGACTGCAAACATTTGTTAATATCACATTCCCTTTAACAGTATGGGGTGATTCTGCAGTTACACTAAATCATGTGCGCATATGTAGAAAGATTTAAAAAATGGGCATGGGGAAGGGGGGGATTCTTGGAGGACCAGGGGGGAAGGAGGTCGGGGCTGCCTTTCCACAGGCATTGCTTTCTCTCCCCTTCACGTTTGCATTCGCCTGGGAAATGCCTTTAAGCCCCAAAGGGAATCAACCCTCTTCCCCCATTACAAGCCAAGGGGTCCCCATCGAGGACTATGGGGGAGCGGGCGGGGGGAGGAGAGGAGGGGACCCGTGGAAACTGCTTTTGAGCACGGGGTGCTCCATTAGAGAGCATTTGTGTAATTAAACCCTTCGAAGGCCGGGGGAGGAGGGGGTAGAAACTTTTCCTTTCGCGTATCTTCCCTTTTCCCTTCCATCTAGCTGTCCCTCCGATCAACTATCCATCTTGCTGCCATGTATGCCTGCTTCCCGGGTAAATTAATTGCCCCAAAGTAAAAATATATCATGAAGATATTGCTACACAGTAAAAGTTTGTCTAGCTTGTTGGAATAATGCATACCTTTTTTAATGACAGACTGGTCCAATAAGTTCATACCGCTGTTATTGGCATCTTCAACTGACTGTGGATATAAAAACATCACTATTCAAATTGACTGGATATTAAAGAATCGCGTACATAAATCATGTCATTCCAAACTGGAGTTTCTGTTATTTCCATTTATATTAATTCACTAGGGGAGGAGGCGGTTTTGTTGTTGTTGTTATTATTGTTATTATTATTCCCCCAAATCGACAAGGAAATGAAATTCTTACAAATTATATAGTCTTCTAATAAAAAAAGAGGTGTGAAGCATATGGGGTGCAATACTGGTTTTGTTATCTTATAAAACATAGATATCACATAGACTTCTTTGCATTCGATAAAGCTTTATATTTCTTCCTTTGAAAATCTGGCAATTTGGCAACATCTGCAAGATCTATTGCATGACATAAATGAACACGATTAAGACCAACTTAAATTCTCCCTCCCCTTACATTCCCACCCCCTCCCCCTTCCCTTCCACCACCACCCCCTTTTTTTTTTTTTTTTGGTTTGTTTGTTTGTTTAACCCTGCTCCATCTTAATAATTCAAGGGCCATTTACTTTTTATATATAATAGTTTACATTATGTACTTTTAATTAAAGCCTGAGCAATTCGGAGTGCAGCGCAACGCCCACATCGTATAGGGTACAAGGAGAAAGAGATTTACAGCTCCCGAGGTTGCCTACATGTCCTGAGTTAGGGGGAACTGGAATATACATTATCACAAGGATGAACTATTAAACTGATTGCCTAGAAAAAGTCTCCCCATTTCCCTTTCAAAGCCTTCCCCCCCCCTCCCCCCCCCCCCCCCCCGTTTTCTTGCTTTTCTCGCTTTTTCGGCCGGCTTAGGAGCACACCTGTTATTATGGCATTAACTTCTCCAGCAGGGAAGAGAACAAAGACGGGCACAGAGGACAGAGCAAATGTTGGGTTTCATTTCTCAACACGAAAGTGGACTCTACCAAAACCAACCAACCAACCAAAAATTACCGCTGGATCTGCGGTCGGCACAGCAAAATCATTTCCCAAAGAGAAGAGGTGTCATAAGGGCAATTTATTGCAGAATTAGGACAGCTGCCGGTTTAGGGTAAATTCTGGGTTTCAGAGAAAGGGAGGACCTGTGGGCTTCTTGCTTTTATTATTTTATTTTTTCTCATTACTATTTAGGGTTTGGGTTTTTTCGGGTTGTTGCATATTTGGGGAGTTGTCACATTTTTTCCCTGATAAGGAAAATGCCTTTACAGCAAAGCAATGATTTTCTTCGCTATTATTTTAACTTTATCTTTGCTACAGCGAAAGGCTGAGCTTATCCGGATCCAGCCCTTATCTCCGGTTCTCTCTGCTCAGCAGAGACGTTCCAGGCGGAATATGATTTAAGAGAAAATTACATCTCACAAAAATGTGACGGAACAATATTTTCCTTTCATTTTCCTGGAATACACACTCAAACGGGGCGCACAGACACACACACGCAGAGCGGTTCCTTATACTGTGTATTTGTGCATGGCTGTGTCTCTCTCTCTCATAATCAATAGGCTACATACCTAAAGGGCACAAAATAAAATTACAAAGTCTTCCCCTCCTTTCCCCTGAGTAGCTCCCAAAGAGGGATGATGAGCAAATCCCGCAGCCCCGCTGGAGTGCATCGTGCTGCACCTCCATGGCACAGAATTGCAGGTAAATATGAAACGCCATCTTTCCTGTTCTCTTTAATTTTTTTTTCCTTTTTTTTTTTTTTTTTTTTTTTCCGCCCTCCTTATCTCACCTTATCTCTGGAGTAGATGGCTGTGCCCACGCTTTATGCGTGTGCGTCGCACCTCCGCTCGCTCCATCAGCAACGTGGGTTAGTTGTTGTAGTTAATGAGAAGACTCCTGTCTGATTTTCTATCTAATTACGCCCTCCTGCTGGGTTTTTGTACAGGATATTCGCTCAGCATGCTGGCAGTTAATAGTCACAGAGAGGATCGTAAAGATTTAATTAGGACTGCATGCGGAAACGTGGAAAAACAACTCAGACTTTTAATTACTAGACTTCTTTAGTTAAAAGTGATACCAGGGGTTACTTTATAAGAGACTTGAGTGTTTTGGTGCAACTTAACTTTCCGTGTCTCTACCTAGCACGTAGGAGCGGGGACGGCAGAGTGAGTGAGAGAGAGTAGTAGGAGGAGTGGAGGTGTGTGTGCAGGGAGGGGAAGGGTGATGAGTTTTCAAGATATACTTGGAAAATCTAGTGAGGAAGATTCCCGTCCCTCCCCTTCTCCAATAATCTGATAGCATGGAGCTGCCTCTATACCATAGATATCCACCACATTCGACAGCCATGGATCTGTCTGAGAGAAAACCTCAAAAACTGATCAAACTGATCTTTTTGTTTCTCTTTTAAAGAGTCTAAAGAACCGGAATTATCCCCTGCATATTTTCTTTATTGTATATTTTACTAGTATAACACACTATTTTTCCCTAGCCGGGGGTGGGGTGGGGGGAGGGTAATATCTGGGGTTGCAGTGTGGGGTTTTTTTTTCTTTTTTTCAGAGTCCCTATTAGATGATGCAAATTTGTTTTCAATAAGTAGGTCTTGGCTTCTCTGTGCCCTGTCTGAGGGCTGTAAATTGCAGATTTAAAATTCCTCTCGAAAGGGGCAGCCATAGCAATACAATACGTCCTGTTTACAATAACAGAGCACTATCGCGTTACAATCACTTAATTCTAGCTCCGGACAATGGCTCACACATGGCCTGGATTTGGTGTTTATAAAATAACCACCGTTTCTTTCCGTCACGCACTCTGTTCCTCTGCCTCATTCTCCCTTGTCAGCCCAACCCATTCTCATGGCACGAATTTGATCAGATATGCATAAGCCAAAGGGGACCCATCTTTATACAACTATATACCTAGCTATCGGTTCAACTTTTTGGACTACTGGAAAAACAAAAAAAAAACAAACAAAAAACAAACCCCAAACAAACCCAGACTCTGAAGCTATTTGAGCCCCCTTCCTGGAAATTCTCTGTAGTATTCGTGGATAATATGTTTATGTCACCTAAACAGGAATCCCTCTAGCTCCTTGCATCTAGAATAAATCCATATTAAAAAATCAAGGCGGGAAACTGCCCAACTTCAGCTGTCACTGGTGGGGGCAAGAACAGAAACCGCTGAACGGTAGGAGCGAGTGCTGGGCTTCTTTCCCTCCAGCCTGTGTTAACTTGCAGTTCTTCCTTCACGTGTTTCTCCTTGGGATACCCTCCTCTCTCTCTCTCCCCCTCCTCCTCAGCGTGAGCCCAAACTTTCAGAAATAAAAGGCCTGTTCCATTTCCCACGGCCTCAGCACCCTAAAGCAAGAATCCCAGCCCTGCTGGCCCCACAGCCTCGTCTGTTCCGACCCATCTCCATCCCATCCCCTCCCATCCCACCCCACCCCACCCGACCCCGGCCCGGGCCCGGGCGAGCGGGTGGCGGGGCGGCCGCGGGCGCAGCGCTGCGCTGCGCTCGGAGCCGTCGGGGGGAGGCACTTTCCGTCCGTGCTGTGCCCTGCCCGCAGCAGGGGTGGTTTATTGGAAAAGAGAGGGAGACCTGCTTTATTTGAGCTGAGCAGGACTTTTCCTTCTTTCCTCTTTTCTTCCTTTCTCTCTCACTTTCTCCCTCTCTCCCTTTCCTTCTTTCTTTCTCCTCCTCCTCTCTCTCTTTATCTCTCTCTCTCCTTTTTCTTTCTCCTTTCACTCTTTCTCCTTTTATCTTTCTCTCTTTTTTTTTTTTTAACCTCTTTCCCTTCCCTTCTCTTTCTTTCTTTCTTTCTCACAGGAGCACAACAATTACCAGGTTTTCTTCGGGGAAAGTGTAAATATCAAAGCACAAACAGCACTTAACGCCTATCGGTTGTAGAGAGAAAGGAGAGCGATCCCCTTTCTGCCTTCACAGGGGCAAAACTCGCCTTGACCTGCAAGCCAGTTTCTGTGAGCCAGGAATGCGAGACGAGACCTGCACATCACGCCCGTGGGGGTCAAGGGCTGCCCCCGGGTCTCAAAACCAGCTTGGAAACCCGCAGAAACCAGCCACCCGACGGCCACTGAGCTTGGAGGCAGAGGCAAATCCAAAGAGAAATCCCTTCCTATTTCTAAAGCAACTCACCCCAGCAAAGCTCGGAGATTTTCCCCTGAAGCCCTAAGACAAGCCTCAAGCCAATGCAATACAGCTTCCCACCCCACCCCACCCCCACCCCCCCCCCGCCACATCTCTGTCCCTGATTCCTATAATGTTCAGCAGGATCTTTTTTCACGGCTTTTTTTTTTTTTTTTTTTCTTTCCTCCTTCTCAGCCTCCTCTTTTCTCCTTTCCCTTTCCCCTTTCTTTAACTTTGAAGTCCGTATCTCATCCAGTGGTCCATATCTTTACTTATCCCAAGCCTAAATATGGATGTGTGATACTTAAATTTGGCGGAAAAAAAAGGAACGGGGGAGGGGGGACACCCCCAAATCCTGACTAATAAAGCCTCATGCAGGACCTGGACCCTGGAGGCTCCGGCTCGGGGGTCCCCACCAGCTAGCCATGCCCTGCTCCAGCAAGGTGCAAACCACCCCAGCACAGAAGCTGTTAAAGACCTTTCTGTTTTTAGGAAATAACACGTGATGATGAGTTTCGCGTGGGATAGAAGAGGGCTGGGAAATACTGTCCTTTGAGCACGGTGAAACTCCTTTGTTACCCAAAAGAGAGAATAAGCCTATTTAAAATCAGTGCTACCCTACCAACTGTACTTAAAAAAAAAAGGCGGGGGGGGGGGAAGCTTGTTCCTGATCAGCGGTTATTGCTTTTGGTTTGGGTTTGTTTACATTTTCCCTCCCTCCCGGATAAAAAAATGTAGTAATTGGACAGTTTCATCAAAATCCCTGAACTGCAGGAAATTGGTTGGGGGGGTGGGAGGCGAAGGGAGCTGAGATTGCATGGGAAATAACTGGAATTTGAAAAGCCAGGCTTAAACTCTGCCAGCTTTTGAAACACGTGGAATATTTGGAGCAGTATGTCTGCCATCCCCTTGCACTCTGCTGGCTTGCCGTGCAGTGGAGGCTGTACAGAGCACAGCCTGTGCGTGACAGCGATGAAATAAATTCTCCTAGCGAAAAAAAAAAAAAAAAAAAAAAAAAAGAAAGGGGAGAGAGGGGGGAGTATCACAGTTATAACCCCAGCGCGGAAAAAGGATGGTAACCACCACCCCCACCACCCCCAGTACTGCTGTAAAAGCCTCACTGACAATTCCTAGCCGAGGGCTGGGTCTGCAGCCTGGAAGGCATTACCCAGGAGAAAGAACCGCTGTGCCTTACCTGGACCTCCTCCATCCCTGGGTGTCCGATGCCATGCAGAGAAAGGCTGTCCCCCATGCCGGAGTCAAGGCCATGGTGAGCTGAGTGCAGGAGGACATCTGGCCTCCGTACTGAGTGGTAGTCCCGCCTGGGGTCCAGTCCCGAGAGCTGGGGCAGGGCGGCCCGAGGCTGTGGCAGCAGTGACCCGGTTTCTGATCCCACCTCTTGCCTCTGCCTCTGTCCCCAGGGGTGCTGCTGGGGTTGATGCAAGGGGTTTAGGGAGTAGGGGTCATTGACATGGGAGTAAGGGTCCTGGCTTTGGTGGTAAGGAAGAGGCTGGTAGGGGGGTGGGAAATAAGGCGGCTGGAAATCCGAGGATGGGGTGTGAGAGAGCGGAGGAGCGCTGGAGTAGGGTCCCTGGGAGACGGATCCCAGCTGGGACAGCCTGGAACTGTGGCTGGGCACTCCATCATGCCGGTCCTACAAGCGGAATGAAAGAAAAACAACAAAAAAAGAGGACCTTTAAAAAAATAAAAAGGAAAAGGCGCACAAACCCATCCCAAAATAAAATACAAATGTAAACAGTTGTAAAGTAGGGTTGAGACGTGCCCCCTTCCCCTACCGCGGATTAGAAATGTTCCAGCGTTTCGCCCCCAGGTCGTGTGTATTCCCAGTAACTATCAAGAAGGGGGAAGGGGGGTGGGGTGGGGGTGCGTGTGAGGGAGAAGTGCTAACTATCATAATTAAAAATGTAGGACTAGTGCTCTATATGCGTGTATGATCTGTGACTTCAGTCCAGTAATACGATTCCCCCTCCAGCAGCCCCCCAAATAAAACCAAAGGTAAAAAAAAGAAATAAAAAAATTTAAGAACCCCCAAACCACCCATCCTTCCAAACAATCCACTCCTTGTGCTGCCTAAAGTTTCCAAACATCTGTTTATTCCCCCTGCTGAAGTCCTGAAACTCAAAATCAGAAACCCATCTTCACGTGGAAAAGACCAAAAAGAAAGTTGCACTTCTCGGAGGACTCCGAGGTAAGAAGTTGTGCCAAAAGGGACTTGGGGGAAAAAAAACCAAAATAAAAATCACAGGGTCTCTTTGTATGAAGAGAATCCACCCCATTAAAAAAAATATTAAAAAATCAAATAAAGTTAAAATGAAACATAGGTATTGAACAAATCCAGTCGCTATGAATTTCTGCAGCAACTTCCAGTGTCTTTTGTCTCCTTTTCCAATATTATATTCCGGAGAATGGGGTGGGGGTTAATTGTAATGAAAAGTCTTTGGGGTGGGGGGGGGACGACGTGTGTGTGTGTGTGTGTGTGTAGGCTTCAGAGAAAAGGTGGGAGAGGAGTTTTGTGGAACTCCACCGCGCTGAAGCTGCGAGGCTAAAGTAAACAAGAAAAATATCTATTCCACAAAGTGTAGTTCAAACCCCCACAAGCAATGGCACACATGATTTAGAAAAAAAAAAAAAAGAAAAAGAAAAAAAGTTTTTTCCCCCCTGCTCTCCCCCCCAAACTCCCCTAGCTCAAATCGAGAACACACAATGCAAAAAGGGAGAAGCAGCTGCAAGCCTCCTCCAATTATTGTGCTAAATTACCAAGCCAAAGGCGTTTAAAGAGAGAGAGGGAGAGAGAGAGACAACAGATCGAGAGAGAGAGAACATGCAATTCTAGTACAACATGGATCCAAACTCACCATGGCGGAATAGGTGTGGACTAACATCTGGAAATAAAAAAAGTCTTGTAATAGCTAAAAATAAAATAATGGTGATAATACTAATAATTGGAGGGAAAAATATCAAGGAGATCTGCAAAGGGACGTGTTGGACACAGGAGAACAGCTTGAGATATTTCGAAGTCTATCCATCAAAGAAAAAAAAAAAAAAAAAAAAAAGACCAATGCCCCCAAAACCGAGCCTGGAAACCTCTATCTACATATATGATTTACCCCTCCCTCTCTGGGTTCCCCCCTACCCCCCCCCCTTTTTTTTTTTTTTTTTTTTTTCCTTTGAGCTCCCAAATACAATCCTCTTCAACCCAAGGCTAGGCTCAGACTGCTCCGCTACCCCTTCCTCCCTTTCCTTCTCTACACCGCCTCATAATAATTGATATTCATGACTATTAATATTACACGACTACTTTAAAGGGAGAATGCAGGACCAAATGGAGCGTGAAGCTGGCAGCCAGCTCGAGAGCTCCCCTACTATTGTAAATGACGTTCATTCAGTGGAGAATTACTAGATGTAATCAGACGAGGGGGGCTGGCAGAAGCAGAGTTTGGGGAGAGGGAGAGGGGGGGAAAAAGTTTAGCAAGGAAGAGGCATAACTTCAATTAACTCGAGCGGAGGAAGATGCAGAAAGTAGACACTGCTGAGCTGGAGCAAGGAAGTGAGTTGAAGCAATGCTAGAGGCGAAGAAAAAAAATTTCCTTTTTTTTTTTTAACATTTAATTATACAATCCTAATACGAGGAATTGATTGCCTTTGGTGCTTTTGTTCTTGTAGTCGTTTGTTGTTGGTTTGTTTGTTGTTTTTTTTTTTTTTAAAAAAACCTAATAATGAAGGAAAAGAGGTTTTTCTAATCCTTTCCTTTTCCTTTTTTTTTTTTTTTAAAAAAAGAAATGGAAGAAGAAATGTGCAGTCACTACAATATACGTCTATTTACAGCGAAGATTAAGCCCTTCTGGTGCATGTTACAGATCGTATTTAATCGCAATAGCCAAATAAATACTTGAATCTGCGTTGAGTTGGGGTTCACATTTTCTCAACCCTGTTCCTCCCGCCCAATATGAAAAGAATAAATATATATGTACATATATCTCCCGATTTTCACCCAAATGTAAAATGTATGCAGTGAATTTTAAAGGATAGTAAATTTATAGTTTTGAGGCAAAGCCAGGGGCGATATAAAACCTTTTTGATGTTGCAGGAACCCGTTCAACTGGACTGTCTGCCATTTCTGTTAAAGTTCAACTTACGTTCCTTCCTAAATAGACTCACACTTCCCAGAGCAGCACACCCCCCCCCCCCCCGCGCGCGCGCACACACACACACTTTTGTTTTAAGAACAGACTCAGTTTAAGTGGCTGAGACGCCCCTACTAATGTGTTGTTATTTATAATTCGGAAAGAAGAGAGAAAAACGATATATATATATATTAAAGATAAATCTGGAGGGCTTCAGCTCTTAAAAAAAATTAACAACAATTTTTCCCTCTCTCTTTTTTTTTTTTTTTTTTTTTTTTAAGGCTACACGTTACAAAACGTCTTGGAGCGCACCCCACGGTTAGGGTATACCCTGCCCGCGGCCAAATCCCACCCAACTGCTCCCCCAAGTCTGCCTCTCTCCCACGGCAATGTGGAAACACGAGTGTCCGTAAAAAGCACAGCGGCTTAGAAAACCCCTTCAAAAGGAGGGTAGACAAAAAAAAAAAAAAGAAAAAAAGAAAGAAATCCCCGACCTCACTGGCCAGGGAGGGGAGATGTTTTGTCGCCTGCTGCTGCGGGCAGAGACAATGGCCGGGCTGCGCCTGGGGATGGGGAGGGAAAAGCAGCGAGGGCTCAGCGGGCTGGGGATCGCCGGCGGGACACACACACACGCACACACACACGCCGGGCTGTGCCTATTCTGCATATGCTGGGTTTTGCCAGTTGATAATTAGCTTGACGGCAGCTTTTGGGAGTGGAGACATTTCTCCCGTGCGGCCGGCGGATCCCCACCCCACTGCCCTCCGTCCCGTCCCGTCCCTTCCCCGGCCGGGCAGAGCCGGAGCTGTGCCCTCCTTCTGCCTCTTTCTCCGCTTTTCTCAGGAGTTTCCCCGCTGTAAGTGCGAACGAGCTCCCGGACGAGGGGGGCTGCTGCGCCGCCGCGGGGCTGGGGCCGGCGGAGCCCCGACGGCGCTTCACCGGGCGGCGCTCCCGGCCGCCCCTAACCCTGCCCGGTACACGGTACCCAGACCCTGCCCGGTACCGGACCCTGCCCGGCCACTGCCCAGCCCGTGCCCGGTACCCAGCCCCTGCCGCGTACCCAGCCCCTGCCTGGTACCATGCCCTGCCCGACCCCTACCCGGTACCCGGCTCCTGCACGGTACCCAGCCCCTGTCTGTCCCCTGCCCAGCCCCTGCCCGGCACCAGCCCCTGCCCGTCACCAGCCCCTGCCCGGCACCGGCTCCCGCCCGACCCCTGCCCGGCACCCAGCCCCCGCCCGCCCCCTGCCCGGTACTGGCCCCTGCCCGTCCCCTGCCCACGGAGCAGCCCCCGCGCTGGAGCTGGCGGCTTGCACCCTTCTGAACCATCTCCCCGCCGCTATCACTGTGCAAATGCCAGCCCCAAATTAAAAAAAAAACGAAAGAATGCAAATGAAAATACAATTTTGCAGAGAGCCTTTCCTCACACATCTTTCCCTCCCACCCCCTTTTCGGAGCAAATCCAGCACGCTGGATAACTTACAAGAAATGCAGTCGCGGCTCCCGTTTGGGAAAGATCCGGCTGAGGAAACCGTGCAAAATTAGGAAAGGTTTCGCGGTGTTTGCGCTGTGGGTTTTTTTCCCCTTCAAACCCCCCACCCCACCCCCCACCCCCCACCTTGGTCTGCTTTTTGACCTCGAAAATAACGCGGAAGTCTGAATAAAGCCCACAACTTTTCGTGTCCGCGGACTCTGCGGAGCTGCCTTTGAATGTGTCAGTTCGGGTGTGAGTACTCACATACGTGCAAGAATGTATGTGCCGCTTAATTAATGCGAGTATATGTATACGTGCACATCTTATCTATCGGTATATAGGCATAAAAAGTCTTAAAAAACGTATCCGATTGTGAAAAGAAGAAAAAGAAAAAAAATTTCTAAATTCTGGTGGAACTTAGCTTGGAATTGCAAAATAAAAAATAAAAGAAAGAAAGAATAGAAAGAAATATATCCAATCCCTGAATACCAGATGCTGTTTCTCTTCAATTTTCAGCTCTTTTTTTTTTCTTAACGTTTGTCCATATTTAATCGAATTATATTCAATTTGAGGTCTAAACAATCAAACTCTTGCCTTTAAGTTGCCTCATTCCAACCCCCAGATCATTTCTTTGATGTTTTAAATCGCATCAAACAGCTTTTCCATGAAAAAAAAAAAAAGTTTAGGGCTTGGCATAGTGAATACAAATACACAAATAAATAAGCATTTAAGCATTTACTCTTGGTTTCCCGTCTCTATGCTTGTGTGTGTTGGTGTATGCGTGTCTATTTCTGCCTATATGTATATGTAGAGCTATATATGTATTATATTGTCATGCCTGTATCTATATACTAGATGTATATTTAAATATACATATACTCTCTTACTCATATGCATATTATATACTCACCTCATAGATATCTTCATACTTGACATTTTCAACCAGTTTCCAGAGCATGATGGCAGGCTGTTCTCTAGGAGGTGAGTGCATTCATGTGAAGAGCAGATGTCTGGATTCTCAGTACTTCTCTGTCTGTAATGATCCATCTATAATTGGAAATGGGGGACAGACACCAAATCCGACGTTCCTCTTCCATCGCAACTTATATCTGTTGTCTGAAACAATAGGCTGCCGAAGTCTACCTCAATCGGATAGTAAAAAACATTATCTGTTACATAGTTACATATATCTACAGACATATAAGCGACTAGATATATACATATACACAGATATATAGACTTAGGCATATAAAGCTATATACATACACACAACTGCACATACACAGACCTACATATGCATGCACATAAACACATGTATATCTTCGAACATGTAACTTTTTTCCATGTACAGGTATATATAAATTGACATAATTATGCATGTAAATTACCTATATTCTTGCCTATGCAGGCACATGTATACTACACGTTACATATACATGTATACATACAAACCTGGTCAATGTATATAAATGCATATTTGTGTATATATTTATACATCTACACATATATATATGGTTATACAGTGATCACATGTCTTACGTGGTGCATATATCTGCTATTTTAGTAGATGGATAGATGGATGGATAGAGAGATAGAATGGAGAAATTAATGAATATTTCTTCGATGGTATTTATATTAAAATAAATAATAAGTTGCCTCTGCACTAGGCGATTCATCATTTACAACGAGATATTACGCTTTTCCCCACATGCAATATGCTTTTATTTACATGTCCAGAAATTATCCTCTCATATGCAGTAAAACACCAAAACAGCGTCTCATCAAGCACATTCAAGCAGATCTAAAAGGAGTGAATTTAGATCAATGATTTCCATTTGAAAGCCTAACGTTTCAGACTTGGACTGTATATTTTATAACTTGGAAACACTTTCTCTGGGAAAAAAAAAAAAATAAAAAAAAAGAGAAGACCAGGAAAAAAACAAAAAGGAGTTTAGCAAACCCTTCTCTGCACACGTTTGAATAGCGATTAGCTACTTTCTGAAAAGGGTTGAAAACAGAGTTGGGTTTGTGCATTTCCCGGGTAGCCCTTGGTTTGGAAGGGGAGAGGAGGAGTTGGACCATTTTTAACCTTTATTTTTTTTTTCCCCCAGGCAAACCTTCCTTCGCATTGTCCTTTTTTTTTTATTATTTTTTTTTTTATAGCACGTTGTACCGCAAAGAGACAACCTATTCTGCAGGCGAGCAGAGCCCATCTCTGACTTTGAAAAGAAACAACTGAGCTTTGCAGTGGGCTGGTGCACCCGGGGGGTGGGGGTGGGGTGGAAGGGAAAAAAAGAGAGACACTGAGGCAGAGAGACAGAGAGAAAGAAGGTGTTTCTAAATTCAAGGTCCTGTCTCTGGAAATTTTAAGCTCTGACTGTAAGGTTCCTACAAATCTTTGTTAGTCTGCATGGGCTCCTATGGGAAAATACCTACTGTCCTTTGTACTTTCAAAGGTCCTACAGGTAAAGGCGCATATATATATATATACACAATCTCGAAAACGGTCGAACTTCATCAGAAGACACTTGTGGTGTTTGGTTGGCTGGTGGGAAGGGTGGGCTTTTCTGTTTCTGTTCGCTTTGGCCTCAAATTAAAGCAGAAAGCATAAATTCATCCCTTTCCCCTTCAGCCTCTATAGCTCCCCCCTTCCAAAATGTACATCTTCTACTAAAAATTCAACCCTCGAAAGGCAAGAGACAAATAACAACCAGATATTGTAACAGGAGCTGGACAACGGTCTTGCTGGAAGTTGTTGAAGCAGACAGGAGTTTTTTTTTTTCTCATCACAGACACCGCTGCGCAGAGGAGGAGCAGAAAAGGGCACATCTTTCAAGTGGGTTGGACAGATGATTTCAACCAAAGCACTCGTGTAAAAAACGCTGAAAAAGGAGAAAGGATGCATGCTGTTTGCATGTGGAGGTGCAGAGATACCCATGCAGCCACCCCACACATGCTCTCATGATCTTATAGATCTGTATGGCCCTCTTAGAAAAAAAACAGGCTCATAAAGGGACACTGTCATCAGTAAAGTCTTTTGAGTCATGTCCTGGGAGGCTGGCACAGGGCAGAGTGAATGTGCTTCGTGACAGCTCATGCTTTACAATTCCGTGGCACCCTGAATTAGATATGCTCTCTGTGCTGGGGGAGGGGAGAGGAGGGGGGGAAAAAGAAAAAAAAAGAAAAAAAAGCTAAATTAAACTTGCCTACCGCTGACTCTTTGCTAACAGAACGGCATAGACACTCTTTGCTAACAGAATGGCATAGACAGTAAATTCTTACTTTCAAATCCCACTATTACTACGTTTCGCTCGCACTTGCGAAACGTGAAAAACGTGTCTCAAGCGATCATTTAGGAAATTAAACTGAACAAAGGTCCTTCGCGTTCCGGGGGCTTGTTTTGCACCCCCCACCCCCGCAGCCTCCTGAAGTCCAATTTAGTAATTTCTAACAGGAAGCCTCGCACCAATTTATACCTGAAATGTGCAATAAACCCTGGGGTCCAAAAATGCGAGGCGCATACTCAGAACTGACCATTACAAGCTACAGTTTCAAACCTAAACAGATTTAAAAAAAAAAAAAAAAAGAAAGAAAGGTGGTGTGGTGGGGAAGCAGAGTTTTTTTGGCAGTTTGGGAGATTGCAAAAGGACGGGAAAAACCCGAAAGCCTTGTTGTTTTCAGCGGTGAGCGGGGCAGCCTGGCAGCCGCGATTGCAAAGGAATATTTTATGTTTTTTAAAAAAGAATATTAATAGTAATAATGATAAAAAAGATAGCTTTCCAGCGCGGCCCGGCTGTGCCGGGGGAGCCCCCCGCCGGGCAGCCGCAGCGGGGCCGGGCCCTGGCCCCGCGGCCGCGGCGGCGTTGAGCGGGGCGGCGGCGCCCCCTGATGGGGCTGCCCTCCCGCAGCAGCTCCCTTCGCACCGCCCCCCCCCCCCCCCCCCCCCCCGCCACAGGGCGGGTACACACAGCCACACACCGCCCCTGCTAGCGGTGATGCCGGTGTCAGTGTTTCTGCCGGTAGGATAAAGCAGCAGGTTCTCATTTACACCGATTTTGTATACCCCCCTCCCCAACAGTCCGCTCAGTGTTTGAACCTCCACGCCATAATTAAAACAAATCCGGTAGCCACCGCTTTTAAAGGCGGTGTTGTAGCCTGGGTGAAATATCCGACTCATCTCAACGAGCTGGCTGTTAAGGGCCCTGGGAGGAAGAGGACCTGCAGCACCGTGATGGCCACTTCGGTGAGAAGTCAGAAAAAACCACAACCCCAAACCCAATCTTAATTCAACAAGTTATGCTTCTCTCATGTCATACGATGTTTCCTAGATGATGTGTTTGGTTTTTTTTTTTAACTTTGCCTGCACCTAGTCAAGATCCTGCTTTCGGAAACGGGCTTTCAATCCGGCTCTGACTTTCAAACCCAGCGTGGTTTATCTAATAAAGCATATCCCCCTCTGCATCCAGCCCGCAGAAAATCCAGCGCTCGTTCGAGTTTAAAATAAATCCCATTTATCCCAGCGCCCTCTGCTGCCCGCTGCTCGCCCGCACGGCAGGCCGGCTTGCTGGCACTTGGAACTGGAAAATTCAGTCTTTTTGGACGTTTGATACCGTTTCTTGTCAGCTACCTTTTTTTAAAATTTTTTTTTCTTTTTTTCCCTGACACTTTTCTTACATATGTTCTCACGTGTATTTCAGAATTCAGGATTTTTTTATTATGAAGCTTCTTTGCATTTTGATTCACAGGCGGAAAAACAAATCATCTAACATCACGGTTATCTCAAAATGTAGCTTAAAATTTGCTAAATAAATAAATAAATAAATTTATTCATGGTTCTACAAAAATCATTGCTTTCCTGTGCATTTTATACCTTTTCTTTCTGGATAGTAGCAAAACTCATTTCTTAAAATAAATCCAGCTTCCTATATTGTGTGCTGGAAAATCTAGTTTCCCTATTACATCTGCAGACATAACCAGGGTTTTTCATAGAATGGTTTGGGTTGGAAAGGACCTTTAAAGGTCACCTAGTCCAACCCCCCTGGCAATGAGCAGGGACATCTTCCAACAGATCTGGTTGCTTAGAGCCCCGTCCAACCTGACCTTGAATGTTCCCAGGGATGGGGCATCTCCCACCTCTCTGGGCAACCTGTGCCAGTTTCACCACCCTCATTATAAGAAGTTTCTTCCTTATATCTAGTCTGAATCTACCTTCTTTCAGTTTAAAACCATTCCCCCTTCTCCTATTGCTATAGGCCCTGTTAAAAAGTCTGTCCCTATCATTTCACATTTTCCCAAAACTACAAGTACTCATTCTTCATAAAGGGATGTCACCAAGCCCTCTCGCTGCTGCCTGCTCTCATAGATGCCAGGAGCAGTTTGTAGCAAGCCAGGAAAGCTCAACCATGTGCTGAGCCCCTATGGACAGGCCCAAACGGTTTGCCACATTTAATAACATTGTGGGGAAGAGTCTGCAGGCTTTCCTATCAGTCGTGACCTCCCTGGGACACCCTTTGCCACAGCCACTTTCAGGCTGTTCCCAAAGCCAGGATCAGGGTGCAGGAGTCACCTCTGGGCATCGGGACCCACTTCCCACTGCCCTGGGGCTGCTGACGTCCCAGCACCATGGCTTGCAGCCAGAGAGGACAGGGCAGAGACAGTAACTCCACCTGAAAAGCCTTCCCTAAGAAGGGCTCTGAAACATCCTAGTAACCATGCGTAGGAGCAAGCAGGCTAGAAAGGGCTGGCATGACCGTTTCAACCATCCGTACCACCCACCCATGAAAAGAAGAGGCAGAAATATCTTCCTGAAGTCAAGTGGAGTCTTCCCGGTGATTCCTGACCATTTCTATGAGAGGAAGAGAGTAAAAAAGCCCTGCAGCAGAGAGCCTCAGCAATGAACCACCAACCCAAGAGTCACCAAACAGAAATCCCACTAGCTGGCTTGTTGCCTCTGTCTCTCTCCCATTTTTAAGAGCATGTTTATAATGACGTCTGTTAAACTCAAGGAATGCTTTAGACGACTTTTTTCTAGGAAGACCTGGGTCCTGTTAGCAAGTAATTCTTAGTATGTTTGAAGATATTTAGGCTGTTTTCTGGAGGGTATTTCTGCTGTCTTTCCAGAAAACCTTTGGGTTTTCTCTTTGTCTTTCCCTTCTGCATCTGGGTCTCTTGGGATGGTGAGGAATTGCAAGGGATGAGTGACAACAAGGAATTTAGGACAATCAGGGACAACCCTATAGAAATTTCAGTCCTTACCACAAGGAGACACTGAAGTCACCCTTGGTAAATATTTCCAGCAGAGAGAGAGGACACTCTGCTGTTTACTTTTGGCCGCAACTGTAAAATCATCAAACGGCTGGAAAATTGCAGAGAGGAGAAAAATTAAAAGAAAAGAGTAGGTGGCTAGAGAAGAAATTTAAAAACAACATCTCAGCAATTTGGTATTTTTTTTTAGGATGAGAGTATTCTCAAATATGAAGAAGCAGATAGCTCCAAATCAAACAGCATGATACAAAACATCAAAGTTTGTTTTGAGTTAGTAATAACAAATATATGCACTCATAGCCAGCTGAGCCACACTGATACAGTCTGAAAGATAGTCATGTTGAGGAGAACCCTGTTCCCTGTTTGGTGAAACAATTAAAGTTTTGGATTTCATAGAATCATAGAATCATTTAGGCTGGAAAAGACCCTTAAGATCATCAAGTCCAACCATAAACCTAACAGTGCCAAGTCCATCACTAAACCATGTCCCTAAGCACCACATTTACACATCTTGTAAATACCTCTAGGGATGGTGAGTCCACCACCTCCCTGGGCAGCCTGTTCCAATGCTTGATAACCCTTTCAGTGAAGAAATATTTTCCTAATATCCAATCTAAACCTCTCCTGGCACAACCTGAGGCCGTTTCCTCTTGTTCTGTTACTTGTTACTTTGGGAAAAAAGACCAACACCCACCTCGCTACCACCTCCTTTCACAATCCCAGTTCCCTCAGCCGCTCCTCATCAGCCTTGTGCTCCAGACCCTTCACCAGCCTCATTGCCCTTCTCTGGACACACTGAAGCACCTCAATGTCTTTCTTGGAGTGAGGGGCCCAAAACTGAACACACTGATTCATCTAATCATGACAAAAAATAAGGTCAGTTGTCACTCATCTAGCTATGGTACTCACTCAGCCACCAGCCTTTGATAGCAGGAGTCCCAATTTATACAGCCCAGGATACGGTTGGCTCTCCAGGTTGTGACTGCACATTGCTGGCTCATGTCCAGTTTTTCCCAGTCTAGTTCTCCCAGACTAAGCCTTGCACAGCCTGTAGGCTATTTGGAAAAGGGGCCCTTGCCAAGTGTTGTCTGTATTATGATACTGAGGAGAACTCTGATATCCAAGTTTAATTATGTACCCTACTCATGTCTCGGAGTTTTATCCCTCTGTATTACCTGTTTTTTCACAAGAAACCTGGGTACACGATGTCAACAAGGACATGGGCCTTGAAATAATGTGGTGGGATGCCTCACCAAACACCTAGATGCAGCTTTGGCATCCCCTCTTCAGAACTGTTCTACATGCTCCAAACTCTTTAGAGCAGGAATGATGATCAGATCTCCAAGGATAGGAATGAAGAGCATTTCAGGCCTTTTTTATCATGCCACTATCTCTTAATTTTTGATTTGGTCTGAGGTAGGTGCTCAACTTAAGACAAGGGCAGTGAACTTTAATTAGGTGCTTGGCTTCCTAAGGCAGAGAGTGCAAAGGCTTGCTCATGTCTTACCATCCCTTCATATGAGCTTGGGTTACTCCACATTCCTGGCTTGTGTCTCCTTGTCTTAGGACCCAAAACTCCCTTTGCTTTTTAAACAGGAATCCTGAGTGCTAACTTCATGCCTTTCCATGATTGACAGGAAAAGCAGGACTTAGGTGATGCAACATTGAAGTCTTTAGGAGCGATCTGCCACTGGGTGATTTATCCTTCGTAACACGAAGGGGAGTCTGGGGAGTCCCGAGAATTTCTGTCACAGCTGCAGGGTTATCCTTCCTCTTCCATCCACCTTTTGAAAGTGAATTAGTGCTTTCTAAACCCACTTCCTCCTAGAAGCCAAACAAAACACACTGAAAGGTTGTTAAACTTGTGTCCTTAAAAATTTCAAACTAAATGTATAAGGATATCTTTCAGTTTCCTCAACTGCAATATTGATGCTTACATTTGGAACCAGCCTGTTCATGTGAATAAAGCATATACTTTTTATTTCTTTATTGTTCCTATTCCCAAACAAACCCCCCTGTATTTAACCAGAGTCACATAATCAAGGACAGGCAAACTGCAGCCGTTAAAGGGAGGTCTCCATTTTATGGAATGCTTAATACGACAGAAGGTTAGGAGATTCCATTTTTATTCATTTAATTTAATTCAGCTGTGTTTATGTGGATACAAATTGTTTGAATGTGATTTGGCTGAAAAATAATCTTTAAGTTGTATTTACACAAGGAAATGCACTCCTCAGGTTTTAAGTCACAGCCTGTAGAGCACATTATCTATGATCAAGATAGAGCATTTAAATTTTGTGGCAGGACAGAGTTAATCAGTTTTAAGGAAAGAGAAGAAGAATTAAAGATCTGGCATGTTATCTGATTTGAGAATATTTTTTTCCCTCCAGTATCACCCTCCCTCCCTTTCTTTTTAATTCCTCCACTCTCTTAATTTGCTTTCTGGCAGTAGGCACTCAGATAATACGACCATAGGCAATGCTTTAGGGAGTTAAAAGAATTCTGGGTGCATGAAAGGAGACACAGCGAATTGAGCAAACTGTATCTACAGGGGAAATGTATTTCAGGCTCCCCAAATTACTCATAACATATGCAGAGTCACACCATTCCCTGGATGCTTCCTTCAGTTTGCTCCTATACTGTGCTGTGGCCATCAGGGACTTCAGCCCAAGTAATAGTGGGGTCCAAAGTTACAATTCTCATTAATTGTGGTTTTAAGGGCTTAAGTCTTTCCCTTCCCTTCCCTTCCCTTCCCTTCCCTTCCCTTCCCTTCCCTTCCCTTCCCTTCCCTTCCCTTCCCTTCCCTTCCCTTCCCTTCCCTTCCCTTCCCTTCCCTTCCCTTCCCTTCCCTTCCCTTCCCTTCCCTTCCCTTCCCTTCCCTTCCCTTCCCTTCCCCCTAGGTTAATAAATAAAACAGTGACAAGGGACATTTCTGGATGCTCAGTTTCCCTATTGATACACAGTTCACAGCATCCTGGCATGGTTTTGGCCCATGTCAGCAAATTTGGGCAGCTTCCAGGCACAGTTTGGGAGCCGGCAAAGACCAGACACTATTCCCAGTAGGCAGACTGGATGTGACCATCCTGGCTTAGAGACGGGATTTAATAATATGGATACAAGCTATTCTGTGCCAGTTAGACTCATGGCACGTAGTTCAGGTACAGTCCAAAAAATTAGGCACAAACTTGTTTGAATTAGGTTAACTGCATCCTCACTGCTTTCCATGCGATGTTCATTCTGAAGACAGAATATTATATTAATATTAATATAAACATGCAATTTAGAGTTGTAAACCTAAGGTAATTGTATATCAATGCTTTCATTATTATAAATGCACAAACACAATAAAAATCAATGTTTCCTTCCTAAAGGGCATGGGAATGAGCAGGTGTAAATGAATCATTTTAATAGCTCTGAAATTAAACATTTTGTCCTCCAACATCAAAATAAGAAAGTTGAAAATTCAAATTTTAGCCTCTCTCCCACCTGGAGTTTTGAAATTAATGTCTAATCATTTGATTTGGCTACCAGAAGGGAACCTATGTTGCAAAAACTTTCAAGTACCCACACTTTGGTAATCAGATTTGTTTCAGAATACCTTCCCAAAAAGGTAATAATAGTGTTCCATAAAAAAAGGCTCACAGAATCACTGCTCCATTTTGCCAACCCTGGTCTTCATTACTGAAGTTCCACATGGTAATTTTCACCTTCAACTATAAAATTAAAAGTTTCCACCTACTTTTGTTTCAGGGGCTGAGTTTTATCACCTGATGAAATCAGAAGAGCAGTTTCACCATTCCCTGAATGACCAACCTTGTTTCAACATGTTTTAAGACATATATATCAATGTATATATTTAAATCTGATAACTAGGGTTGTTTCTAAGTTTATGATGAATCTGTTAGACTTCAATGAAAACATAACCCAGAAATATCCTTTAAAACACATGGGATGTAAAAGAAGGGACCTTAATCCGTGTAGTGGAGAGGTGACTGGAATTCAGAATGGTTCCCTCTCCCAGCCCTCCTTGTATTGCTCCCATGTGCATGACCTTGGGCCAGACCAGATTCTTTACCGCAGCTCTGTTCTGGCTTGCCTTGTTCTCTTTTAATCATCAGCCCTTATCACACAATTAATTAAAAGGAACCGGATCACATCCTAGAGGTGTGAACATCAGGAAGATGGTTGGCTGACAAAAAATAAAAGGATCAATGTTGCAGCAGCAAGAACAGCATTCAGCAAAGTTCCCTGGTGCATCAAAATCCCTCTGTAGGATCTCTTGTGCAGATGAATGGCGACGCCTGTTTGGTCAGCTTCTCTCATTCCCTAGGGGTTTCAATTTGTGCATTTTCTGAATATGGAATTAGTATAAAGTAGAGCAGCCAATCTGTCTTGTGTAAGTCATGAAAATACCCACAGATAGACCAGGAAGTGGGGGACAGTCACAGCTTCATGGAAACAAAAGCTGCAATTGCTCAGTTAATGTAACTAACTGCAGAGCACGGGCCAGAAAATCTCCGTGGATTAACTTGAATGAGCTGGAGTGTACCTTGTAGAAGAATTAATAATACTGCCTTGGTTTTACTTTTTAAAGCCATGGATGTAAAATCTTTGCCTAACTTAACTAATTGTTCCTTTCTTAATCACTATCTCTGATAAAGATACAAATCTGTTTTCCTGTTCTGGGTTTTCTTGAACTTGAATCTTAAACCAGTAAAATCTTCTGGCTGGGTGTATCTGTAAACCCTTTTCAGTTCTCTGCATCACCTTGTCATTAAGATGAATAAATTAAGCTTGTTGTGTCTTTTATTATATGATAGATTATTTTATACTTCAAAGAATCACAGAATCCAGGAATGGTTGAAATTGGAAGGGACTTTTGGAGGTCATCTCCTCATGCAGGGCCACTAAGACCCAGCTGCTCAGGACCATGTCCAGATGACTTCTGAATGTCGTCAGAGAGGGAAACTACACAACCTTCCCGGACAACCTGTGCCAGTGCTTGGCCACCCCCACAGAAAAAAAGTGTTTCCTGACATCCAGAGGGAACCTGCTGTGTGTGCCCATGGCCTCTGGTCCTGACACTGGGCACCACTGAAAAGAGCCTGGATCCATCCTCCTTGCACCCTCCCTTCAGGTATTTATATACATTGATATGATCCCCCTCAGAGACTTCTCTTCTCCAGGCTGAACTGTCACAACCCTTTCAGCATTTCCCCATGGGAGATACTCCAGACTCATCTCAGTGGCCCTTCATTGGACTCTCTCCAGTATGTTCATGTCTGTTTTGGACTGGGGAGCCCAGAACTGGACACAGCACTCCAGGTGTGATCTTACCCATGCTGAGTAGAAGGGAAGGATCATCTCCCACCTGCTTCCAACACTCCTCCTAAGGTGGCCCAGGATACCATTTTGCCACTTTTGTGGGAAGAGCACATTGTTGGCTGACCTCCAACTTGGTGTCTACCAGGAGCCCTAGGTCATTTTCTGCAAAGCTTCAGGCAATGCTTTGGCGTGACATCATTGATGTCACTTTGTCCAGTTTACCAACATCTTTCTTGAAAGGGACAGATCAGAAAGGAGCATGATGTTCCACCTGCCATCACTTCACATCTGTGGCAGATGCCACATGACCTTCATGAATAAGTACATTATATATCCTTTGGTTTATTTAGACACAAGACACTCTTGCCCTTCTACCCTCAAGTTCAAGCTCATACTTAGTGGATTGTCACCTATGACCAACAATTTTCTTTCAGAGTCACCACTTTCCAGAGCAGACTCCACCATCTCATAGGGAAAAGATACGTATTTTCTTCTTAGGTATACAAATTTGTTTTCCCTCTATTAATAAGCTGTTTGCTGACATCCAGCTTCTTGAACAATCCAGGTCATGGTACATTTTTCCTTTTCGATTTTCCCATGATCTTTCAGCCACTTACAGATGTTATCATCAGTGATGTTATACACTCTCATTGATGAGAATATAAACTAATGTCAGGGCAGGAACTGAAACTTGAAACTCTATTAGGCTACGTCCATTTCAGGTTCAAATAGATAACTTTAGATCCATTTAATGCATTTAGCATTTTGCCTAATTGTTGTAATTGTAATCAACATCCCTGTGGTTGCAAGTTAAATGTGTTCTAGAAGTCAATCAAATTTATAATCTCATTAAAAGGAAGAAAAACAAGTTCATTTGACAGCTACTAATCATATCGATTAGTATTAATTATATTATCCTCCTTTAATTTTTTTCATTAATTGAGTCCTCAGTCAGATAATCCATTAGGGGGAACAGAACTGATACCAGACTGTTAAGCATTTATTTATGTGGATTCTGTTAAGCATTTATTTATGTGGATTTTTCAGTTAATATTTTTAAAATTTTAGGACCGAATTAGCTTCTGTGTTTCAACAAATTATAAACAAAGAAAGACTTATTTTTCAGACAGCTGATCATTTCTTTGAAAACTTCTCAAATTGTCATATTCTAATATAATGAGCAACCACAGATGAAGTTATCCTCTTGTTCTTATTTTTAAGAAATTTTGAATGAAATTTTAAGAACTTTAAAATGAAAAATATCACACAACAAACAGGAGGGTTTTTTTCTTATTCTTCAAGTTTTGTGACCCTAAAAGTCAAATGCAAACATGGCTTTCCATGATTTCAAATGGAGTACTGAAAACAGGTGTTAGATGTAAGGAAAAAAAACATACCACCTGGAAGACTGTGGAACATTTCCATTCCTTGGCCCCTCAGCATGGATTTGAAATCAGAATAATCACTTATACTGATCTTACATATTGTCTGCAGAGCAAAAAGTGAAATACAGAAATAAGCCCTCATGAAAACTCTGCGTGGATAACACACATCTGAATGTACAAGTGCTACAAATGGAAATTGGTGGATCAGTAATTATATATGGATGATTGGGAAACACCGTATTCCTCCTGGAAGGAGGCTGAGTGCTGCTCAGTGTTGTGGTCATACAGTGTGGTTGTAGGACAGGTTTTTGGTGAGGTGGGAGATATTGAATCCACATGTGGGTTTCAGGGGCTGAAGAGAATCCAGTTTTGTGGTCATCACTTTTGAGAATGGGAATTTTGGGGAATCATGAAGGGCTATTAAGACAGTAAACAGCTTGAGCACTGCCTTGTAATCTCTTACAATGCCAGAACAGCTCATGGCAAAATTTTGGCTTGGGCTAAATAGAAGTCTCCCAAGCATGGGGGAAAATGGGGTTGCACATGTCAGAGACCTTTCCTATTGTGCAGTCTGGATGCAACCACCTCTTTTTGGAGGGAAAAAGTCAGGCTGTATGAGTCTGCATACTTCACATTTGTGGGGAGTACAAGAAGAAATCCTACAGAATAAGGGGTAAAAATATTGCTAATAAACAGAGGTGTCTGGAATTAATCCTGGCACTATTGAAGTCAACGTGGGTTTTGTTACTGACTCAAGTAAAGGCCGCACAGGGTCACTAAAATAGCCCCAAGGTACTGAGTACCAGAAGTCAAGGATGCAGTGTGATATTGGAAAATAAAAGGAATTATCTCTCTTTTGGTGTATTCTGTATCTAGGTGAAAGGAAGAAACTAGGAGGTTGTCTTTGAACTGGCATTTAAAGGAGGTAAAAGAAAGCCCATTGTCCCCCGTTGTAAATAATAGACACACATTATATTATTATCTTTAAATGTTATTTAGCAAATCAGACTTTTGTTTCTCATCCCTCATCATTAGAAGAAATCTTTTAGCATTTTTGTATATAAACACATTGGCCATAGTCTTCCTGGTATATTACTACTACTGCTGCTATTACTATTTTAATTTTTAGATTAGTCTTTTAACAGATCATCTTGCTTGACGATCATTGTCTCCACTTGAATAATATACACATTTAGTTTCTCTGTGAGGTGGGACCTTGATCTTAGGGTCAGCTCCAGTAGATGTGGCCTTCCACATGAACACCTTGGAGCCTGGGTATGTCTAGCTTATTGAGGTTTTCTCCAATCCTGGCAAGAAACCCTGAAATATGGAGCTGACAGATATGACATAGAACCTACAGGAGATCCATATCATAGTTCTGTAACACTTACTTTAGCATTATAAAATAGAACAGATGTGTAGTTTTCTTCAAAAGCTGATAAGTCATTGGTTTCTTCTGGCTTTGGCTTCATATTTTGCCCTCTTACCATTATCCTGGTTGACAGTGGCAGTAGCATGTTTGTCTGATCTAAATTATGTGCAGATATTTTATGGAAAGTTTTTAATAATCTTCCTCAGAACAGGCTGTCTTTTACTATACTTTGCACAAGGTTTTGAGATTATCTGTGCATCAGAAATAACTGATAGGAACATTTTATATAATGAAACGTAATCATATACTTTATAAAGTAGTAGGTAAGTGGCAAGAAGCTGCTTATGAAAGCTGAGTTCACAGACTTCTGAGAGAGGCTACCCAGTAGTTATTAACAACAGCTGAGACTGGATAGTAAAAAACCTTCTCCTACTGTCCTAAATTAATGAGTACTGAATAGAATCCAGCAAAAATTCTGACAGGCAGTTAATAAGATGATGTCTAAGCTGCAAACACGTACCAATAAATATAGGCTGAAATATATTCACTGCCCCAAATGTTGTTTTTGTTGCTTGAAATAGCTGAAAGAGCATCTAGATCATCTGGTCCTGCTGCCTGTGTGTCTGGCAGGAAACACCATATGGCAGTGAACCCAGCACTTCCTTGGTTACTTGGTGGAAACACCTTTCCAGCACAGGCTAGGGACCATTCGCTGTCTGGTTTGTGGCTAAAGTTGAATTGTACAGGTACGACCATGACAGTTTTCCTCAGAACTGGAGATCAGTCCAAGCAAAAAAACCCAACCAACCAACCAACCAACCAACCAAATGATTCAGAACTTTATCTGTGATTTCTTGGTTTCCCTCTGGTGTAGTTTTGCCAGGGGCTTGTTGGTTGTCATGAGGAACACTCTTCATGTGTAGAATCTTGCATGTGTCTCTGCAATGACCTTTTTTGAGGTGATTTGATTCTTAAGACAACAACCTTGAACCTAGCTAAGCAGGTTAATAACAGCTGAGAACCTGGAGCATAGGCTGTAATGCCAGCTGAGTAACCAATTGAAAATATTGTCCAGTCTGTTGGATGAATTGAACCTGTAAAACCGCAGGACAGGATGGACCACAGCTGTGATTGCTACAACTCTTTCTTCAAGGACACCAATTCAATTCTGAGCTGAACTAATGGTGATGAAAAGTTTCTCTAACTTTAACTGAAGGTGAGTTTAGTATTTTTTTCCTTTTTTTTTCTTCCTTTCTACTTAAAAGTTAGGCATTTAGTCAAACTAGTCTACCTTTACAGTCAATGGAGATGCTCTAAACAACCGGTCTAAATAGGTACCTGACCTCTATGTCTAATTTTAGAGACCTGTGCAAAGTCGTAGTTATGTTTAGGGGCTCAGTGAAAGGCAGATTAAAGGGAACTAAAAACTAATGCTGTGGTATTAATATAAAACAGGCAAAGGTCAGTCACATTTCTCTCCTCATTCTGCTCCAAAATGACAAGGCTGGATCCACAGAACCTTCTTTTGCTATCATGGTATACTGGGCTCATTAAGCAAGCATGGAGGATTTTTTGCTTACTCAAAACACTTGGTACCGCCAGAAACATTATATTCTTCTGATGCAGTTTACAAAAGTGGTTTTGTCATATGGCATTTCTACTTTCAGTTTTCATTGATAGTGGTAAAGGGTGAGAACCTTCATCCTAATCCCTTTCAATCTGAATCAAAATTGTTATTTTGCTTTTTAAGCTGTTTTCCTGATGCATTTTCCCCTAGTTCGTTGTGCAACATTATTTTTGCTGGTAAATAAAGGGTTGTTTGTTTGCCTTTCATTTTTATTTTCACATCACAAGCAACTTTCAAGGGAAATTTTCTCCACTTATTTCCCAGATCCAGATTTTCCAAGTAAGGAGATAGTATCTTGGCATATTTCCAGCAGTTTATTCACAGAGAGTCCAATTCCACTAATATGCTCTCTATTGACCATTTGTAATTTTCTGTGTAGTTTTATTACTGACTTCACACTGTATATCAATTGGCAAAAGCTCAGTGGTTCATTAACATTTGTGTTAAACGCATTAATTAACAACCTCCCCCCCGTGAAAACTAGATAGCTCTAGGTCATAACAGTAACAGGACTCATCCTCTTGCCATTACATGTCCAGTCCAAGGCTTTAGATGCAGAAGTTGAGTTTTATAAGGTGATAAAGTTTTTGTGTATGTGCCACCAATACATTGGCTTGTATTGGCCCAGATACCAAGATGTAACTAGATGCAAGGCAGCTGCTCTTTTCACAGTTTTATGTATTTATGGACTAGAGTATCTAAGGAATCAGAGTGAGACTGGAAAATGTAACACATCATCTCCACACAAGTGCATACAGGCTGGGCAGGATACCTTATTTATCTCAAAAGCTGTTAGGTCATGTGTGTGGTCAACTGGACTGAGCCCAAAGGGTTCACAGAATCACAGACTAGTTAACATTGGAAAGGGTGACTCAAGGTCATTCAGTCCATCTGCCCTACTGTCATCTTCAGCACGTTCCTCAGGGCCATGTCTTGTCAGCCTCTGAGTATCTTCAAGGATGGAGACTCCACAATCCATCTGCCCTACCTAAGAGTGTCATCTTGAGCACGTTCCTCAGGGCCATGTCTTGTCAGCCTCTGAGTATCTTCAAAGATGGAGACTCCACCAACCTCTCTGGGCCACTTAGTCCAGAGTTCAGATAAATTCACAGTAAAAATACTTTTCATATGTTTTGGTGGGGTTTCTTGTGTTCCAATTTGTGCCCATCACCTCTTGTGCTGTCACTGGACATTACTAGAGCAGAGTCTGGCTCTGTCTTGTTTACTTCCCCACCCCGCCTCCCATCAGGTATTTATATACATTGCTAAGATGGATCCACAAGGATCTGTGGGAAGCCCATTCTATTCTGAACTGGCAGATGGATACCAAGCAGAGTGTTCCTGGGCTGCTGAAATGGCAGCAGATGACTACGTGTGTAACTTCACAGATATAGTGAAGTTGTGAGACCTTGATCCTTCTGGAGAAGCAGTGGGAAGCCCGGCAGGATAGACGGGGCTGTCTAACATGTCACTTGATGTTTGTATGTGGGTGATTGATTCATGCCTCTGTTGTGTCTGTCGGTATGAAATGACAGCAAACTATGTCTTGATTGTCTTTGTGTGGGTCTGCCTGGTGTGCTAGATCCTAAATGAGCAGATCTCTGCCTCATGCTGTGGTGTAATCCTAGTAGTCCTTTCTCCAAAAGCTTGACATTTTGAGTTGCTTCGGGAACTCCATTTATAATTCAAATATATTTCCATTAAAAAAACACAACATGAACTTTGCCAAGAGCATAATGCCCTTTCTATTAAAGCTTGACGTTCTCAATAATCTCTTGTTCATGTCTTTTCCACAGGAAGGTGAACCTGAATAGCAGTTAGGAAGCCAAACATTTTGTTAGATTTGGCTTTTGGTGCCTACCTAGAAACTAAACTGTGTTTTCCAGCCAAATATAAGTGAACACTCAGCCTCTCTAATGTAAGTGGGAGTTCTGTTGTTGGACACATGGACAAATGTTACTACACATATTTCATCAATTCTGCTAATTCTGGGAGTTCAGGACACCCAGCATTTTACAGATTTGGTCCCTTTTTGGCCTGGTCACTTACTTTGAATGCAGATTTGCCCAAGCTCTCTCTATGCAGTTTGCATATAAAATCTGATCGAGATGGATTTTTTCCCCCTATTACTTCTTCTTTTTAATCATTTTATATGTTGCAGTGTCTACAAATTAGAGGCTACTTGTGCACATTGACATGTATTTTGACACTGTACTTCTGCAAATCTCAGCGGGTTTGTCTTCTTTTTGTTTTAATGGAGCAAGTGGGAAATTTACACACCAAAGTGAAGAGAGATAGGAGAGGCAACCTCTCATGTGACTGTATTTAAAATACTGATGAGTTTGTCACAGTTGTGTTTCCTCTGACTTTGGGGAAGAGCACATACAGAACTGATCAGAGGAATTCACTGTAGCACCTGGGAAATTGTATTTTCCAGAAGATTAGAGGGGTAATACTAATTGTTGAGAGTTCATTTGTTAGGGAACAGAGGTGGGGGTTGGGTAAACCAAGTTTAAGCATGTAGGAACTGCCTCCCAAACCATTGCCCTTTTCACCTGAAATCTTTCTGAAGTTTCTGCCATTGCAGCTTTGCCCTTGGTGTGTCATTGTCTAGAATTGCTCATAAAGTAATTTCTGAATGAAACAACATAGAATGAAGGGTTGACATCAGGTTCCCTAACAGTTTTGCAACTGAGTAAGTCCAGGAAATTGCTTTAAAAAATAATGTTGTTTTTTTTTTTTTTCAGTAAAAATTTTCAGATCCATTTGTTTTGGAAAGTTTGGCTAAACATCTAAGCTAGAGTGGCTGCAAGTCATACCTGAAAGAGGATGCTAAATACTTTTTTTTTTATTCTTGTTGTTTCTGCCTGGAAAGAGTCAAACCTTGTGCCACAACACTGGGATTAAAATCCAGTGTTGGCAATTAACCTTGGAAATGAACTACTGTAAGCTTTCAGGGAGAAGTTTAAAGAACTAGTTTGAGACTGCGGAGATGCAGACTTGATTGCTAGCATTGTCACAGCCCTTCTATGCAATCATGGGCAAGGCACTTCTGAGGGCATACACATCGATTTAATCTGGTCATCTAAATACTAATTATACAGGTTTTTAAAATTTTCTAGGTTGTGTCTGTTGTCAATGGATAGGGACTAGCATTCCTATCACTTTTGCCCCTGTGGTCAATTGAGAGAGACTAATCTATGTAAATAATCCCAACTAGCTTGGATTCCTGCTTTCGTACAGTACAAATTGCCTGGCATTATATCTTTCTCTTGACATAACAAGCATTAAATCTGGTTAGCAGATTTTAGATGAGATAACTATTTAATATAATTACAGTTAGATGAGATAAATCCTACCTTTAATCTCTGTATAAACTGATTTTCTCTCTGGAATATGGGAATAGTATTATTGTTGTTCCTCTGCTTTGTATGTCTTATCTATTGGGTGGAAGTTCTAAGTCCTATAATGTCATAGACAGGTTTGATTGTTTTTATTTATCCAGAGATGGAAATTATTTTCAAGCACCAGACAAATCAGGGTTAAATCAACATAGATTTTATTGCCGTGAAATGTTTGATCAAATGTGGTCATTATCTTCATAGACTCATGTAAAACAGGTAGCTTGTATACGAAATAGAAATATAAAAGATTATGTTTTTCACCACTGAATTATAAATTAAGTTAAATTAAGTGGAAGGAAAAAAACCCAACCAAACCAAACCAAACCCCTAAACCAATATATAGGACATTGTTTGTTGGTGACCAAGTGCGCACTCACATTTAAATACAATCACAACAGCTGCTGTACAGAACAGAATTAATTGTACAAAATAAAGGAAAGGAAAGAATAGCAAAAAAAAAGATCAGACTTCTCCAAATGACCTTCACCTGGCAAAGGAAAATGACTTTATCTTCCTCCCCCATTCCCCACACAGCTGTACTTGAAGTCTTGTGGAACCTGTAATGAGGGCAGAGGATATTTTTATACAGTTCCTGTATAGTTATGTTTATTAATTCTTCCTTGTATTGCAGGCTTGTGTCTTCTATTTATGCTGTTTTTTCTTGTCCTTAAAAATAAAGAATTAGAGCAGCAGAACTACCTCTCCAAAGGAAAAATGAAAGTAAAATTATCTTGGAATTCATCAGCAGCCCTTTTGGATACCTAAGACATCTAAGACCAAAACTGCTTGTTGGTATTAGAAAACAAACAAACAAACAAACAAACAAACAAAAAGTTAGAGAAATGGGCTCTTAGGACAGTAAACCAGCCCTTCTTGAGCCTTGCTGCAAAGTTGTGAGCCGCAGCTGTGCCACTGAGTCACGTTCAAAGGAAGAGATGAGCTGGGGAAATATTTACACAGAGGTCCAGGATTTGGAAGGACTATACATTGTGCCTGCTTTGTAGCAGATTCTTTTGTTTCTAGGATAAGGTAAAGAGAAGCTTCAAAGAGCAGATTCCTTGTTGATTTGGAGAGCTGAAGTCTTTTCCCAATGAATGTTGGAGTTTAGCTTTAAAAAGCAGTAAATTAAAGGTCCAAATTCACCCCTTGTGCCAGTTCTCCAAGGCAACAGAATGATACCTGGAAGGAGCTATAGGGCTTAAGATGGCAGCATGAAGGACAAAATTCTTGACAGTCTTCAGTTGTAGGTGGCAGGGTCATCACTGCTTGTCTGTGGTTCACTCCCCTTTACAGGCCATTTGAATGCTGTTCCAGTTCTCATCATCTGCATAAAACTCTCCCTTTGCTACACATCTCTGCCACGTAATGGTACTAATGGAGGGCTATATAAACAGATATCCAAATCTTAGGGCAGAGGTTGGAGGTGAGAATGTCACTCCTGGCTCTGCTAGAGACTTACCTTCTAAGCTTAGTCAACACATGAGCTGTTTGTACTCACAATGAGTAACACCTTGCTCTAGAAAGAAAGGCATGTGGTTAGTCAGTGTGTTTACTTTATGAGTAATTTGCTAATAAACCCAAGTATCAACAGCTGATCTTTGTGAGTCAAATGTGTCAGGGCTTAATACAAGAAATAAGTTCAGAGACCTTCTGCAAGTGTTTTGAGATTTGTGGTGGGAAAGGTGTAGTGCATACAAAGCTGAGCAGTGGGCTGAAGTACAAATAGGATCCAAACACTCAGACAGCACTTGAGCTATGAATCTGTTTTTGGGGGTTTCAAAAGTAATGGGAATTCATTGCCCTTCCCACAAAAGTTTGGACACTTTTCTGTACCCCTTTGATGTTTTTGACCTGAATGCAATAAACAATTCCATGATAGATCAAAGAAAGAACTTTTTTTTTTTTTTTCCCCACATTAGGTTATTTTTAAAGTCAAAAAGGTACAGATTTACTAGAATTTGTTACCAAAGAGCACCCACTAACTTCAAACCATGCCCTTCCTTCAGGCTGATCTAATTCATGAATGTGTTTTTAGATGGCAACATTTCCATAGAGATGAGGAGTAATAAAATGATTAAAAAAAAAAGACAATATGGGAACATTGTGCAGATATAAGCGGATGAGAACTTAGGCTGAGATTTTAATAGGAACAACAGTGAATTCATTGCTTAAAACCCCACTGAAAGTTCCAATTTGAAAAAACAAAGGCATTTTGACACCGAACGGCTCTGATAACTAGTTCAGCAGAAAAGGCAGTAATAATTACTTTTTCCTTTCAATAAAATTATTGAGTACAATTACAAATAAAACCCAGAGAGCCTGTGAATGTCAGCAAACTTGCAGCTACCTTTTAAAAATAATTTTGCTCTTGATACGTGTTAAAAGAAAACCCAGAATGTTTGGGATGTAAATGCAGGTAGCCTCTTAATGGTAAGAAAATAGAGCAGTCAATCAGGTTGAATCAGATCTGGATTGAACTTGACTTTGATAGGTATATGTAGGGGTCATTAAGTCAAAACCTGGAAGTTTTGGGGCTTCAAGAGTGCTCAGGTTTATTAATATTAATAGATTAAAGGGCAATCCAAGTCAAAACTTTGTTTTCTGCAGAACAGAGGCTTATAGTGATTATGTAACAATGAAAGATGCAAGTCCTTAAATAAACTATTGGGACCTTGGACCATATCCTGAATAGGAAAATGTTTCAAATAATGCTGTATACATATTATTTCCAATATCAGACATTTGAATTTGATTGTGATAAAATGCAGCTTTCTCAACAGTTTCACAGAATAATCTACCCAGCCAGTCATTCCTCCTTCTGCAGAAGGTTGATAATTTAGCGAAGAAAATTGAAAAGGATTTTAAACATTTTTTTTCTGCTCTTTTTTCCCCTCCATCAAAATCTAATTTAAATTTATCCACATCTTGGAGCAGAAGACCACAATCAAATTGCTTTACAGTACATTTTCACATGGTAAATCTGTGTATCTGACACAGCCAGACATATAATCTGTCCCCCTCCTCCTTTTCTCTCTCTCAATTTGGGCAATAGAAGCAGCAGAAAAAGTTTCCTTTTCAGTTGTAATCATGGTTACTACTTTCACATTGAAGTATTTAGTGTTCTAGAACAGTTCCACAATGTTTCTGTTGAAGACATCTCTGAGGATCATTCATTTGATTTTGGCACTTCTCCAGAGATGCTGGAGTGAAAAATTCATTGAGCAGAGTTTAAGTTCTGTTAGGCACTTAGCTGATCTTAGTATGTTAAGGAGGTGGAGTCCCATGGAGATACACCTGTTTCCCTCAATGCATAGAGGGTGCATAGATAGCATTAAAGTAGGTATCTTAAGTTATATACCTACCACAAGCAAAGACAAATCTGGGCAAAATCATAGGATTCCCCCCCCCCCCCCAGATTTTTTTATGCAAACAAATAGGGACTCATTAGTTCCTAGTGTATTTTTCTCACCATGTTGGCAATTGCCTTACTGACCTCAAGAGGAACAGCATCATGCCATATTCACTCTGTTTTCTTCCTTACATTTGAAAGGCGAGGCTGATCTTGTCAATTCAGTTTGACTCCTTACATCATGGCTGCAAATGCCCTTGGATATATGTCATAGTCCCTAGGTTTATCCTAGAGCTGGTCATCCGAGATGTAATACATGCTAACCAGTTCTAGAAAGCTACTATGTAGACACGTGTATGAACGCTTTTATCCTTGGCTTCCTTTATACCTAGCTGAGAAAAGCACACACTTCCAGGGCATGATTCATTGTTACTTTGAGGTGAGATAAACTGCATACTGTGAGTGCCTTTTTCTCTCTCCTGATTATAGGGAGAGGAGGGTGATTAAGCCAGTTGTAGTCACGTGCAATGCAAAAACGCCACCATTATGTTCCAACTATTATCTGTGAAGAATGACAGGCACTTCCAGATGATCCCTTGCACCCATCCTAGACACTTGGTGTGCAAGTCAAGTGGCCACTCATAGGTCTCTATTGCTGTCTTCTGGGATCCTCCAGGTGAGTCTAGTTCTCTTCTAGGTTTCATGTCCTATCTGCCAAAACTCTGCGTCTGTCTTAGATACCCTGAAACATCTCAAATGGCTCTAAACACTTACACGTAGACAACTATATTATTTCCTACCTTAGAAAGACATGAATTGTCCCTTGGAAGAAAAGGTCTGGTTCTGCTGATCTTAAAAGGAAGTTTAGATGGCCAACATAACCCCACCCTGTAATTCCAATCCTTCCTAAGTTTCTCAGTAAATTGATGTCAGAGAAACAAGAAAGGGAATGTAATAAAAGTCTTGAAGAAGAAGTTAGAACATGGCTGGAAGAAGACTCTTGACTCAAAGAGGCTTGAGCTCAAACTATGCTTCCAATGTTTTCTGTGTGAGGATGTGTGGCAGATGGTAAAATGTTTCAAAAGTACATTAGCAAGGTTATTACCACTTAAATGCTGTGGACTACGCCAATCTGTCTTATTTGTCATTTGTTTTTCTTTTCTTTTCTTTTTGGTAAGTGAGTGGATTCTGTTAGACCTCTGCACCTCAGCTGGATTTCTAAAGACAATAAAGCTGCAGAAACAAGCTGTTGAAGAAAAGAAAGCATCATAAAATCAACACAACACAAAAGGTGACTCCAATTGCCTGCATTGATCCTGTTGAACAGAGACCCAGGTACAGCAGACTGCAGTGCTGTGGGACCAGGGGCTGAGAAGATAGAGGATAGAAGCCTGTGCTGTCAGTTAATCTGAAGTTCACAGAGGGATCAGGGCTCTTATTGAAACTATCAAGGTTTTTTTCATTTTAGTTTGCCATGCTCTTTCACAAGACACCATGGCTGCTGCTTGAATGGTCAGGACAGATTCCCAACAGGTTCTGGCCTCATTCCAGTGCAGCTTTATTGTACATTCCCATATGGGGATGAGCAGCCCCCAACACTGAATGGTTCATTTGTCCCACGACCCAAGAATTCCTCTTTTGCCAGTTTTCCATATAGTTTTCCCAATGGTGAGTAGATCAGGCATTTCCGATGGATCCGAGGAAGCCCTTCTTTAAATCTATCCAGCATGCAAGCAAAGTCAGGATGCTGGAACTGCGTGTCCGGCAACCGACAGACTGGCCCTAACTCTGCTGCTGGAGAAGAAAGTGCTTCAGATTTCATGTGCCACCTCAGCCAAGTCCAGAAGTGCTTATAAAAAACAGTGTTAGTGTATCATTCAGAACAATCAAATACTACGTGCACGAAAAAGTAGTTTAGAGCAACATAAATTTAAAAAAAGTGACAATTTCATCACACAATTACTGTACACTGCTGTTCTTAAGGTTGAATACTTTCCTCTCTCACGCTGCCTCTTTCTCTCTCAATCTTTGTCTTTTTTATTTTCTTTTTCTGATTTTTTCTTTTTTTTTTCTTTCTTTTTTTCCCCCTTTTTTTGGATTTGGTCCACTGGAGATAAATTGCCCTCAATGATATATATATTTAAAAAAAATATCAGCAGCAAGACTCTTGAAATAGATTCTGTTTGATGTAGCTAGTCTGTCTTTTCTGTTTTGCCCTCTTTCACAGCAGCCTCTGAAGTTTTCCGCAGGGGGGCTTTCTCCGCGTTGGCGTGTCCTTGGCCGGATTCCGCCGCTCCTCCGTTTTTGTGCGATGTGTGCTTTTCCAAGTAGTTCAGCATTTCACTGAGAACAGTTTGGAAAGTGCTTAGGGCAGCACATATTGCAGGAGTTCCAAAACCATGAGTGATCAAACTACAAATGGGAAGGAGACAGAAAAAGAAAAAGAAATACACACACACACATAAATATAAATGCACTCTCATACATCGAAGAGTTTACAGTATACTCATTTTTCTATAGTGAAATTCAAGATTTGCTCCCTAAACTATTTATTACCTATGGGAGAAACAGAAAAGAAAAGAGTAGAGCCGAAGAGCAGACTCCATAGAGCTTCAAAGGCTGGCTTTGTAGGAGTCTCAGTTCTGAAACACTGTGGGACAGATCCTTGGTTGATGCAGATTGACACACTGTTGTTGACTTCAGAGATGCCCAGAGAGGATCTGTGCCCTAGGCTCTCCAGCACTGCTACTTTTTCCAGTCCCAGAAGATTTGGTTCCCCCCTTCTCAGGTAAATAAAACCAGTTCTCTGTGGTTTGTTCACTCTTCTAGATCAGACTCTTGAACAAGACCTGGTTATTCTACGTGGGTATATGACTGCATCTGTACTAGGAAATTAAGCAATGCCAAGGGTGCAATCTCTGAACCTTAGCACAATTGGCATGGTTTGGCCATATCTGTGCTGCTAAGCTCCCTCAGCATCCAACAAGGTGAAATCGGAACTGCCTGTTGGGAATAGTCCCGGGCCACTGCTAACGCCCAGACAATGTTTCAGATAAGGCTAGTTAGCCAGGCTAAATTCACAGACCATACTAACCAAATAACAGTAAAAACAACCAAGTTCCAACCACGTTACCCTGGTGGTGTTGTATTTGCTCGTATAGATTCACCCTATTGCACCTTTCACCCAAATCAGGTGTTTTTTTAAGATTAATTTTTCTTACTGTTTTTCTGCACTGTAAAGTAGTTGAATTTCAGTGGTGCTCCCCACTTAACAGCTGCTGAAACGATGTATTGATGCAGTTGCCTGTCAGAGCTATAGTGGGTTAATTTCATCTCACTTTAGAGTAGCATTTCAGTGCACACATACATATCTAGCCATTTGAGATGTTTTGGGTATCCAGCCTGGGTTCCACCTGCAGATCCAGAAGTGTGCAGGATTCCTACAGGTCCCACCTCTTAGATACTGTCTCTGTAAGGATGTCTCAGCTACCTTAGGGTATTAGAAATGGCACTAGGGACCAGTTTTTAGGCAATCGACTTCAGCCTTATTTGTCTACATATGTGAACAGCGTAAGATGTTCATGTGAGGGCCAGGGAAACTCAAGTCGTACTAGACATCTTAGTATGGGCAACCAAGTTATTCTCGTCATTATAATGGCTCATTTTGAGAAGTGGTAAGTGAAAAAAAGCAACATCCAAATCCTCCAGATTTTTACTTTTCATTTAGAAACATAGATGAAAAATTATTACAAAGGTTGAAATGTCATTGCAGTTTTTAAAAGACTGGTTTCAGTTATCTCAATCCTGCTCAGGGCAGAAAGAAGACAAGAGGAACAGAAGCTGATTTGCGGTTGTGGACATATCTGAGAAATCAGTATCTTATTTTGGTTTGGGTGAGGGGGAAAAAAACCCCACCAAACCACATTACAGTGATTCTGACAAAAAAAAAAATAATATTTCCATCCCATGACCTATAAGATCTTGTTCCTGTGGTAACTCTCTGGGTGTCTTAGGCACCACATCAGTAAACCCTGATCTAATGCAGACCCACACATAGGTTAGAAATGGGAACATTTCACTTCTGCAAGAACCCCTCTCCTCTGCTCTTTGGCTTCTCAGTCTTTCCAGCTATTTTAGAAAAAAAATGAAAAAGTAAGAACCAAGGGAAAAGAGGTTATACAGGACATGGACAATTGCTAGGGTGCTGGAAGTATGTATATACAAAAAAACAGTATAGAAATGGCTCCGAGATACCTTTTAGGGTGATCTTTCTGTCTGCTGGGCATGGGAGCCCTGTTTGCTAGGAAAGCTGGTGTCCTAGGGAAGACACCAAATGTACAGGAGTCCTAACCAATACGAGAGCTAAGTTTGGAAATATCTCCCCATTTGAGACTGGGAGTGGCCCAGTCTTTTATAAAAGGTCTCCCAAAGGCTATTAACAAATAACTGGCTTTTAGAATGTTTATCCACCAGTCTCCAGGCACTTTTCAAAGCAGGAATTTATGTTTAGCTCCAGTCAGTAATGAGAGGAAAATGATAATTAAATATTTACAAGGACTATTTTGCAGACATCAATTAATAATAGCACATGACTTAAATTTGGACTCTTGAAGTTTGGACTTGTAGTAATATCTGCATCTTTTTCATTTGGCATTAAAAAGAAGTAAACTTACCTTGCTTTATTCATTTTTTTCCTAAATGCCTAGCATACTAGGAAAATAAAGATCAACATCTTAAGTAATTTTTTAATAGTAAAATAGTAAAAACAAGATCAGCAATAGCATATAGGTAAGAGTATTTTTAGCCTTTTCAAGTCCTTTTAGGAGTCAGGTGATTCTGAGATTTTGTGTTGCATTTTATGATAATTTCTAGTCTTCATAACTCCAGAGAAATGAAAATGTGATGGAGCTTACAATAACAGAAAGCAAAAAAAGGAAAATTCAAATGTATCATTACTAATTATAATATCTTATGATTTTTACACTGCTTGTGTGGTCTTCTGGGTCTCAATTTGGGGAACAGACTATACCGAGACATATATTTATGATCTTGCATGCAGAAGAAACTACTTTATCTATTTTAAAAGTTGGCAACATCTAGAATCATTCATTTCAAGTAGATGTAAATAGTAAGTTTAACAGAGGATTGAACAGAAAATCAATCTTCCAGCCTGCTCTCTTTGAACCTTCCGACTCCTGAGCAGAAGGAATAGTACTGTGTCCATTTGATAGCTCAGTGCACCCCGAAGAGGAAAGTGGGAATACTACAGTGAACACTTACAGAGATCACCTCAGAAATGATCTGTAGGACTAGAAACAAGGGTAGAAAACTTTAGTGTTCTAAAATGCTGAGCAAGACTGTAGAAAATACCAAATGGGGCAAAATCTGATATTAAGGTACATAAACATAGATAAGAGCTTGAAGGTGTGTACATCAAAGGTGCCTAAGCTCCCATTACCATCAAAAGGGACTTCAGGCACTTTCTTACCTGTAAGGGTCTACAGTGATTTGAGATGTCCTATGACATCTGAAACATCTGCACAGATTTGCTAGTTACAATATAGGACTGAAGTCCACCTTGCTTCCAGGTATTTTGATGCCAGGCATGTTACCCTTGAGTATCTCACATATCCCTAGATGTCGATGTTTAGGCAACTGAATGGAGCCCTGGGGCTTTGTTCAGTGTGGTCAGAGAAGTCTGGACAACGATTTATACACAAAGTGGATGTGTCTCCTTTATGGTAAGCTGCACCATTCTTCTGGTTACGCTGTGGGGTCCCGCAAGGGGAATAAAAATGTTTCTGGTGCTGTTTCAGATGTCTTATAGTAAGATATCTGTGTCAGGTGAGCAGGTAACACAGAGGGTTTACAGGGGAACAGCAGCCTTTTAAAGCAGCAATGGACTGATGGTATACATCATAGCATCTAAGAAGATGTTGCATGCTACTGTTTACTCAGCTATATCTTCTCCTAGATCTCCCTTGACTACATGAGAAGCTTGGACATCGATCTTATATTGAAACATACTATATTGAAACAAACATATTGAAAAAGAAAAAAAAGTATTTTATCCTGAGCAGAATCTTAAACTTCTAGTCTGAAAACTAGTATTCATAGGAAAAGGATTTTGTGGGGTGGATTAGGGGTCTATCACCTTTACAGTTTAGCCTCTTATGTTCCACTAATCATAAAATATGGCAGTTTTTTTGAAGATAACATATTTCTTATAAAAAAGGCAACTCTTTTTCATTGAAATGATGCTGCAGAGTCTCATGGCAACTCTCAGTTCCTGATGAATATATTCTTTTCCACAGATGGGTATATGCAGAGCCTATTAATTTTCTCAAGAAACTTATTAAGAGAAACCATTTTATGGAAAATTTCTGACCAGGCCTCCTTGCTGTGCTCCTGTGAGGGCGTATTTTTTTAGCCTAGCTTTATGTAATGAGCATAAAAAGGCCAAGAGATGTTATCTTCTACTTTATGTTATGTTTTTATCAGGTAATTCCCCTTTGCCCTAATTTTGGTGGACTTTATTTCTCTACACGTTGAAGTCTTTGAAAAATCTAAGCAAGTTGGGTAATTTCCCTTTGCTGATGAAAGTAAGTTTCAAGTTGGGGAGAAAATCTGATTTTACATTTAAATCAGACATGACAGACAGAAGATTAATGGCAAAATATTCAAATGTGTTTCCTGAAACAAATTTAGTTGCCTGATTTTTCAGGCTGACTGAGCTCCCACTGAAATTGGTTCATTTTCGGTACGCTCCACACCTATGAAACAACTTGCTTTCATTATATTTTCATTTGGGTTTAAAAGTGTGCAATTCAACAACGGTTTCATAATGGAGTCTTCTGAGTATTCTCAGCCTTGTAGTGTACCTTATTGCAACTCCTAGAAACAAACTTTATTGTTCTGAAAAGTGAGGCTAAAATTTCCGGGTTTGGTACTGTGCATGGAGAGCTGCAGAAAGAAGGTGACGAATATCAGGCCAACATATTATAAATCTGTATGCTTAAGGACGTTCAGACCTGCCTGCGATTCTGCCCAGCACTACGATGCAGTTATGGCTGCTCATGTTTTAATGATGGCCTTACTTAAAAGTGAAAAGATCCAAGTGTGCCTGAAGGCTTGGACTCTCGTTTGGCAGCTACCTCAAGGACTCCTCCATACCCCAGGCTGGTGAAACTAAGACATGCAGCAAAAGAGACAGATTCCCTCTCAGCAGGTGGGTGGGTGGGGGGTGGGGGGGAAGAGGCCATCTGCACTGAATGTTTACACCCTCATTTAAAATAAATAAATGCTTCAAAAGAATAATAATGAAGGAAAAACAAGCTTGAACTTATTGGTCAGGCTTTCTCAGAACTCTGAATGTGAAAACCACTTAATGATTACCCAAATCTAACAACACATGACAGATGACAAATAACAAGGTGTGATAAGACTTTTGATGGCTGTAAAGGGAACAGAAAAAGATTTGAACCTTTTCACTGATCCATGTAACATCCTAAGTTAAAGGTGCCCATACTGAGTTAGAGGTGCTTCTGTTGATTTCAAGGTCTGTCCTGTGAAGGTTGCCTAGAGAATTAAATTGTGATAACTTTGCTTTGGAAGGTCAGTAGGTCTAACCACGACACAAGTTAGACTGATAGTCAAGGTAAGCACATGGCCAGTATGTGTTACAGGGATAAGAAGCCTACAGGATCAGGATCAGAGTGACAAACAGCACAGACGAAAGTTGTCTTGCAAAGCAGGCCCTCATGCTTGTCTTCTGTTCATAATCAGACAAGTGTATGAAGGACATGTTCTCCTAAGCAGATGGACCTCCTTTTACCATGTGTGAAAGCAATGGAGAAAGTAAGAAGATAGAGCTGATACCCCATACTTCTAAAATATTCCATTTCAGCTCTGTTTATTTTTGACTTTGAGACTGATTTTCCACACTAGGAGAATTACCCAGGCAACATACCTGAAACATCCAAGACTTTGACTATGGAATATTTCTGACCTATAGACCAAAGATGAAGCCACGGCACTGTGGCGCACAGGGCACTCACAGAATCCCTCAGATATTTGCCAAAAAATGTTTCCAGCATAGCACACTATGTTCTCCAAATAAACCACTGGATAACACTGTGACTTGCTGGTTTTGAAAGGGGAAAAGATGTACAAGCTGTTGGCTAACTGTGGATGAAAAGTGGCCTCACTGCTCATTACTACCCGTGGAGCCAAACACACCAGCGAGACCACAGATCCAAGATGACTAGACAGTTTTAAAAAAGAATGAGCACATCACTCACACAGGCTTCAGCTCCTTCAGTTTATCCTTTCATTTAGTTAATGCTCACATTTCTGGTCTATGGGAAAGTGGAGAAATTAATGAGATTCAACCAACTTGCCACCATGCACAGACTTTCTCCAGCGAGGTAGCCAATGCAGCTGAGAAGCCCCATTGCCCTCCTCAAATGAAAAAGACCATGAAGTAGACATTGTAAACATGCTGATGACAAGGGACAATGCAACTTTGTAATCCAGTAATTTGGAAGTGAGGGGATGGCATTCCTTTTTTTGGGAAACATGAATGTTCCTTAAATGTTATAAGAAATTTTAAGTGCTGGATTAAAATAAAGTCAAACTCTCCAAACTTTTTTCCATTTTTAATAAATGTATATTTTCTTTTTCCTTGGTAATCGTGGAACTTATTTGTTAATAAAGAGGATAAAGAAAAGAGATATTTATCTGTTCTCTTGACTCTATAAATTGTGACTTCAGAGAATTTCACACCCTTTCAAAAGGATTTTGTTCCTCAGCAGAGCAGGAGAAGGTGGTTGAACCCTTGCTACGGAAAGATCAAAGAGATAAACCCTGGGACAGTGAGGGGGAAATCCTGGAGGAATGAACTCTAATACCTTTAGTAAATGAAGAGCCAAGGAAAGGAAAGGGGGAAGAAAAAGAAAAAAAAAAAAGGAAAATGAAAGGAACAATTTGTTGATTACTAGTACCCCAGCACTATAGGAACCAGTGCTGTCCCTCAGCTAGCTGCATCTAAAGCCAGACTGGAAGAGATTATGGAAATCAGGGAACTCTAGAGGGCACCAGTGGTGCTCCACCACAAACTTCATTGCGCACCAGGCTTCTTCCAGTTCGTGCATCCAAACAGAGGGCTTCTGCTGCTAATCAAGATGACTGGAAT
This sequence comes from Falco peregrinus, assembly GCF_023634155.1. Taxonomy (NCBI): domain Eukaryota; kingdom Metazoa; phylum Chordata; class Aves; order Falconiformes; family Falconidae; genus Falco; species Falco peregrinus. The sequence continues at coordinate 16,026,551 of NC_073727.1, read as the reverse complement.
TATGACAGCAGTCACTCTACCTCCTGATAAGCGAAGAAGCGTAAAAAAGAGAGAACAATATATAAGGGGGTAAGCACATCTGTAAAGGCAAGCCAGAAGTAAGCCTTTGGGCTTGTCTCTTTGCTACAATTTAAAAAACATGTTGAGCTTCAAAACTCATTTCATTGCTCCCTTTTACCCTTCAGGAAGGGGGTTGTTACTTTCTCACTGCTCCCAAAGTCTGAGTCTTTTTTTTTTTTTGTTCTCTGTCATTTTTCTGTGTCACCTTGTCAGTGTGATGCCAGGCACTTGCAGGAGACTAACAGCTCCAGGCTCAGAGATTACCTAAACAGCGAACCTTTTGTCTCTAACAGTTTCATAGGAAAGGTGTTTCATATCAGCTGGACAGCTAGGCAAAACACAGAATATTTTGTGAGGATGCTGATGGCTTTCATTATCTAGTTTTGTTATTCTGAGTCTATTATTTTTGTCTGGTTTTATAAGGTTTCTGCACTGAAGGAAGTGTCACTTTTAAAAAAGTAGTTTTGCCTTTGCTGTGTTGCTGTCTTTATATTTTATATATAAAATAGATGATCTGGGTGTGATTTTGCATCTTGATGAAATATAACCTTGAAGGTAAAGGATCAAAGCCAACTTCCGTACTCAGTGAGTATTCGCCTTTCCTTATACGATGGATGATATTAGTAGGGTAGCCGAACTTTCCAAACATTACAGATTCTTATAGACACAGAGTGTCCCAAAAGCAGACATAGAAGATATGTCTATACCCAATTCTACACATGAAGAAAGTGAGATTAAGAGGCTGACTAATGAGGTCAGGGAGTCTGTACATGTAAGCCAAGAAACAGACACAGATCTCTTGAGTATAATCTCAGCAAATCTTCTCTTTTCAAGTCTTTTTTTGTGATGATTTTTGGCTTCCTGGCACAGAATGTGGGTCATTTGTTTTCTGGTAACTCTAGTTTTCATGAGATTTTGGGGAACTAAAAAAGACTTCTGCCAAAAATTAGGAATAAAAAGAATAAAAATCAAAGCTGTTCTGATGCAAGGGCAGGTTATGAAGGCAAAGACAAGACAACACATGTGAGTGTGACTTTCAGGTTGCCTGCTGAATCTGCAGGAAGCTCAGTTACAACATTTGAATGGAAGTGAGAAGCAGATACATGCTCTATCCACTCAACAAGAGAGAGTTAGGGTCTAAAATCAAGAAAAATACTAATGTAGTGTTTTGGACATTTGGTCCAGCTGGAGGCATATCCTAAACTCTGCTCCTTAGACTGAAGGCTGGTTTAACACTTCATCAACAGACTTAAGTGTGAAGTGAAGAAAGCATGATCTCAGATCCAGAACTCTAGCTCTGGTTTAATGCAGAAGCTACTACATTAAACAACAATGCTCATGGTCTTTCATTCTCAGCCCAGCCTTAAATTTTCCTCCGCAAAAGGGAACAGCTTCAAGAGGAGCAATGGAAAGTGAACATGCAGGTTCATGGAACTTTTAGAGTACCTGTAAGGCTGGTAGATATGATGGCTTACTCACAAAAGACCCTTGCACTGAGGGAAGGACAGATGAATGTGAGACAGAATATCTCATCTAAAACAACCCTAGATCCCTAGCTTCACCAGACAGGTGAATCACTCTGAGGTTCCTAAACCGAAGCTAGGGAATGCCTTTAGTCACTTGTGCCTGCATTAGCAAAGTGAAGAGCAGCCAGGCTCCTCCTCTGATCATGCGTGGTCTAGTGTAGCCTGGCTTCATCTCCATTATTCAAACACTTTAACCTACCAAGTAATAGCCATGTCTAAGCTTCCATCTGAGAACATCCTCTTGACTGAGATAAGGCTGACTGGTGCCTGGGAATTGTTTGGGACAGGAAGAGGTACTCTAGGCCAAATCCATAACCAGGAACCACAGCAGCAATCAGACATTAACAGACAATTATGTTCCAGTGTCCAGGACCATACCCACACAATTTACTGGATTAGCTTTCATGTATCTTTTTTTTGTGTATCTTAATTTCTACATGTCTCCATTCCTTCTCTGAAATGTGACAGAAACATTTCCCTTCTTCACAGCAGGGAACTGTACAACTGAAAATGTTTCATTCATCTGGTCTGGTTCTCTACTCTGAAGAGGGTTGGATGCACTGTATGTCTGGGAAGTGCAAAAATAGTAGATGAGTGATACACAAGTTAATCCCAACCATGTCCCATACTGACATGCTTCAGATCTATCTGTGTGCCATTAACAAGAAAAGGATGGAGCTTGCTGATTGTGCTGGTCAACATTGTTCCAGATCCAGCAGAAGAACCTGTTAGCCTGCAATGTCACCATTCAGAGTGGCAGGATTATGGGTGTTGGGGGTTATCCAAGGCTTCACCATCTCCCATCACAACTGCCTGCACCGTATATTCTCTGAATGTGTGTCTCAGAGCTCTTGTGTCTCTAGACAGGCTTGTCTTCATCTGCTGTAGGACATGAATGCCCTGGTTCACCATTTCCAGGCATTTTTAAAGTGAATTATACTCAAAGCCTTATATATGTGTTTTGTTTACATGCATCTTTTTGCTTCCTCTAAATATTCCAAGCCCCTTTTTCCCTCCCATCACCCTGGATAATTGAGAGCTGTCTCTTGGTTTCACTGAGCATGAAACCAGGCATCTTTGCCTGATCTGAATCCAAAACCAACCAGCTTACAATGATAGATTTGTATAATATTTCTGTCCTGAAAAAAATAAAGAAAGATGAAATCTCAGCTTTACTGCTATCAGGAGGATTTGAAAATAGTTTAAGTTTCAGGAGAAATTAAAACCTTAGCTTTTCCCTTTTGCAAACACAGATACACACACATATATGCAAAAGTCTCACATGATTTTGTGTGGTTTTGGAGAGAAGACTACTGAATTATAAGTAATAGAAGGCATTTAAAAAGAAACTAAGGTCCATGTAATTTTTTTTCCCCTTTCTTCTTTCCTTCTTTCTTTCTTTCTCACTTTCACTCTCCTTTTCCTGATGCTCACTCTATTTTGAAAGCAAAGGGTGAGGGAAATATGTTCCTCTAATTAAAGCGGTAGAAACTTTTGGGTTCTTTTCTGGTACTGGTGTGCTGACTTTGCTCTCTACTGTAGTAGACTCCTAAATGCATTTACACAGATCAGCCTTTAGAGGACAACAAAGAGACACAAGTATCAGGACAAAAAGTCTCAGCACTTAGTAATGGAAATAGATTTTCCCAGGGTTTTCTTGTTTGCCCTGTGGCTTAATGCTGATTCTGTCTTCAGAAACTTGGCACAGGGTAGCTCAAGTCTTGCCTTTCAGGTCAGATACACTGCACAGGATTATTCTACTTGCTCCTCTGCCTTTATCATGAAGGAAACAAAGAAGAGCTGAAGGACAGCTTGGGTAGCCCTGCAACATACCACCACTTCTTGAACCTACACTTACATATATGCTTAGAAATCTGAGTTGCCTCCAACACCTAGCCCGTGAGGTCAGTGGCTTATATGACCCAGCCCTGACAAGGCTGGATTTCTCTAAGTCTTAGTATATTATTTATAGCAAAGGTAAAGCACCTGACTGGGTTGTAATAAAGGCTGGTGGTTCCCTGAATTCTCAAGCTACATATATATTAGTGATACGTATGCATCACTGCACCCAGGAAGAGTTTGGAACACTGCTAGTTAGACCAGGCAACAAAACCACAGGAATTCCTCAAAAAAAGAAGCACAAGCAGGCAATACATGCCTGTGTCCCTGGCACTACTTCTATTTTCTAATAAAAATATAATTTCTCTGCAACGTTACCTCAAAATCTGCTGAAAAGGGAGAAATCTTCAATAAAGCATGTGTACTACTGCCCTGGCTTGGGTAGTGTACAACAGCTGCTGCTGTGAAGGTAAAGATCCATGGAATTGCCTGTTCACAGTCAAACAAGACTGGGAAATCGTTCTTCATGCACACTAGTTTTCTGTATTCAGGTCAGATGGACATCTCAGAGAGCAGCTGCACAAACGTGGCTGTATCAGGGGTGTAGGAAAGCCTCTGTTTTCCACGTATCTGGTAAAGCTGTGCAAAACTCAGCAGTTTTCAGGCTCACTGGCAGCTCCTTTGAAGATTTCCCCTGTTTTATGCTTTGTATGAACTTTGAGTTTGGAGTTTGAGCAAACCCAGCAATTCTGATCCCTTCATGGGAACTATTCTGTACTTCAGGTTGGACACATGTTTACAGATCCTGATGAATTGGGACTTAGTGAAAAAAACTTCAGAGAAAAGTGTGAGCTTGAAGATTTAAAATAGAGGAAATGGGAAACACTGTTTCGATCTGACCTGTGCCAGCCTGTGAACCCTGGTCTTAATTTGATAACACTGAGCAAGTAACATCATGAGCAAGTGGAGCACATGACTCTGCATTTAACAGCTGTAGGGTAATTTATTCCTAAAACCCCCTCCTTTTTACCCCAAGGTGGTAGAGGCTGGATTCTGCTGTAGGTGTCAGATATTATAGCTCTTCAAAAAGACTTTCATTATCTTAGAGTTTATTCTAATAATAGAGATTTGTGTGATTCCTGTGAATTTTTCTGGTCATTAAAAATTCTTTGACTTTCTGACATCTTATAACATAAGCATACACATATATGTATAAAATACCCACTTTTAATCTTGTGGTTTCTTTGCTGCCTTGATTATGGTTTACAAGGCAGAATTTCTGAACCTCTTCTTGTTACATTAAATCTGTATGAAACTATATGAGATTCCCCCAAATAAAAAATCATCTCATATTGGGTAATGGTTGAAAAACATGCTATATTTATGCTAAAAACATTCACAAAACCTTGTCAGAGATTCCAGTGAAAGACTATGGTTTGTCCTTGCCAAATGCACTATTTTGGCTCCATCCCAATCTAGAGATTTATATAGCATGGAGACAGAGAATTTATTGTGAGAAAGCCTACAGTTCTGGAATACAGATAGAAATGAAGATGAAAAATTCACTATTGAAAAAGGATGTTATAGAAATTGTGATGACTGTATGGCGTCACTACTTCAGATTTATGTTTCCTCTGCAAGACCTATTTGTAGAACACCAACAGCTCTTGGGCATTTCAGTCATAAATAACATTAATTTAATGTGCGTAATCAGTTCCAGCCACTTATTAAGACAGTCTAATTTTAGACTCTGACTATTGTAGATGTCATCAGAGTATTTGATGACTATAGTATGGAGGTCAAATCCTTCTCCAGCATACAGCTGCAAAGCTCATTATCTATAGATACATGATAATTGTGTTCATTTCATTGTATATAAATAAGGACAACCTGCTCTTTTGGAAATCTAATCTCAAGTGGGACCTGTGATCAGGGATGTGGGGGCCCAGGTACTTTGAGTATTTGAATTCTTGGTGTTAGGCATCTGCTTTTTTAGGCAGACGCTTTCAACACCTTCTTATGAAAAGATTCCTGACTGATGTATAATGGCAAGCAGCTATTTATGCTTGTGACCAGTAGGAAGCTATGCTGTGCCTCAGACAGCAGTGAGCTTGTTGTTCCTTGGTTACAAGGTGTGTGTTGGGGTACCAAGAATTTCTTCCTCTTCTCCCATCCCAAACTGATCAGAAGAAAATTTCCTGTGACAGAGGTTGGTTCGGTCTGAGGCTCATCTCTCAAAGACAGAGAAACCAAACGATCAGCCAGGAGCAGTCTGTGTTGAAAACTTGCCTCAGAAAATAGTTAATGCTCCTGGAAAATATGGTGAATTGCATTCTCACATCTTCCCTGGCACCTGAGACAGGCTTAAGTGCCTCCTGTGATATTTAACCTCAAGAAGCAAGTAGTGGTAGGAGTTCAAATGACCTAGCTGTGAAGGCTGCCAGATACAGGGGATGGGAATAACAATATTTTTTTTGCCTACACTAGATTTATCTTTACAATGTAAGTGTCTAGTGTGTACTGATTGGCTAAGCTCCCATTCATCTGGAGATCTAGACTAGACTGTTCAGTCAAGGGAGTTTATAGAGACTGCTTAATTGTAATGCAGATTTCATGGGTTCTACAGACAAGATCCCTAGAGACGACAGCAGGAGTTACACACCTGGCTGACATGGAAGCACCTTCATGTAGATGAGTAGAGTTAGAAGTCGGGGTCAGAAGCTCAGTCTGACCTCAGCTTCTCTACAGTAGGTGGAAAAGGAACATGGCGTCAGCTCCGCCTGTGGGTCTGGCAGTACTCATCGTTCCTGAAGCATAAGCAGAGAAGGCTGTCTGATTGAAGCCCACGGAAGTATCTGTGTAGGATCAAGACCTGTGCTCTACTAGGTGCCCATCTTCAGTCCAAAACTTATTGCCTACAGCAGGCATGAAAGTGCTGAATGATCCAGGAGCTGCCTACAGAAGCTTTGTACTCCAACCTACTGAAGTGTGGCAGAGAAAGAAGGATGGGAGCTGTACCAGCTGACAGCTTTTGTAGCTGAAGCCTTCAGCATGTTATCCTGACTGCTATTTCTTCTTTAAACACAGGAATCCTTGGGGACTAGCTACCTTGTATCACATTTACTTTGTGTGCATGTGATGGGGAATTATCTATTTTTCCACAAGGCTAGGTAGCCCATTAAAATCCCTCTATGAGGATCCTGTATAAACATCTCTTTTGCTGTGCAAGTGTAGTTAGGTATTTTGGGGTGCATGTGTATAAGGGAAAGGGTACATAGATGTAAGTGGTATGTGTATGTGTGTGCACATCACTGCATGAGAATGGAAGTGGGGGTGTCTAGGTATGTTTGTATACAGACCGAATCCACACAGGTATGTGTATGTATAAATAGGAATGTGTGCATTTGTGGACCACGCGTTATCCTTGCCTTTCCTTAGCCCCCAACAAATAGATGGAAATTGTGGGATGGTGGGTATTTTGGATTCCATTCAAAGTCTGAGGGACTAACCATCACACCTGACTGCTGGGTGCCTCATGCTCTATCAGAAACTTAATAACTAAATGATGCTGGGATGTTGGAGTATAAAAATTGCCTGTCCAGCCAATGAGTGAAGAATGGCTCATCTGGCTGTGCTGAAGAACCATGCAACATCATCCTAAGGCTTGGTGTTACAGTCTGTAAAATCTCTCTGGAAAGGTTATATACATGTTGATTTTTTCAGATATCAGCTAATGGCTAGGAAAAAAATAATCTGTAGCCTCAGCTAGTCATGTATTCCCCTCTGTGGTCTGAGCAAAGACAGGAGCACCTCTAGGATGTTTCATCAAATTTATCTTTGATAAATATCTGAGATGACCCTACTATTTCAAAGTGACCCTCTGGAAGTTCCCATATCACTCTTGAATGTATCTATCACATAGCCTAAAGCAAATACGTGAAACTGTATGTCAACTCCTGGGCTAACAAACGCTTCTGCTCCCGAACCATCTATACACTTTTATCCATAACCTGGATAAAATTCTGATGAAGTTTAGACTTGGTCTGTATGTACCATGGGTCCTTGTCTTCATAATAGCTTCTTAGGCTGTCTACACCAGTAAATTAAATACCACTAGGGCACAGGCCCAGGAACTGAGTCTAAATATATTAGCAGTCTCTGGCTTCTTAGTCTGAACCAGCTCACATTCTCACAGACCTTTCCAGTGTTGTTCAGGAATTAGTGCAGTAGGACTTAGCAGGTAGTGTACTTTGAGGCTAGTCTGCTTTGGAGGCCAAGGAGTTAATGGTATGGTCACGGTAAGGTGATGTCAAATGGTCTCAGTAGCATGAAGGTGGCTCTGGAACTATTTAGTTAATTGGTAAGGATGCAGCCTAACTGCTCTTCCTTTCATTGCTGCTTCGATTCATGCATATTGTTGTTGTTTTGGCCCTGAACTTGAATTTCTACATTTCTGGACCATCCACTTCATTGGTGGGCTTGTGATTTGGCTCATATCTAGGCCAAGACAGCTTTCTGGCCAGATGGGGAGATTTGGCCAGCAGATGTAGAAAATTACTTACTCAAATTCAGACTGTGGTCCTAGAAGCAGGATGGATGCAAGTAACCTGAACTACATTGCTGGGCAGCCATGTGCTTTTAATAGGCACAGACAACAAAGGGATTATAGACATTATAGTCTTCTATGTAAGGGAACAAATACCATTATGATATCATATGTAGTCTTTACCCAAAATATGGATTTTAGTTAATTGTTCCTCTTTCAAAATCATACCTGAAATGTGTTAAATGTCTCTGGATGTCGAGGTCTAATATTGGAGTCGGTCTGGAGGATCCGAGGGGTGATCTGTCTTGACTTAGAAGGTCTTGGAATTCTTTACATATTTGTCTAAAAGGAAAGTTGAAAACCTTAAATAAGACAGGTGTAATCCACTCCATAAAGCTGATTCCCATAACATGGTCACCTTATCCTGAGTGATCTCATTCATAACAGAAATGTTTGGCAGAGGCATTGTCAAAGAAATTAAAGGCAAAGAAATCCCCCTCTTGCTTCCCTGCCCAAAATTCTCAGAGCCAGCAACATACAGAATCTCTTGAACAGGAATAGTTCCCCTCTGGACCTGTATTAACACTGACATTTTAGAATGTGATTTCTCTCCCAAATTGGGCTCAGTTTGGCAGTGTTAAGTCTGTTAGCTCACCTACATTAGAAGCAAGGGTTATGGCTCAAAGAAAATTATGAACTGGCATTAGAACATGCCTGAAGCCTTTGTGTAAATAACCCACTACTTGTACGTTTGCTTGTGTGCACTGGTTTATCTGCAAATAGAAGTCCTGGTCATTTTGGCTTTGCCTTCTTGATCCCTGACTCTTAAGACAAATGGAACACTAAGAGTTATGAAGGAAAATGCTACCTTTGCTCTCCTAGCTTCCATTTGTGTTCATTCTCTGCTTTCTTGAAAAGTCTGGGACAGAAGAACTGCTAGATCCTCAACTGAGACCTCTCCTACAGGTCTGCCCAGAGTGAGAATTCATTCTTGCAGCAAGATTTAAATATCTTACTGAAACATTCATGAAAGTTGCTTTACATTTCTACCATGTATCAGGCAACTTAAGGTGTCTACAGCAGTCCAGAGAATGTGTTTCCTAACAGTGCTTCCTTCTTACTGGTGACTGTAGGAAGAGCTCAGTGACTCACTCAGCTGTCAGTGCCTACACAACAGACAGGCAAGTGAGGCAAATCCCATGATCTCCACTTCTTCTCGGTGGTGGTTTCCTGGGCAATATATACTTTCAGTAGGTAGGATGCGAGACCCCAGTTCAGCACCCTGTAACGGGAACTCAGGCTTTGTCTTGCCTGGTCTCCCGCCAGCGTAGTAGCCCAACTTCTTTGAAAGGATGCATGGTCTTGCTGTCCTCCCTCTCCCTCTCAAGTCTTCCCTTATGTTTCTCAGGATGCCTCAGCACCTGGGTTAAAAACATCCCCCGGCACGCCTCTATATAGAGCCTAACACTAGGAGAGACCTGAAAATAAGGCCTTTTCATTCTTGTGATATTGTTGGATTGGGTCAGTTCATAAATTAGTCTAGGAATATTCTAACAACGTACTTTTTTAAAAAAGAAACCAAATGAGCTCCACTTAGTGCACATCCTTAGAAGAGTGCTATCTGGACCATGGGTGAACAGCAACACCACTTACTTTCAATGGGTTTATGATACAGTTAATCAAAAAAAGGAGAGGTGTCTGGATAACTCTATCAGGACTTCTCTAAAGGAGGATATCACTCTCCACTGACTGTATTGGAAATAAAGGCACATAATGTGGGGTCAGGAGGGCATGATGCCTAGCAGATGATCAGGACACTCACTTGAAATACCTGATACGAGCCTGACACTCAGCTGGATTGACTTAATGCTGGTCACAACCACTACACGTAACCTAGCAAACAGTGCCACCTAGTAGAGTATACAGTGCCAGGGCTCATTCTCATGCCCTCATGCAAATTGTCACCATCTGATGAGGTCCATATAGTCATGCTCCTCTAGCCTCCTAAACAGGGTGGCTTCCTAAGAATGGATCCTGGTGTGTGCTATCTCCCAGAACATGCTCAGAAGGTGTTTGGAAGAGTTCAAGGAGCCATTCTAACATTTTAATAATACAGACAATTGCAATCTGATGACTCAGTGTGTATGTGATTTACTTTGTCAGCATAGTTGCAACCACTGTACCTGGGGCCAATTTCTAATACTGAAGAGTATCTCTGTGGTCTGTGACTTCTGTTAGAAGACTCTTTGCACATATGGTCCTAGATAAAGTTTGAGTTCTTCGTTATCATCTTTTAACTCTTGTCCCTTGGAACAGGGGCATAATGGAAAATAAGTGGGTAAACTCAGCTTCTTGGTCTTTACAAGGTCCTCCGTTGCCAAGTTACAAGCAAGGAAACTGTATTAACCTGGTTGTACCCTTCATTATATCACCATTCTGTGACCTGTGGACATAGACTTTGGACACCATAGCTTTCTCTCAGCTGAGAGGAGAAGAGGTGCAGAAAACTCTTTCCTGCTGTGCTGCTGGACTTCATCCAAGTCTTATTTCTGTAAATGCTTGTCATCTGCATGGACCTAGACACTGACTGCTTGAAAAGACAGCATCATCTTAGCCTTTCAGGCAAAGAGAGGTATTCAGCAGAAATGTATGTAAATGCAGCATACAGTTTTAATGAATAAGGTCCTTAGAGGAAAAACAGTTCCTTTCAACAACTGAAAACAGTCAGTCATTTTGGCTTCTAAACAATCTGCTATCCCCAGTTGGCCCTGTCAGCACTGCTCTTCTCTCCTTGCTCCAACCTCTACTTTCTACCTGTTGAAAAAGTTCATCTTAAAAATTCTTATATTTTGACAAAGGAAAGTGTCAGAACCAAGTATGCAATTAAGTTCCCTTCCATCTCCACATGTCAAAAGTCTTTACTGAATGATGGCAGATTGAAAGAAAAGAAAAAAACTTTTTTATTATACATGAAAACCTGTAAAAAGCAATAACCTACTTTTTTCAAGGGGATTTCTAGGCAAAGTGGTATCTCAGAGCCTCCACTACCAATAAAACATCACCTGGGGTAGTGTCAGGGGGAGGGGCTGGCAGTTGTTTGCCGAGTTGGACTGTGACTTTGAAAAAGCAAAGAAAGATGGTTATGCTGTCTTAGGGGCCACAGGTTAATAAAAGAAGTCCTGGTCATTCCTACAAGGGAGGCACCTAGTGATTTGTGATAGATGGTTAGATGTTCCAGTATATGACCACGAAAAGATAAAACACTCTGTACTGGATCAGAGCAAGAGCTCATCTAGTCATGACCCTATCCCTAGCAGTGGCCAAAGCAAATGCCTCATGATGAGTACGAGAGTGGGACAAATTTGTGCCCATGGGTCTGATATATTCAAAGTGAGGTGGAGCTGCCAGATATTCAAAGACCAGATATCAGAGAGATGCTCAGCAGGTCCTGTGCATCCAGTCTCAGAGCTCCTTTTTCAGAAAACTAGCAAATGAGTCCAGAGTCATGAGCCACATGTTGATTATTGTGGACTGGCTGTAAGCAATGCCACAATAAAATTGTTGTTCACACTATTCTGTTTTGGTCCACATAAATGTGTGGATATCTGTCACATGTAGAAGGCCTTGTGCTGTGAAACTCTTGTGATTTTTCCCAAAGGACAGTGTGCCTCTCCATCAAGTGGAATTATTGATATGGCCTTCAGCAGTTCTGCATCTGTCCTAGCTGCAACATGATCAGGTTCCATCCCCTGTTGTAAAGTCACTCAGAGTCTCCCACTCCTCTGCAAGGTGAACTAATACATGCTTAAAGACCCTCTAAAACCAAGTGCCAGCTTTTTCTTTTTAATTTAATTTTATTTTTTTCTGTGTGGATTGCACAGACATGTCCTGAAGCCTTTCTAAAGAGTCTAGGGTTAACAGGCCAGTACCAACACCCTTTGGCCAGAACTATGACAATTCAGACCCTTTTTTTGAAGCATCTTCCTCTGGAGTGCCCAGATAATCATCTAAGTCGAAGGAGGTAAGTGGAGAGAAAGAGAATCATAGGAGACCTTCTTCTCCCGTTGTTTACCCCTTTCTTATTCTTTCAGCTCTTAACCAAAACTTGCTTCACTCCCATCCTGCCCTTGCTATCACTTGTGTGCAGTGCTGTATACTGGCTACACAGCCCAATCATCTCTTCTTCCCATGATAATTACGAGGCAAGTCTGATTCTTCATTGTTTAGACCATCGTATTGTTGGAATAACTTGTTGCACCAACTTATACTGTCCTAGGCAGGTTCTGAGTTAGAGAATGTGAGAGAGCATTTCCAAGAGGTTTTGGTAGGTCATGTAGTTTGACACTATTAATGTGGTTTGTTCCATGATAGTAAATGATCCTGATTTCATTCACTGTTAATACCAACACATCCTCAGATGAAGTAGGGCAATGAAGACAGTGTCATCTGAAACTCAGTGACCTCTCTGTGTTAAAGAGGGCTACTGGCATCTGAAGTAGCAGTCTTTAGCCTTCACTAGCCCATGGACCACTGTTCTGTGCATGGCAGCTGAACTACTTCCACTCAGGGTGGGTGGATTGCTTGATCACAAGCTATAGATGCCATTGATAACACTGGGAGCTCCTACTGGACGCTAGACACTGCTGCACTGCAGACAGTAAAGGCTCTGTTCGGTTACCCACACATAGTTATGTAGTACCCAACTCATCCATAACAACACAGTAACACAAAGAGACCTGTGTGCTTCTGGAGCAGCAGCTGGTAACCAAACCGGATAACCCAGTTCATCCCAAATGGCAGTAGGTGCCTATGTCTGGGCAACTGAATCAAGCCACTGAAGCTGGATGTCTGACTCCAGAATGGAATTTCACCTGTATCCTGGGAATCTTGGAAATAATTTTGTTCTTTTCCCTAGTTTTTCCTCAAGACCCCACGTGTGGAAGATCTCCTCAGTTCTGCCAAAGGCACACTTTCTCAGGGCTTCTGGCTCTGTCCCACAGTGGACAGTGGCAACACACAGAGGCAATGGCACTCCGGTTCTTTCCGTAGGCAAAGCTTGCCAGGAGTTATTTTACCATCCTGGAATCTCACTGTTGTTTTTGGTGGCAGCATAACAACGCACCACTTTTTCTGGTGCCATAACTCACAAGCACATGAGACAGGGCAATGGTGACATTACTAAATTGACAAACCTAGAGCTTACATATGCCTAGTGAATAATTGAAACTCCTGGCAAATGCCTAGAGTACTTACTATCAGACACATGGAAACATGTCTGGGAAATACCATGCTAACGTTAGCTATGTCCTGGACCCATGTCTCCTGTAGTACCTGGACAGGACTGGTCGGTGAGTCACTGTTCTCCTTCCAGGCAGGAGAGGGCAGTAGCAGCACACACATTGACCCATCTGTCCCACTCAACAAGCACTTGGACTGCAGTAGAGTACGGCCTGCCTTTGTGTTAGCGACAGACCTCTCTGCTCAGTTTGCTGGTGCTTTGAAGTGATGGAAGGGGGAAGAAAAGTAATTTTGTTCCTTGCAAGTGCAGGATAGCAGGCTACAAGCCCAGAGTTCATGGGGGTTTGGAGTAATGCTTGCCCACAACTCCCTATCTCAGTCGGTGGTGGTGAAAAAGTAGGTATGGAGTGGTGAGAAAGGGTAGTGAGACCCTTGTGTGTCCCTCAGTGGGACAACCTTTGGAGGCTAGAGCCAGAAAAGAAGGGGGAAGTTCTGTATCTTTATCATTGAGTAAGATTTTATCGATGGGACAAATTCTCCAGCTGGGGCAACCTGCAGCCTTAACTCTTGCTTAGGTTGTGCTGCCCAGCAGGACCATCAGCTCTTACAGAGTCAGGGGGGCAGATTGTTAATGGGCTATGCAGTGATGGGGAGACACAGCTTGCAGCCAGGAGATGCTTCTTGCCAGCTGGTTTATTCTCATGTTTCTGAAAGCCTTTAGGCCCTTAAAACAAATGTGGATACAGGTAACAATAAAACCATATTCCACTTATAGTATTCCTTTTAATCTACAAGGGACTTAAGACCATGATGTGTGAGGTCTTTCGTCACCTTCATTACCAGCAAATGCCCCCTGAGCCACATGGTGCTCTGCCTATCACCCCAAAGAAGGATCACAGGCTGTATTCACAGGATTCCTAAGCCTGAGATGTTTCAATACGTGTCATCTCTCGGTCACCTGCAGGCCAAAGAGCTCTAGATACAAAAGGGACACCAAGGCCAGGGATCCTGGCAAAGCAGAAGGACGCTGGGATACAAAGGGCAATCCTGTTGCTGGTCAACCTTCTGCCCTACTACAGGCTCATTCCTCTCTGTTGGGTATTTCCCAGACTGGATGATTTCCAGACATTTCCAGCACTGGGATGGTGGTTTGGCAGCTCAGGTTTCTGGCCTCAGCTCTCCTGCAGCCTCACTGTGTAACACTGCAGTAATCACAGGAAGAGTATGAACAAGTTCAAGGTTACCCCATGCAGGCATATCACACACCTAGTGTAGGTTTACATTGTTCCATGCAGACTATTTATTCCTGTTTCCCATAGCTCATGAAGGCTAATTCCTCCCTCATCAAGGCTAATTAACCTAGATGAAACGTTATCCTAACACAATGTTACTGCTCCAGGGTGGTGAGTGGCTCGTTTAGAGCAGTCGGGTGTCTGTGTGTCTTTAATGGCTTTAGCAAAGCTCCCCTGCTGGTCTGCATTGTTCCAGTGTCTTTGACTTCAGGGAAACTCTTGCAATTTCCATCCAGAGTGGATCTGTCCCTCTGCAAACCAGCTCTCCCTCAGCAGACTAATGATAATTATCCCACAGTAACTAGCACTTCAGTAGAAGCTTAGATCTGTTGCTCACAAACAGGAGGCAAAGCCAGTCTCTGTCCTATAGATCTTACCAGGTAATATCCCCTCCTCTCACCTAAACCAAAGCACCTGAGGAGATATATGTGCCCCCTTAGCCACAGGCAATGAGAACATAGCTACAAAAATCTCGTTGTAGTCAATAAGGTTCTTACAGCATCTCTAAAGAAGCTTGCTCTCGCTTGCTGTCAGTGAGTACTGTTGTGATAGCAGTCACCGCAGTCTCAGCTCCATACTCCCACTCCTCCCTCCCCCAGCCCCCCGATCCAAAATGGAGAAGTGACAGACAGATTTCTTTTTTAGTTTCCCCTCCCTTCTTACTTTGTCGCTAGGATCATCTTTTTCCTCGCTGTCTGCTCTTTCTGTTCCATGTGCTGTCTGGCAATGTGCTCTCCTACTGCCTTGGCAGGGAACTCTGTTTCACAGGTGTAGCCGAAATCTCTGGCCAAATGTAACGCTTCCCCTGCGGTCAAACAAAATGGGTCAGTCAGTTTTTAGGGTGGTGGTGGTGGTTGTCGTTGTTATTGTTATTATTATTATTATTGTTGTTATTGTTATGCTTACAGAATTTCTTCCGCTCTTAAAGAAACCCCAAACAATAGCAAATCACTTTTGTAGACATTTATTCCCAAGCTCAGTTACAGTTCTCAGCCCCGTTGGGCTCATGCTTAGTCATCAGATGGTGCCAGCTAGAAGCAAGGAAGGGTATTTCTCTCATGAGAAAATACTGGTGAAGACACTCGGGTTTAGCTCCCTCCCTTGCCACCCGTGAGTACTGGGAAGTTGCTCAAGTTTTGTAAGCCTGCTTCATCATTGATATTTAAGGCACAAAAATTAACAGAAGGTAGGAATATATAACTCTGAAGAGCTGAGATTCAGACTTTGGTGTTTCACTTCTCTATCTCTAAATGAAGAATAGCCTTCTACCCCAGGAGGGAGCTGTAGGGGTAACACACATTTCAGCATATTTGCTTAAGGGTTAAGCCAGCAGGCACAATACAAGTGCCCCATGCTAAAGATGAGTAGACCCCAAAGTAGGGCATGAGAAACAATCCTGTGTCCAAAAATATCGCTACCAAAATTGACCAGACGAAATGAAAAGGGATGACAATGAAGATCACAATTGATGTTTTATAGGTGGTGAAAACAAGGCAAAGGGAATACGTTGCTTGACTAGCCTTTGTGAGAAGACTGTGACAGAGGCAGGCACTGAGTATCTCCCTACCGCACCATGGAGACTGGACACTATAACCCAACTCCATGCTGGTGCCAAATGCCTCTGGAAGAACCTGCCCCCCTCCACTAGCTTAGAGAACCCAGAATTTCGTTTTAGGGTTTACTGAACACTCTGGCCTGCGTGCTGTGACTCTGACAACCTTGGTGTGGGATTTATCTGATCAAACACAGCTGCCTGGGGTGTGAACATCTGTGCCTAAGTTAGTTTTTCCCTGGTGAGAAATAGGCACTTCCAGATGACACTTGCTCTCCTCTCACTGTAGAAAGTAGAAATAGGTCAGCTACCAGAAGTGTATGTTGAAGCACATCTGCATGAGGCACTAACAGAGATGTCTCCAGAACAGTTTTGGGGTTAAGATACTGTGGGGTTTTTATTTTATTTTTCTTTTTTTCAGTTGTGTATTTGCTTGTCGCTACGAGAAGTGGCATTGGACCCTGGCTCTTTGGAGACTAGGCTGATGCTCCAGGTGAACAATTAGGAAGGATGCAGGTACTGTCACACTTCCCTTTGAGACATGTGCAAGTGGAATTAATCTCATTAAATGTCAGTATTGATGTCTGACCTAATACTTTCAAGTCAGTGGAGACAAATTAGCACTTGAAGCATGTGTCATCCTATACTAAAGTAGAAGGCAAAAGCTGATCAGAGGAATTACAGAAAAGTACGGGTTAGAAGTGAGCTCAGGAGATCACCTGCTGCTGAAAGCATGGCCTTAGATTAGGTTATTCATGGCCTTTGCGAGCCTAGTCTTTAACATTTCCGACCTTGGAGATTCCACAGCTTTTCTGAGCAACATAATCAAATTTTTAATTATTAATTTAATTTAATTTAATCGTTAATCACCCAGAAGTGCTGATTTCTCCCTATTGACTACAATGTGACATGAGAGGACAGACACAACTGTGATAGAGATGGTGTGACAAATCCCGTCCCCAGCAGGACTGGGTCTGCTCTGCACAGACCTGGCCAAGCCAAGGAAGATGGAAACTTCCACGGGAGTAGTGGTCCTGTGCCAGGGGCAATGTGAGGCACAAAGAACAGCATGCACCGACCTCTATTCCAGACTCTATTCTCCACTTTTTCAGTTTATTGTCTCCCCTTCTATCATTGGAGTTTTTAGCAGAAAAATACCTTTTGTTTCCACGAGCCAGTACTTTGTTTTGTGTTCATCTGAACTAGTCGGATTCAAGTACTACTAAAATACATGCACTGCTCCCAAAGAATTTGTTTGCTGACGCCAATCAACAACAACTTTCGCAGCTGTAACCAATTTTACAGAAAAAAAATAAAGATTATACTCAAAAACATTTGGATTTATTTGGATTTTTTAAACATGATTTCCCATATGCCTAAAACCAGTAAGAAGTTAACAAGTAACCACTATCTCTGAGTTGAAAGGAGAAATGGTTTCCACTTAGTTTACAGCTTCCAGAAAAGTAAAAGAATTTTTTGGTGAAATTAAAATGGATTTCAGTGGTATTTTAACAGTGAGGCAGAATGAACAGTCATATAGCTGACTGCCAGTTTTGTATTTAAAACATCTATCTCAGACTTCCTCATGGATGAGAAAGAGTACAAATTTAAGCCATAGCTTCTAAATTTTCTGTAGAGCCGCTTCAAAATTTCTACTTCAGCTACACCTTTACTTTTCCTTAAATAAAGACTTAAAGAGTAAATCAATTGTAGAAGAGCACCAGGGTTTGCTTTTCAACAAAACTCCATTAAAACACTTGATAGGTTTGTTTTCATGCCAGCATGGAAAGAAGATGAAGCTGTCATCAGGTGGAACTACCATTGTCCATACAGCTCTGTCCTGCTTCCAGTCAGACCCAAGTAGCAATATAAGGCCTATAATCACCAAATAATTTAAACATTTAGCCATTGGAAAAGCAAAACTTTATGTGATGAAATGTAGGCATTTATTTAACATGGTCAACAACAAACTGACCGGAATTTGTGTTCACTCAATGTAAAAGAAAAAAAGGGAATGAAAAGATGAATTGTCATTCAAACTTATCTCTACAAAGATGGTGTATATTATTTACTAGAGTTGAAGAAATTACACTAAAATGTTTTGATGATCTGAGAA
This sequence comes from Falco peregrinus, assembly GCF_023634155.1. Taxonomy (NCBI): domain Eukaryota; kingdom Metazoa; phylum Chordata; class Aves; order Falconiformes; family Falconidae; genus Falco; species Falco peregrinus. The sequence continues at coordinate 16,008,382 of NC_073727.1, read as the reverse complement.
AATTATATAAAAATATAAAACATGCCCACTTTACCTGGAGCTAGGATTATTATTGTGATTGAATGTTAATGGGATATGAAGAGGTAAAATCATGAGCAAAAAGAAACAAAATTACTTATCTGCTTGTGGCTATAGATAGCTAAAAATGTAGATAGAAATGTACCTACTGTGTTTTGTGAGATAATAAATAAAAAATGTTTAAAATATATTTTTAAAACATATTTTTACTGGAAATGGAAAGCTGATGTACGCTACGAATGCACATTAGCACTATGCGTATTTATTCACATAAGCACACACTTCCATATGACATACAGAGTAGGAATTCTAAATTATAACATCAAGTTCTGAATAAAAATACAAACCTGGACATGAAAACACTCTGCAGAACATGATTTGTGATATCTCATTGTTGAGCTAAGATAGAATATTTAAGCCAGACCAAATGATGATTTGGTGTTTAGGAGTGGATTGTGATACACTTCTGTACATATTATTTTTTGTTAAACTCTGTGAATAGAGGTCCCTCATATTGCTGTACATAGGAAGTAAGTCTGCTTGGTGGGGAAAGTAGTTTGCACAAAATGTTGTAAAAGATGGTCTTTCTTTTTCTACATCATAATTTGGACAAACATTAATTTTAAGGGAGAATGTGGAAACGTGGGAAATGTGAACGAACCGACCTCTTTTACCTTAGATTTTCTGCCTTCTGCCCAGTTATTATTTACATCGGGGGGATTCATAGTAAAGTAAGAAATGCCTAAAATCCCTGGCTTTTATAACCGATTGCCTTGTTTCAATCTAAATCGAATATCTCTATGTGCAATATCCCCAGCTCTTTCCTTCCGCAGAGACAAAGTATGCGTCTTGATCCTTTCTCCTCAAACCCAGCACATGGCTTTGCAGCTATAGGCAGTGCTGCCTTTCCTATATAATTTGACAATTGACCAGAAAGCTTTGCCTGATGGAAAAGGACAGTTGCTGAAACTGAATTGGCAGTGACAACTCTGGAAAGCCTCAGCGGAGAGACCAGCCGCGTACCTTGACAGGTTTCTGTGGGCAGGTGCATGGAGCAGCATGTATGTCTCCTGGGTCTAGCAAGAGTGAGAGATGCTCCTATCAGAGTGAAGGCAGAAGTTGCATCCCAGGAGAGGGACACTCAGCATCTGAATCTCCTACTCTCTCCTCCTCCGGATGCTCTACCCAGCAGAAATGCTACCCAGGGGGAGGAGGGACAGGCTGGAGGTGGAGGGAAAGTTTTTTCTATTTGTAGGGTGAGAAGGGAGGAGGAACAAATGGAAAGACATTTAAACAAAGGTTGGTGGGGGAGAAGTGTGACAGTTGATAGCACGGTGAAAAAAGTAACAGCTGACCTATTTTTCTCAAGAGTTTTGGTCCCCAAATGATGAATGCCATCAATTCTGTGTCCTGGAAATTTAGTGTCTTAATTAGGTTTGACAGAAAAACAAACTCCAGACTTTTTTATAAGTGCTTTTTATGGTTGGATTTGGGGTTTTTTTTTGTAAAAAAGTTTGGTGGTTTTAAAATAATTCATGCATTGATTTTACCTGCATCTGCAATTACATTCATGCTATATCTCTACCTTATAAGTGACCTGTCCAAACAGAAGTGGACATCTCTCCCCAAATCATTTCTCGCTCCCACTTGTGAAGCTTTTGACTCCTTTGAGCCAGCAGTAAGGCTTAGCCTTGGCAATGCTAGCATTTAATGGAGGAGCCTTTATTGTATCAGCTAAAATATAGGAATTTTCCTTTTAGAACTGGTAAGAAAAATGACCTTTCCCTTCATCTAATCTAGGCACTAGAGGGCATCCCTCACCTACGGGTTTGCGCGAAGATCTGTCCCGTACCGCTGGGGAGAGTCCTGCCACGCCGAGTTCATTCTCCCAGTCTGTCTTTCCACCCATTGTGCCGATTTATGTGGATGGCAACGCAAAGAGAGATGAGCTGTTCAAAGAATCCCTACTTCGGGTCCTAGAAGTCCCTACCTAGACACTAAAGATGCAACCTGACCAAAACAAGAATAATAGTAAACACTCAGCAGCCACGCTGAACCCCACATTAAGTAAGTTTGTAGAAAACAAGGGGCAACAGAATAATTTTCATGAAGTCTGGAAGTTTACATGTCCATGCAGCCTAGAAATTCATTGCAGTTCCTCTGCTGGACTTAGCAGTACTCCCCCAAACTCAATTATTTTAGTCTGTTTTAGAGAAAGAGAAGTATTAGTCATGCCAGAGACTTTTGAGATGGCTTTGGTCAATATACCTAATCATGGTACAACTAATTTTGTCTTTTTGTAGCTTAAACAGATATTCCAGAGGTTGAGCATATTCCTGCCTTACAGAGATTAATTAAAGGCCTCGATACATTGAAGACTGTGAACATTTTCAGTAATAATAAACTTAGAACCATTTGAAGTAATCAAAAATGACACAATCCTGGCTCCTTATGAGAAGTCCACACAGTGCACCTGATATTTAGGGATTTAATAAGACCAAAAAATCATGATGCCAATTTCTGTATTGATGTCACACAGAAAAAGCCGATATTATTTTCTTCATGTCCTCTAAAACCCAGAATAAACCTGTGTCTTTGTATTCTGCTTCTTAAAGCAGCAGGAGCCAATGAAGGATGGGGTTCCTTGGGGAAACCGTGCTATGAGTTAGTACCACCTGGGAGTATTATCTGCATGTCCAAAGGGAGGAAGCTTATACCACAAAGAGTTCAAGGAGCACTGCCAAGTTTGGCCAAGGATTTGTCACACAGACAGAAAATGAGCTTCATTTTGTTTTCCGTTGGAACGTTAACGCACATGGTGGTGAATTTCCCAGAAATTCCAGTGGAAAAAAATTCATCGTTAGCATGTCTAGGCAAATAGGTCTCTGTCAAAGTGAGCTCAGTCTCAGTATATGTCTTTAGGACTCAAAGTAAGGCGGTCTAAGAACAAAAGCAATACCATGGGCTTGATAATAGGTTTGATATTGGCTTTGAATAAAGGGCAGGGAGGCAAGAACAGCTCCATCCCTGGGAACGAGGAATCTAATTCTGACTTACAGTAGAGGTACTTTACCATCAGTACCAGGCTAGCAGTTGAAAGAGGGCTTCCTCACTCTCAGTCTCTCGTGACGAATGAGTAACTGGCCATATAGCTCTGTTTATTCTTCCCTGCTAAGCCCTGAGATGTATGAAGGACTGTGAAGGTAGGAACAGTCTTTGCGCCATAAACTGGTATTTTTTCCAAGACTGTAACTCCATTACAGCTTTCTCTTTATTACAAGCAGGTGTGATAAGGACACACCTGTATTTCAGAGCAGCCCCACTGTAGTTCTGTGTGTTCGGTGGCCCCTGAGAACCTTTGCCCCTCCTCCTAGATGCTGAAAAACCTCTGTTGTTGTGGATTCAGCACTCCATTGCCTTGTGGAGTCTCCATCCATTGAGACAATAGAAACCTCAGTAGACAAGGCCCTGAGCAACCTCTCCTAATTGACCCTGCTTTGAGCAGGAGGATTGAACTAGAGGATGGCCAGAGGTCCCTTCCAGCCTCAACCTTTCCATAATTCTGTGATTCTGTGGTAATATGTGCTGAGAACTCAGCCTACTTGGCTAGATCTGTATGGACCTTTCAGGTTATGATCCTAGAAGTGTTGACCTTTAGGATGAGCTGAGTGCTCTCAACATCAAGGAGGAGGGATCTGAAATTCCCAGAGCTGCTACTTGCAGCTAGACAACAAACTGAGTACTTAGTGGATTCACCCAGAATAGAAGAGATTCAGGTAGAGTTTCTTCCCTTTGCCTGAGGGGTTTGAACCTGCATCTCCCTGCTGAAGGTTTGAAGAGCCTCGCAGTATTTGGTGAATGATATTTAAACAACAAATAAAGGCCAAGAAAGTATCTCCTGGGCCTCTCTAGAGTTTATCTGAAAACAGATTTCATTCATTTATGTGTGGGGGGAAAAGGCTTGTCTAAATATTATGCCTTCTTATGGGAGAAAAAAAATAAATCACATTTTTGGATCAGCTCCAGGAAATTCACAAGTTTTTTAAAAAAGGAGGATAAACAAACCTACTTGTAGAGTTGGTATAAGACATTCATCTCACTCACAAGAACACTTGGATCATCGATTTGTAAGTCAGATCCCAGCACAAAAAAACACAGATCAATGCTGAGGAAACTTCAGGACCAAATCACTTGCTGGGAGCCAAGACGTCTCAGAGTGAACTTCCATTTTGCCACTCATTCTGTCTGTGGCTTTAGGCACACCAGTTCTCCTCTTTGTACAAAATACAGGTTATGATATTTAACACTGGCCAAAAAGTGTTGCATACAAGGAAACATTTTAATTATGTTTATATTATATTGCAATATTATAAACCCTACCTTCTACCAAAGAAGTCAAGAGTGTGACATTTGCTGCTTTTCTTCTTCCTGCAGGCAAATTCAGTCCCAGTCTGTCTAATTTTTCTCGCAAGCAGCGTCCTCCATTCTTGGATTTTGCTCTATTGTGAGAGAACAGTAGGAGAGAGAAACTTGTCTTTATTCTGCACTTTTTCCCCATGTTAATCGATGCCTAGAAATTGTATACAGGTTAGTGACAAATGTGTGGGGTAATGCCTGCACTAATGTCAACAATGGAAAATCTTGCAGAGCTGTACTCTGAACATCCTGCTCGCCTTGTACAAGTCTTTCGTGTTGGTCCTTTGACAATGTTAGACATTACAATGCCTTCACAGGGGCATCAGATCCTCAGACAGCTTTCCACCTAGTGGAACCTGTGGTCCTGAATTGGGCACAGAGCCTGGGATTGCAATGACTGAATATAAATACTAACAGTGCAGTCGCTTATATCTGATTTAACCACCCCAAGCTCCAAAGACAATCAAGAGAGAAACATGCACTTCTAGCACAATTAAACAGATATCTAGAAAGAAAGGGCTTTAGCCATCTATCCCACCTGGCTATAGGAGGAAGCCCGGTAGCTACTCAAATGTAGATGTCTACATGGAACTCAGCTCTAGCGATCCCTCTATGATTTATGTGGAGACCTGGGTACTTAGAAATGTAGGCTACGAAGCCCAGTACTTGCAAGGAAGAAGGATAAGGCAATAGGAAATGCTGAAGCCAAAATCCCAGCCATTGCTGGTTACCCACGCCCCTATCCCAAATGCCTACATTACTTTGCTCTCAGAAAATGGTTCCTGGTGCATCCCACACCTGCTTTTCTGCAGTGTCTCAGCGTTTGAAATATCTGAGACATGCCCACTTACACAGAAGATGCAGGTTCAATTTCTTCCTCAGCCTGAGGGAATTTTAACCTGTGTCCTTTAGGCACATGCAGCAGCCAGCTGGCAGGGAATTACTGGTGTTAAAATGCTTAAACATCAAACAGTGACTGCAACCCAGATCTCTCCCATCTCAAATGAATGACCTGGTCATTAAGTGATAAAGCCATCACTACAATTACACATTTGCTTTTGTTCAACAAATATTTAATTAACCCCAATGGAGGTTGAGGAGCTCTCATCTTAGAATTATTAAGCTATTATGACTATTAAGCATGCTTAACTGGGTGTTCTGAGGTGCAGGTTCAAGTTCCTTCAGGCCGAGGAAGGAATCAAACTTGGAATACCACCATTTGGATAACCGGTTTTACACAGTGAGAGATACCACAACTTTGGCCATGTTGTACATCAGGAAATGGCTTCTGAGAACACTTTATTCTGAAGAAAAGCTAGTTGGGAAAACACCTAGACAGTGACTGCTGACAGGGTGCAAAACCACCCTGCCAGGGCTCTGGCAAACCGTGAATGGGATTTAGTTTTGCTACATCTCTGCTGGTCAACTACAGAACATTTGAGTCTTTTCTCTAGTTGCCACACCAACAGGTATAGCCTGACCAAATCTATTCATTTACACTCTCTGCTTTGTAAAGCAGAATTAGCGTAGCCAGGCTGCTGGCTGGGACCAGTCCCTGGCTTTTGCTAACTCCTGAACCGTGCCCAGGGTTGATTTGAAAGAGTGATACTTGGTCTGGGCCAAAAATCGATGGGGATTATTCTAGCATTTTAACAGAAGAAAGAAATTGGCCTCCGTGATCGGGCTGATGCCCTTGCATTCTTCATAGCTTGCACTAGTGTTGAAGTCTGTGGTATAAGTATTTAAAGCATATATTCCTCTGACTATTAGCTGAAGGCCTCTGCAGGGTGAAGCAATAATGGAAGAAAATTTGGGGGGATGTAGATTTTGGATGTCAGTGCCTATAGAGGTAGTTAAATGGGGCTCATGCCCCTGAAACAATTTTAAGATTTGATGATCTGTAGTCAGTACTCTGCAAGATGGCTTGAGACAGCTCTTGGAGTACTACATAACTTAGAATATCGCAAGCTGGTTAAAACGACTTTCAGTATAAGCAGGAGGATCAGTGTGGCCTTCAGTGACAGCAATGCAATAGCCCATGACTTTCCAGCTAGTTTTGATCAAAGGGCATTCAAGTAGCTTGTGCCATCTAAGCTGATGCCTCAGGGACATTGCGACTTACATATGCCTGGCTGAATTACAGCCGCCTCCTTGTTCTCCACTTGCAAGGTGGGACACAGACTGCCTCTTCCCTCCTTTCTGCTGTGGCTCTCTGGAGGTGGCTGCTCTGGTCTGTGAAGGGTCAGAGGCAAAACTGTACCTAATTACTTCCCTCCAGTATCTCATAGGATAAGGAGAGCAATAAAATCAGCATATTCTGTCTTTTCTGTACTCAAAAGGCATGCGGAGGAGAAAGGAAGAAAAAGGCATCCCTGCGCTCCATGGTTTAGTTTTCTATTGAGCGAGGGCTGTAAATACATTCGGTAAAACAATTTACTTTTAAATAGTTTCTCAAGAAGAAGTAAGATTTGTAGCTCTGGTGAAATTTTCTGCACATTAAGGGCTTTTCCTGTTTTGGTTGGGTTTTTGTTTGTTTTTTTTTTAAAAAAAAAAATACATTCAAAACAAAGCAAAGCAACACTTATCAGTCTCCGATGAATAAATGAACTGAGAGGGTAAAAAAAATGAATGAGTTCACTGAAAAATGCAAACCTTCTGTGAAAAACATCAACACAGTCTTCATTTTTTGTATTTATTGAAAATTTCCCTAGAAATAGTTTTCACCCCCAGTCCATCTCCTGTTTTCCCACATGGTGACCACCTATCCAAGTAAGGAAAGGGAACAAAACCTATTTGTAGAAAACCCAATTACAGAAATTACAGCACTTTCTAGGACTTGTTATTCTCACCTTCAACTTACCTTCTCAAAATACCTCCTAAGAGGGAAGCATTGAGGCATTCTGGTGGTGAAAGGCGCCTCTTCACCTCTGCAATGGTCACTTTGTACTTGGAAGTGGAGCTGAGTAGGGATAAGCGGCCAGGAACAGAGCAGAACAGGTCGGTGGGGTTAACAACACAGGTGCCACCTACAAAACAACAGATGATTTAGGCTGGGGAAAACCTCTTGTTTTGACAAGCTCAGTCATGAAGAAAAATTCTGTTGTTCACTTGGGGCTGGTTTTGTTATTGTTTTTGTTAGGGTTTGGGGCTTTTTTAGGGGTGTGTTGTTTGTTGTTTTTTTTTTTTTTTTTACATTGTATCACATTGTTGCTTTGAGAAGATGAATGCATCAAAATTTCAGCCTGGGAAAAGTGAGTTATTAGATCTCATAAGCTTTATAGTCAAATTAGATCATTATGGCTCTTTGATATAATTTGATTTTATGCTCAGCAGAAATTACATAATATCATTGCAAGACTCTTGTACTGAGTATGATTAACAACATAAGATTGAATCGGATTCAGGTATCATTCACAATTTTAAAAATGCAGTTGGGGAAAAATGTAGGATGTTGGCCCTGCCAAGAAATGTTCATTTTAACTCTCATAGCAGTGTTTAGGATTACAAAGATGCACCGGCACTATAGGTTTGCAGAGATTTGCAGCTAGAACGGCTTTCCACACCTTTGAACCCTCGTATACTCCTTCTAAAGTTAGGTCAAATCCTCAGCTGATATGAATGATTGAAATCTATTGAGCTACATCAGTTTATCTCAGGTTAGTTCTAGAATTATTTATTGAAAATGGCGATTACTTGGCCTGGGTCTAAAACTGCTGAATGATGACCAAATCTTTCAATGAAGCCTGTGATCAATACCTCCTCAGGCAAAATCGAGCTTTTAACTTAAAGTTAATATGAGAGAGAGCAAGAGAGAAAACTTTCTCTGCAACTGATCCAAGAGGATAGAACAAACTCCCAGGGCAAAAAAACAGCCAACCAAACATCCTGAGGACTAACACATATTTAATCACCAAGTGCAAAACACTTTTCCTTGACCTGCCTTCTCCAACCTGACTACAATAAAAATCTCTGTGGAAGAAATAAATCTTACCACTGCATGCACAATTCTTCCCTGAGGGATATATGAGAAAAAAGAATGAGCTGCATATGACAGTGATATAAATATCATAGAATTCAATGCACTACTACTAGAAGGAGTTCAGATGATTTATGTGAGGATGATGATACAAAGACCTTCTTAGAGCAGAATGAAACTGTGCTCATCATTCAAGCTTAAAAGAAAGATACTGTATTTTTTAGGCTACCAGAATTTCTTCTTTCCTGCAAACACCTTATTTTTTTGCACAAAACCCCATCTTTTTTGCACTGCAAGAGCTCACTTCATTATGCTTAAAAATTTTAGTTTGCAATCTAAATTCTGTAGTGTGAATAGAATAGAATGGAATGGAATGGAACAGAATAGAATGGAATAGAAAACAATAGTTCACTTTAGGCAAGATCTTAACACCTTTATTTTCTTCCACATGTAAACCTTCTTAAAATTAAGGTGACTATGTGTGTTCCAGTTTTAGCAGAGACAGAGGAATATAACTGAAGGACGAAACTTAAAGGCAGACTATTGCTTGCTTGCATAAGGCAAACAGAATTTCTTTCCAAATATTTCAGCTCTTGAAGGTATATTTAAACATTTGTGCTGACAGCAACACCAGAAAATAACATCTCTTGGTATAAATCCCAGATGGGTGAGATCCTGACTCAGTACAGCAGGGTATTTTATTCCTTTTCTAATTATGTTACAGGATAGTTATTAGTGTCCACATCTCAGACAGAATATAGAGGCAAACCGTGCATCGCCAAACGTATATACACATCAAGGGCACTTATGCACATTTTTGCACAACTCAAAGCTACAGTTCATGAGCTCATATGCTCAAATGCAGAAGTCTGGTGCCACATGCCTAAAATGTTCTTGGTTTTTTGTTGTTTTGGTGTTTGGGTTTGTTGTTTGTTTGGTGGTGGGGTTTTTTTTCTTCATATCTGAGGCAAGGCTGTGAAGAAACCTATAAATATTTTCAATCAACATTTTCAAACTTCTGGTCTGTCAGGTACATTTGTGAAGAGTGTTAGCACTGAGTAGATTTGTTTGTTTGGCATCTTCTGCCACGCAGTACATATGCACACGTGTACATACACACGTCTCGAGAAAACAGTAGCAATGTGTACATATTTATTTACTTCAATAAGTCTGTAAATTTTATAATGAGCGAGACTGTACAGAAATCAGTGTCATATTAAAGTGTATCTTCTTGCCAGGTTAAGCCAGTATGTGCACCATTTATGCCAGATAAATAATTGTTCCTTTAATCCAAAAACCTGTTACCCTGCAGCTGCTCCTACCCTAACCAGAATTTACTGGAACACTTCTCATTACTATCAAATAGAAGACTGTTTACCCTCTACAATATTTTAAAACATCACGCCTATGCAACCTGATCTTAAAGAAAGCAATTCTAGGTAAACCAGGTATGGGTTAAAAGTAAAAGAAAACAACAAGCCTAAGTAATTTGCTTTCCAGAATCATGGAGAACAAGTTGCAAATTACAAGAAGGTAAAATCTGTTGCATATAATTACTTCACCATATTAATTATTCATTGACACAGCAACAGAGAGCGGTGTGGTGCTTTCTAGATGAAGCTATGTCTTTGTCACAAACTGTGTGCAGTTTTGAAGGCACGGCTCTCTTACCATAAACACCACCTCGAAGAAGAGATGGATGAAGTCCTGACCTTTACACCAGGTGGTAAACAGAAAAAGGCATGACAGTAAGCAAAGGGAGGGCTGCTGGGAAGAGAAAGGAAAGGGTAAATGCAACCACACTGGAAGATGAAGGGTTAGGTTTCTTGCCAAACACACACTTTTTAGTGTGTTCCTTCCCCAGTGTTCTGATCATGCGTTGGAGCAGACAAATGATTTGTGAAGAAGTGCATCTCAATGGGGAGAGGGCAAGGTATGTTTTAAGTTGCGCTAAACAACAGTGGCAACAATGATCTTTTCTTTCCTGTCCACCCAACACCACTGTAGGTGCTGTTGGAAATGCCAGTCCTTGCTCAATTGCCAAGCCAGCCTTGTCGAAACAGGGTGTTTGAGAGGTGGGATGCTAACAGATACCAGCTGAACAAGCAGGACAAAATACCCTCAAAAATAGAATGGAAATAATGCCTTTCATGAGTCTAGCAGTCCAGCCTGGAGATCTCTACTCCTCTTAGCAGCTTTTACTTGTTTTAGCGATCTTTACAGACTAGCTTCTGGTACATAAGACCCCATCAGCTCATCAGATGAAGAGCCACACACATAGCCACTGCAAAGTAATGTGCCCACCAGTGCACATAAAGATGGAAAAACTGTGGCCATTGCTCCCTGGCTGGTTACCCACACCACTGGTCCTACTGCAAGGCTAGGAGAAAGAAAAGGAGAGCAGGCAGAAGGGGAGATAGCTGGCTGGATCATCCAGCAGATTGCCTCAGCAATTTTGTGCTTCGAGTACCACATGAAATGGGCCTGTGAATATTAAAAAGACTGTTTTTAGGACAACTGTTTATACCCACAGGGAAGTGATTACGTGGTCTGGCCTGACATCATCTGTTGCCATAAGGTACTGTGTTAGAGATGACTGTAAATGGTGATTGTTGCACTCTTACAGCCACAGAGGTCTAAAGACACAAGCAAGCAAGATTTAGACAAAGGCGAAAAATCTTTTATAGTGCAACTGATAGATTAGGGGAAAAAAAAAAAAAGGGAAAGAAAGAAGGGAAGATTTGAGGCACACAAACCCTTCTTCAGGGCTTCTCTTTCATTCAACTCTATTCAATTGCTTCTTTCTTCATGACAGAGTCCTACCCTCTGATCTGTTACCTTCATGTTGGTTTCAACAAATATGATTGTTCAAAAGGAAAAAGATGGGTGAGGAAGAGATATACTTTGTGCAGCAGACCACACTTGGGCGAAAGACCCAGGACCCAATGCTGCTGTATACTGTATTGCCCCAGCCACCAAGTCACCTCAGGAGGTTATATATAACCTCATCTAGCTGAAGGTGTCCCTGCTCATTGCAGGGGGTTGGACCAGATGACCTTTAAAGGTCCCTTCCAACCCAAACTATTCTATCAACCTTTTCTATTCTATGATTATTGTCAAGTGGTCTGAAGGAGAGGTATAATGAAAGACTATTTTCATTTTTGCTAGCTTACTTTTGGGACCCAATCCTTTTCCCTCTGACTGCTTCATGCTCATCACAACATACTCCTTTGTGTGAACTGTGCTTTTGCTTTGTTTCCCAAGCCTAGAATGAACAAAAGTTAGGCCATGTGATACTGAGAAAGGTAGTTACAGCAAACATGGAGAGAGTGTTTCCTCTTCCTTATTTCTGTCTCCCCATCAAATAGCACAAGTCAGTACAAAATGCCAACACAAGCTGATGATGGGTTGTGTAGATGACAGCAGCAAGAACAACAGAGCCATACTCTAACTCAACAGTCTTGTCAACACAATGAAAATCCCAATAACACATGATGTGAAAAAAGCTTGGTCTGTTTTGATTGTAGGTTTCTCTTTGTATAGATGAAGAGGACAATAGGGTGGCTGGAGTGCAATGATTTATTCTGATTTAGTTATGTGCTTGGGCACCTGCTGAAATGTAAGTCTCTCTGATGCACTCAGAGTTAAATATTTGTGCATCTTTTCATTGACAAAATCCGTATTCTTACATATTTTATGCTTCTCATAAGTAATGTTATTGCTTCATTAGGCATGAGAAAGACAAATATCTGTTGACATCAATGAATGATTTTTACACTTTAAGTACAAACATTTTTTTTAATGCAGGTCTCTAATTTTGTATAGATACACACACCCTTACACTCTGCATGGTCATTTCTTATTTGTTAATCATAACAGCTGCAATATGATGGGTATTTTACGTTCATTCAAGATAAGGTAATCCCTTTCAAGATATTCATCCATAAATATAATGCACTTATGGAAAGAAACATCATAATAAACTGGTGACAACAGTGCAGAAATACTGTGACAACAGTGCAGAAGTACTGTTTATTTTGTTTTTCAGGATTTACATGTTTGTGTGCTTGTGTACATTATTAAGTATAAGCACGCCTGAGTGCCTACAGATTAATCTTACATAAAATATTAATAACATGCTATGCTTTTTATTAGTCTATTATTTATATCTACAGGTGTTGTTAGTGGGAGTCTTCAGCTTATAGTATATTTTCTGTTCTGTTCTGAAATTCTGGCAAGTTTACAGTACATTACAAAATTAAAAAATGAAAATCTGCTTCTCCTTAGCTTTTTTTCCCCCTAGTAAGTAGCAAATCTAAGCAAGCAGTGAACTGTATAGAGTTTATTTAGTACTATTTAATCCTGTGTTCTGTTCCAAAAAGTCAATAAGCAATTTAAAATATTCTCCAAATTATTCTCACTTGACCCATTCATCAGTCTCTGGAGCTAAATGTTCAAAATTCTAAAACTCATCAATATTTGTCAGGAAAAATGTAAGTGCTGCTTTGTTTATCACTTATTGTTACGGTTTTTCTTAAGTTAAAAAACTTAGCATCATGTATGTAGTCTTGTAAACCAGCTCGTTCCATGAATGTAATTCTGAGATAATATCCCTCACTACAACATTCATGCTAAGAAAACAAAATCATGCCTGCATGCACAAAACATGTTTGTTTGTTTGTTTGCTTATAATATTAACCAGAAAATTCAACAGGACTGAGGGGATGGTTAGCTGTTTTTAAGACCAGTCTCTTACCTACATGACGTTTATAAGGCTAGTAAGAGTGTTAAGGGTTTTAAGCGTAAGCAGTGTTAAAAAAATAACTGGGGAGAAGCCAGGTATTATGGTGGGAAACAGAATAGCATAAACAAGGGGGGTTGTTACAGGAATTCAGCTTTAAAGTCTATATGAACTTGCAAAAGGATGTTAAATCTCAGGCACCCAGGACCAGCCCTCTGTGACTGAGACGGTACCGACAGAAGCACAGGAGCACTTGTACAGTTCCTGGGGTGAAGGATAGGACCCAAAACAGAGCCAAAAGAAAATAAACCTACTGCTTTTCTCTTTCCTATGCACAAGCCATAAGAACTCATCACTTTTGAATCCCTTTACTGGGCCCTCCCTGAGCCAGCGTTTGGAAAAATTACTGTGTGGTGTAGGTGAACTTGTGGGGCTGCAGGACGAAGGCTTGAGCAGGCTGTGCATGGTGTGGGTTGTGTGTGCAAAGGAGGGATGAGGGGCTGAGGCTCTGCCCCTGGTGTCCCACGAGTGGGGTCTGCATGGGGCCGAGGAAATGGTGTTGAGCGTGGGGGAGCTGTGCTCGTCGCAGGAGGCACTGGCAGGTTGCGTGTGGTGTGTGCGTGTCAGGTGCCCACTTGTGTTGTGCTTCCACACACTTTGCTCCCTGCGTGCGTGCCTGAGTTTGCGGGGTGCCAGGAACTGCTCGGTGTGGTGTGCATGGCTCTGAAATCGACACTGAGGCAGGCCAAGCTGGGACTGTGTGGGTCACGACAACCCACAGCTCGGAACGGAGCAAAGAAAAACACAGCGTACACAACCTCTACCCCAGCAGGAGAGGGGAGCAGCACAGACCCCCAAAGTGGGTGAGATCCCCACCCAGGAGCTTTCCATCGCCTCTCTATGCCCAAGCCTGGAACATCCCTTTGCAGCTCAACAAGGCAAAACAACCAACCAACCCAAAACCCATTAAAAAAAAAAAACAACAAAACCAAACTAAAAGCAGCCTAACCCTCAATCTCACGTCTCTTCCCCAAACTTCTCCCAAAGGTCTGGCTGGTGCAGGACCCGGGGGGCGGCTCCGCTCCGCGCCCCCCCCCCCCCGGCCCGGCGGCGCGCTCGGTGCCCGGCAGAGCCCGCTCTGGGCGGCTGCTCAGCCCCCTCCGGCCCCTTCCCCAGCACCAACTCCGGCCCCCTGAAAGTCGCCGACCGATTTGGCTTTAGTCGGCTGGAGATTATCTCAGCTGGAACCGCGAGAGCCATTAATTAAGCCAGCTATTTAGGGTTTTAATGCGATTTAAATTGGCCCTTGGAATAGAAAAGAAAAAAGACAACAGTGCTAATGACAGTGCATTAGGATCGGAACACAATGACGGGCTATTACAAGAGTCCCGAGGCTCTTGTAAGGTTCAGAAGAGCCGGGCGAAGGAAGGGAAGAGGACAACAAAGGGAAGACGAGGAGGGGAGCTGCCCTGCTCTCGGTGGGCTCCCGGCCGGGCACGGGGAGATGGCTGGAGCGCGGGGACCCCCGGCCACCGCCCCGGGACCGCCCGGCGCTGCCCAGCGGGAAGGAGAGCTGCCCTGCCCCTCCCCTCCCCCGCGGCAGGGGGCAGGGCCGGAGGGCGTCGGGGGAGGCCAGGGGGTCCTCAGTCACCCTGCGAGGTCACTCTGGCAGGTAACTCCAGTCAGGCCAGGTAACTGGCCAGGTAACTCCAGTCAGTTTGGCAGAGCAGGGGATAGCAAGGTGAAGGGGATGGCCCCTCTGCCCGTTCCTGCATCCCGGGATGCCTGGAGGAGCCCGCGGTGGTGGTGGGGTGGGGTGACACGCCAGCACCCTAATTTTTTCCCTTTCATCTACACACAAAGTAACAGGGGAGAAGATTCGCCTGGGGAGAGGCGCAAAGCCCTCAGCCCCTGCCCTCACCCGCCTTCTCCAATCTCTGCCCAAAGTCTCGTCCTTAATGACTGAGTCATTAGGCGGTAGTTTGGAGTGTCCAAAAGTAAAATTAGAATGGGGGAGAGGATCAAGGCTCAGCGAGTGCCTTTCAAATAAGAGGTGATACCACCACTAAGTACATAAAAGGCACGGGCGAAAAAGGGGAGCGCCTTTCCCCGGATTTTATTGGTAGACTTTATGGTGACTGATGGTTGAGCTTTTAAGAAGAGGGTGTTTTTTACTTTCTTTCTTTTTTTTTTCCTTCTTATTTTTCTTTCTTTTTATTTTTTTTTTTTAATCAAATAAGATCTGAGGGTTGTTCCTAGCTAGGCACTAATGCATTCGGATGTCAGTCACCTCTAAGCGATTTGACAAACTCAAGATCTCTTAAAACGTGCAGAGTTCAGATCATATTAATTCCCCAAAAATGTTTTGATTCAAAGTAGTTTGTATTTTATGTTGCCAAGGGCAATCGAAAAAGAGCTATTGCCGATAGGTTGGCCCTTCTCTCTTCATGGCCCAGAGGCGATAGCAGTATTTAAGCTTCTGAAATTAGCCTGGGGCAGGAACGATGGATGATCACAAAGCGAAACAAGGGCTTTTTTTGGAGTTTGCCATCTCGATTTCATAAAACGACGCAGGCCAAATGTCACCGTGTTGTCTTTTTAATCCAAATATGTGGAGGTGAGGACACCAAGCCTGCATACACTTCATGTCCGAGGGATGGAGAAGGGATGGGTGTGGAAGGGGGCTTGGAGGGCATTTTAAAAAGAAGGACATTCCCGGCCCCTCCCCCACCCCCACCCCACCCCCACCCCCCCAAAAAAAAAGAAAAGAAAAAAGAAAAAGGTTATTTTAAAAAGAGAGAGAGAAGGTAAAAGAGAGACAGGAAAATCAAACAGGAATCAGGTTATTCTGCTTTTAAAATGGCAACCTAGAGAGGAATTAAAAGGGAATGGGTATGTAATAAAAGCCTGAGACGATTAATAGGAAAATATAAGAGGGGAGGGATTTTTTTAATGATTAAAAACCATAGACGACTCCTGTAAATAGAAGCTTCATTTCTTCAAGTGATTTCTTTTGAAACGAGCGATCTGAATATTCAACTTTAAGGCAAAGCTCCACTCTGTATGTACAACATTAATATGATCTCTGCAGAATTTGGTACTCAGAAATATTAACATATCAAAGCCGGTGCCTGAGGCTAGAGAAGCTATCGATACAGGAGCAGTAGGAAAAGTAAAGATTATTGGTTCTGATGGTTAGAGCAGGGAAGCTCCGGGCTAAATCCTGCACACCATTAACTGAAAGTGATAGCATGGGGATCTCTGCCCTGGACTCGGTGGCAAATATTTTCTCTAGCTAGTAATTAGCTCTCCAGCACCTAAGCCTTGCAAAAATCTTTTACTTTCCGAGCCTCATTAAAAGCAAACACCAAATCACTGCACTAAACAATCTAGAAGGCAGCTGATATGTGCAATGGCAGCCAGAGATGGAAGCAGTTTGTGATGTTTGTCAGTCTTATCAGTACTAATACCAGGACTGCAAACCATGGCACTTTCTTTAGAGATTGCTTTTTTTGAGAGAGGACTAGGGAACGCTGTATTCCTCTGGGAAAGTATATGGGAAGTTTTCTTTTCCCTTCCTTCCTTCCTTCCTTCCTTCCTTCCTTCCTTCCTTCCTTCCTTCCTTCCTTCCTTCCTTCCTTTCTTCCTTCCTTCCTTCCTTCCCTTCCTTCCTTCCTTCCCTCCTTCCCTTCCTTCCTTCCCTTCCTTTCCCTTCTTTCTTTCTCTTTCTTTCCCTTCTTTCTTTCTTTCTTTCTCTTTCCTTCCTTCCTTTTTTTTTCTTTCTTTTCCTTTCTCCCTTTCTCCCTTCTTTCCTTCCCTCCCTCCCTCCCTTCCTTCTTTCCTTCCTTTGCCCCTTTTCTTCCTGCTGCTGCATCTAAAGCACTCAAAACCAACCTTTAAAAAAGTGTATATATTAGTGACAAAAATAAAATAAAAAATCTGACACGAGATGTTTAAAATATTAGGGAAGCCGCTCTCGAGTTAATATATTCTTATTGATGTATTACTAGAAAAGAAGTGTGATTTATTTATATGGGATACTGTATAGCGCTTAGGCGCAGGATGTTTTGATTACTGCTAACACCTATCGCTTTTTTTGAAGTCGGACAAAATATTTATTATGTATTTTTAATATACATTTGAAACTTATCCTCTCGCCTTTGATATCTTCCCTGAATATGCCAGGAGATAGATAGCAGTGCAGTAGTAGTTCAACACTTAAATCAGGGTAGAGAAACCCTCACATTTTCATGCTGGATTTCCTTTACTATCAATCTTTAAATCCTTGAATAATTTGATCGCTTTAAAAAGAGAGAAGGGGAGAGAGAGGAAGAGAGTCTTGACTGCAATCATCTGCACAGGTAATTGGAATCTGCTTAGCAGGAGCTGGAGAGCTGAATAAACCGGAGTTGAGCTGAGCTGAGGTTTGAGCCGCCCGTCAGCTGGGAAATGAGAGCCGCAGCCAGACTCCACAGGCACAGACCCCAGCTGATGGGGACTCGGTCCTCCTCTCCCTCAGCTAACGATCTCCTCGGAGGTCAGCTCTGGGATCAAACCCGAAAGAATTACCCCTTCTTCCTCGGGATAACTAGAGCCCACCGAAACCCCAGAGACGAGCCCCTGGGCAGGCGCAGGCACCGACACCACGACTCGGGCAGGACTTGGCCAGCCCGGCGCGCTGCCAGCCCTCTCCGCAGCGTCCGCCCAGCGCTGCCCAGGGAGGGGCCCGGAGATGTGGACACCCCCGGCCCCGCCGCTCGCCTTCCCCGCACGCCCCCGGGGGGAGCGGCGCGGCGGGGCCGGGGCCGGGGCCGGGGCCGGGGCCGGGGCCGGGGCCGGGGCCGGGGCCGCGCGGCGCGGCGGGGCCGGGAGCTGTCCCTTCAGCACCACCGCGCCTCCGCCCGCCCCGCCGCTCCTGCCGCCCGCCCTGCCGAGCCGAGCCGAGCTGAGCTGAGCTGAGCTAAGCTGGACCCCCTGGTCTGCAGCAGGTGCGGGGAGAGGGCACCCCCAAACCTCCCCTCCCGTACATGTCACCGCCTGTGCGCCCAGGTCAGCCCGCCACAGCTGCGTGTCACTGTTGTTTCGGTGTAAAGTTTGTTTAGGTTGAAATCAGCCCGCTGCTCCGGTAGGATCGCATCGCCTGAAACACCTCTTAAACATCTGCTTTTCAGGGCGATGGAATGACTAAAGAAAGGCAGTAACGGGTCAAGGAGCGCGAGTTCCAAGGGGCTGAGCCACCAAGTGTCCTCTCTCCGACTGCATTATTCGTTTTATATTGGAAAGGAAAGTATGTGTTTAAGCTTGTAAGAAGAATGTGTTCCTCAGGCCTTTAGACGACTTTTGTTTCTCTTTCAGGGTAAGTGACAGCAATAACAAACTCCCCGGAACGCTCAGGTTTCACAAACTCTGAAGAAATGCTTATTTAACAAGAGTTCCAAATCTTTCCTCTAACTTTGACGTTAGATATTTACATTGACAGATGGTTATCAAATGAAGTGACACTCAAAAGAGAGTTCCACACCGGTCTGTAGCGCTACTAAAAGCACATTTCCAAAAAAGCTCCTTCCTTTCCCCACACAAGATCAAACTGCCGATTTAACAGTCCTGCGCCAGGGAACACGTTTCTCAAACTATCAGGGACCAACTCGGTTAAACGGGGAATGATAAAAGGAGTCAAGGCGGCTCTGGATTCAGCGGGAGCATCCTAGAGCTACTGAGGAACAGGTCATTTGTAAAGTGCAAATGGACTCTGAAATGTGAAGTGCTCTAAGCTAGTTTGAAAGTGGTTCTGCCAAACGTCAATTTATCACTATTTCGGCAGTAATCCAAACTGCACTGAACAGTGAGGGAGAGAAAGAGAGAGAGAAATGGAGAGGGGTTTATGTTTACAAAAACTGATAGACGCAAGTATTTGTAACCTCTTACCTCTTCTTATCACACCTCCTTGCCCGTTCAGTACAAGTCCACACTGGGCCTCCACTGAGCTCTTAAGTAACGAGGGGAAAAAACAGGAAAGAAAGAAAATCAGACACAGAATCCCAGAGAGACCCCACAGACCTTTTGCTTTGTCACACGACTCACTCAGGAACAATAGTTAAGGTGAACTGGAAAACCAGTGACTCTCATCGAACTCCAGTACTCTGGCGAAATCCCACCGCCACCCTGCAGTCTGCCCCTGCTCCACCAAATGCACAATAATTATCAATTTCATTTCCATTTAAATAAGAGTTTCTCCTGAACTAGGGACTTTAGGTCGGCAGTTACATGACAGGGCAGAAGATAAACAAGTACTCTTGAGAGAGGTGTGTTCCCACTCTACCGTTGCACACACAAAGGTAAAAATACAGTTTTATGTAGTATTTTTGCATGTTTAGCTGCATATTTTATGTGTGTGTATATATATATATATATATATTTACACACACACGGAGCTAAATTCATGTATCTGTTTCCCGACACCTCTATACCGACTTACAAAGTATTCATGGAAGTAGACAAAGAGCACAAACACCAGACGACCTATTGGGCTTTGCCGGCTACACAGAGTCGTAAGGGTGTTGTAACAATGCGTGTGTCCGCACATAGGTGGGGATGAATATGCATCTTTGCGCACACACAAACAGAGGCACCCATGTGTGAGTGTGGGGTGAAGAACCATCCAAAAACCTGCCTGGGGCTTCTGGTGCACATCCGAAGAGATCTCATTTCTTTATTCTCCTGTTACAAGGCTGATTATTTGGGGATCTTCGCCCTCCTTAATAAATATTTTTATTGGAATGATAAAAGACTTGAAAGGGTTGGGTTTTCTTTGGGTTTTTCCTTATGTTGGGGTTAAAAAAACACAACAAACCAAACCTAAATCTTTGCCCAGTGGAAATGTGTTAAAGACGCATTTTCCTCTACAAACAAACGAGGTATTGGACATGAAAGAGGCCTTTAAGGGTGTTAACCTATTCAACAGCCCGTGAAGAGTTAAGTAAATGCGGAGAGAGTCGGTGCATAATAAAAACCCCACTTTACAAAACAATCTTTACAGTCCTGGCTCTCTCCCCCACTTTCACCATATTGGCGCTGGCCCTGTAAGACCTTCCTTTTCAAGGCTCTTTTTTATTTTAAGTGTTCTGCCTTAAAGTGATTATGAAATCAATATGAAAAAAACTTGGCGACTGAGCATAAATTAAAGCGGTGATGGGAAAAGGTGTGACAGTTTTCTTTGTTGCCCATGGAAAATCTTTTTAGGGCACTGAAAGATGCCACTCCAGCTCCAAGACTGTTTGCATCTGTTAGGCTGACTTAAACCGCCCTCGAAACTATTGGACATTCACTTAAAATTCTGTTCAGGGAAAAGTATATTTACATTTGTTGCATTTGAAATGAGGCATATGCTGATGAACGTTTTAAAAAGAAAGACTAAGGAGAAAGGGGAAGACTGGTTAGACCACAATTTTGGTTTAAAAGTATTTGTGTGCAGTCCTATTTCTGTTTGCCAGCAAAACGCTTCTTTCTAAGCCCAAGGTGATATTCGCAAGAGTCCAAGTTTGTTCTGAATCATCTAAATCGTAACGAGAAATATTAATATTTTCAAGTTGTCACCGCTCAGCCTTTTCGATACCTCAGTACACTCCCTCTTCTGTTCGGGAAAAGAAGGAGGAGGAAAAATAAAGAAAAGATTAGGTACAAAGGCGTTAAGTCTTTTACTTTCGAATGAAGTGTGATCGAAAAATTAATATTTTCCAAAGAAAAGCTGTTGATTTTTTCTTCTTTAAATAAATAAAAAAAGAATGTGCCTTTAGCAGCTTAACCAACCTCTTCTCCTTTTTTTTTTTTTTTTTTTTTTTTTTTTAAAGGGAAACATGTTGTTTGGTCGGATGACATTGCATAAATGACCAGTTGAATGGCACTAAGTCGAAAATTGGATAAACTATGGTGCTTTTTTGCCCGGGACTTAGGCATTGTCTGCTGTCTTGCAAACGTTCCTAATCCCCTCTTTTGAAAAATACAAGGCTTTGTGCCTGCCAAAGAAAAAAAATTTGTACAGATACAAAAAAATCAGCAGCAGACGTGGTTATAAAAAGGAGTAAATAGGTTTTAGTTGAGCTGAGCAGTGAATGGCAGACTTTTTTTTTTTTTTTGAGGGGGGTAACATAAGGAGATCCTTGTGAAAAATGTAAACAAAAAATGGCCAGAGAGGGTAAAATTATATAGTGAATTTTAATGCAGAAAGCTAGGTTTAAATAGTTGGGGTTTCCTTCTCAGAGATATAAAAGATAACATTCTTTCTTGTTGGGTTGTTGGATTCTTTTCTCCTTAAAAAAAAAAGGAAAAAGAAAAAAAAAGGGGGGGTGGGGGGGGGAAAGATTTCTTTTCTTCTCTACCAATAGAGGTTTGGGCGGGTTTTTTTTGTTGGTTTGTTTTGTTTTTAAAGGAAGAAAATAAACCTTCTTAGTTTTACAAACTTCGGTATATTTTTTTTCCCCGAGTCTTTGACCGCTACGTCTTTTTTAGAAAGACCAACATAGAAAGCTTTGTATGACTGGGAGCCAGATTTGGGGGAAAAGTAAGTACAGTAAATACGGTCCCATTTGTCTGTCCCCGCTGATCGGGAAGCCTTTAGTTCCTCACTCGTCGGGAGAAGGAAGGTTTGCTTTTGGTTGGAAGGGACTTTGCGAAATGGGTGTGAGATACAGGAGGGCGTTGTTTGTAATTTTGGAAAGAAATTTCAGTTCAGCCACCGGCTCGATTTACCGGAGGTGAAGTTTTAGTGCGGGGGAAAGTATTTTTGAGCGGATAAAGCTGATGGTTTGGATACATAGAAAAATAATTTTTTTTGGATGAGTCCAGATGCCGGTTAGGGGGGAATGGGTGAGTGATTAGACGCATAGATAGATGAATTCAGCGTTATCTGCTTGTATCTCTCTCCCTATTAACATCTAGATCGCATATTGCGAGGGATTTTTATCGGACTGAGTATTTCTGACGAACGTTTGCTCCCGTTTTTTCTTCCCTGCCTCATGCCACGGAGTTCAACGGAAGGTTTGCCTTTGTATGTGTGTCGGAAAGGAGATTTATCTCCTGTCCTGTCTTTTTTCTTTTTTCCTACTCCATCCCTTCCTAAACACACCTCCCTGCTCCGTCCGTTCGTTTAAACGGTTCCGTTCGCCGAAAGAAAGGAAAAGTTTAGAGAAAGCAAGAAGCTGGGTTTGGTTTGGTTTGATTTAGGGTCTGTGTGACATGGATAAGGGGCTGTGCAGGCACACGGGGACCCGCACGGGCACACACGCACCCCAAGATCTCCGGGTGGGTTCCACGGTCCTCAGCCATCACGGAGACACAACCCACGCGGGGAAGTCAGGCTCGAGTTTGGGGGGTTTTTTTTGTTTGTTTGGTTTTTTGTTTGTTTTTTTTTTTCTTTTTTCCAAGAAAGGCCACTTGCCTTTGCCCATTTTTTTTTTCCTCCCCACATTTTTTGTTGCTACTATTCTGGAGGAGACGGGCTCTGGATCGGATTTTGGATGAATCTTCCCACCTTTGTATGAGCTATTCTGAGCGGAGGAAAGTGGGGAGGGTGAGGGGGGAACCGGGGCAGGGGGAGGGGAGGAGAAGGTGTCTCGAAAGGAGATCGCATGCTATTTACCTGCAAATCGTCTGCTCCCGAGGCTGCAAGCCCGAGGCTTGGTCCTGGCAGGAGTCTTTGATCTGGATGCATCCCATATTGGGATCCATGGCTCATAAGAGACAGGTCGTGGCGGCGGTAAGCATCTAAGCACCCCAGCTCTCTCCTCTGCTCGTCCAAGCAAGAGGACTTGAGCGCCCGCGCATTGTGCAGGTTGATAAAATCAGTGGGTTCCCCATGGTGGATCTGCTGGTAGTATTGCTGGGAGTGATGGAGAGAGTTCAAGGAGTAAGCGTCGGGGTTGACTGCCGGGTGGCTGTGTTGGAACTCGTAGTGGAAGGACTGGTGGTGCAGTGGGGTGTACTGGTGGTTAGTGGAGAAGTACGGGGAGGCGAACTCGGTGCCCGTGGTAGAGTAAGTGAGAGGAGATGAGGAGGAATAGGCGACGGTCGAGTTGGCCACAGACTCCAGGCATCCAAGCTGCATCAAACGGTAACTGTTTGATCCGTCATGACGTATCTGAAAGGAAGAAGTGAAAAGAAGACCCCAAAACTGGAGGTTTGTCATTGAAAACCCCGGGTACGGTTCTTCCAAGCACGCTGTCCTGCATAGCTTCTCCCCCTGCAGAGGCGTCTAAGCCTGCAAGCGGCAACCCCAGCAACAAAAGATCCTTTCCTACCTTGGGCTGGTGCCATAAAGGTCTGTTCAAAAAATCATAAACAGCCCAGCCTGCCCTTATAACCGCCAAGCGAAAGGAATCCACGCGCTGAAATAAAAACTATCTATCTATCTGTCCATCCATTCATCTTTCCATCCACCTCCTAATCACAGCTGTAATATCTGGGGCTGACACACAAAAAGTCATCAAACAGAGGAAACTACCGAGAATACACACAAGTCCCGTCCCTATGTTACAGCGTTACACATTGAGAAAGCTTTGCCGCCTGCTCGCCTTCCTTTCTTCCTTCCTTCCCTTCTTTTTTTTTTTTTTTGAACCCCTATTTTTCTTTCTTTTTAAAATAACGAATCAGATCCAAAATTCCCCCCCTCTTTTTCCTGCGTTTCGAAAGAAAGGAGAGTCCTGCTTTTTAGTGAGAACTCCCCATTCCTGGCGAGCTGGTGGTGATTTTTCTCCCACTTCATTATATTATTAGGGGTATTATTCTGATTTTCGTTCTGGCAACGGTTTTAAACGTGGTAATGAGTTGCCCTTTCTGGCGACAGATGTCATAACGAATTTTCTCTCTATACTTCTTTAAGTTATCTCTGAAGCCGGATTATAATTAAATGTAACGGTCCAATATGGATTTTAAAAAAATGGAAACAACCACACAGGCACATACACACACACATATGCACACACAGGCACACACACATCCACACACACGCGCACAGACACACAGACACACACACACACACACACACACACTCACACACACAAAATACCTCTGCATCGTGGACGAGACCTGGAAAGGTAGTTGACATTTTTTGGTTCTCCGAAAAAAAAAAAAAAAAAAAAAGAGAAAAAAAAACCCCTCTGGATAAAATTCCCCTCTCCAAATTAAAAAAAAAAAAAAAGGAAAAATTTGAAAAATCCAAAGTTCATGTATTTCCCCAAATTTTTTTAGAAAAAATCTCTACAGACAGAGAGAATTTGCAATGTATCTGCATAGATCAGATCTCTCGCTTTTCCATGCACCTCCTTAAAAACCTGTAGGAACAAAATTTTCCCTCTGCACAAAAGCTGCTCCCTGGATCAGATTTTGTACTTGCTGGGTATTTCTTTGGCTGATGTCGTAGGTCCCTTGGTAATATAGAAGTTTTGAAAATTAAGCATCAGCACTGAGAACTGGGAGGACAATAGATAGAGGAGCTTCATCCCAGGAGACAAGGAATAAATATTGTATCTTCGCCTAATAAGGAACTGTAGGTTCTTTCAACATTTTTATACATTTTTTCCTCCACTCTTTAGAATGCTCTTTTCTTACCCAGGCTAATATGGGAGCGAATCTGATCGAAGGGGGTATTTTGTGTACATTTTATTGGGAAGACATAAAGCTAATATATATTAATATATATTATTAAACCATCCTTTTCAATAGGTAAGTGCTCCTTCCTGTTGATTATACTGCTTTTAAATACTGACCAGAATCTAACATTGCACATTTGTATGTGTCTGTTTAACTGTATTTTTTTTCTAAATGAAAACTATGTGATTTGTTTTGGTTTAGGTTTGGTTTTACTTTTTTTTCTTTTATTTTTTTTTTTTACCCTTGCATTTACATCGAATTTAAGTCCACCCCACACTCCAACATGCTTTTAAAGCTTCCTAATATGCTATCTTACAGGCTTCTTTAAATAGCATTTTCAACATAAAACTAGGGTGAGACCACAAAGTATCACTGCAGTGACATATGATATGGAATTATACATAAAATACATATAGATCTACGGGATTACACCTGTACTAGGAGAAAGAAAAAGAGGGAAGGTAACGTGTGAGCTGAAGACCACTGATGACTGTTTCGACATTTCTAAGTGCCGATGTATTTTAGTGATGGAAGTACAGGGAGGCTGCGTAGCCCTGGGTTGCAAAGCTGAGGGGGGTACGTTATTTATTTATTTAGGGACACCCGGTCCGAGGAGTTGTCACTCGGGGAGTGAGTCCCCTCTGCTTGCTCAGCTCCCCCCTGTCCCTCTGCCCCCAGGTAGGGGCTCTCCAGACCCCGAAGTGCTGCGGGCTCCTCCCGGAGACCGCCCGGGGGGGGGGCCGCCCGCTGCCGGGCCAGCTCGGGGCGAGGGGGGCGGGGGGAGGGGAGTCACACACCCTCCGAGAAGATGCCAGCCCAAATGGCATTTCCCGGCGGGGTGGCTCTGCTGATGGCTAGCTTCCACAAATGATAAGCCTGGAGATAGGAGAGGGAGTAACTTGCTTCTAATTGCCTTAAGCGTTTAAGCTGCGAAGGTGTCTTAATAATAAGCCGCAGGCAAATACGCATGTGGCTCTCTCCTTCTCGCTTCCCTCTTTTTTTTTTTTCCATTTTTTTTTTTTTTTGAAGGTCCAGGTTTTGGGAGGGTTTATTGGTATCTGTTCATGCAGGCTAACAGGAGCTGTCACTCAGCCCTCTTTGCTTTCTCCAAATGGACAAAGGCACACGACTGGAATGGGGATGCATTGTCTGGGATGGGGAAGGGGGATTACCCAGGCTGGCGGAGGGGCCGGCAGCAAACACCCTCGCACCTCCCGGCGCGCTGCTGGGGGGCTCGGCTGGGCTCCCCCCAGCCCCCGCCCCCCTTCCCCAGGGGCGAGGGAAAGCAGGAGGAAAGCGAGAAGGAAGGAAGGAAGGAAGGAAGGAAGGGAGGAAGGAAGGCAGGAAGGAAGGAAGGAAGGAAGGAAGGAAGGAAGGAAGGAAGGAAGGAAGGAAGGAAGGCTGAGAGGGAGAGCGGGAGGGACGAAGGAAGGAGGAAAAGGAAGAAAAGAAGGAGGAAGGGAGAGACGAAGGTGGAAAGGAAGGAGGGAAGGGAGGGAGGGAACAAGGAAGGAGGAAAACGAGGAAGGAAGAAGGGGTGGAAGGGAAGGTGGGAGGAAGGAAGGAAGGAGGAAAGGGAGGGAGGAAGGAAGGAAGGTGGAAAAGGATGGAGGGAGGAAAAGTAAAGAAGGAAGGCGGAAAGGAAGAAAGGGAGGGAGGAGGAAAAGGAAAGAAGGAAGGAGGAAAGGAAGAAGGGCAGGAAGGGAAGAAGGAAGGAATTTTTTCTTTCTCTTCAATTGGATTTCCTGTAGTTCTAATGTTGTTATAAAAATAAAAACATTTCTCCCCAATATATATTTGACAAAATTCTAGACACCCTTCCAAGTTCACATTTTGTTTGGACTCCTCAAGATTTTGGTAGAGAGAATAAAAAACATGCAGAAATGGGCAAACTCTGCTCTTCCCAACGCGCGGCTGGAGCCTGGCGAGCGCAGCCTGAACCGCCACACCAGCCCGGAGCAGGACGGCTCAGACCCAACAAAAAAAAAGTGACAGACACTTCGAGCACATCTTCCTAAGGGAGGGAGAAGTGTCCCTGCCCTTCGAGGAGAAAGGCAAACCCCCTCCCACACATCCAGGTCACCGCCGCGCCCCTCCCCCCCCTTCCCCCCCCAAGCTCGGTGGGTTTCCCTTAGCCGGTTATTTGCGTAGTGTAACTTTAGTCCTGTCCGGGTCTGGGTGTTGTTTTTTTTGGTGGTGGTTTTTTTGTTTTGTTTTTTTTGTTTTTGTGTGGGTTTTTTTTTGTTTTTTGTTTTTTTGTTTTTTTTTGGGGGGAAGGTTATACATACCGTGGGGACCCGGGCAGGGGAGCAGGGAGCGCAGCCCAGCCCCTGTCCTGGTTCCCTGCAGGTCGGCTGCAACTCCCACCCTCTCACCTCTGCAGGGCACTTCGTGTCCTACCCATTCCCCGCCCGCCCCGAAAACTAGGGGTGTGGGAGAGGCAGAGAAGGGTAGTTGGGAGCAAATTCCCTTCTTTTGATCCTGCGGGGACCGGAGTGCCGTTCTCATCATCCCGCACACAAGTGCTACACTGGGAAGGGGGGCTGGCTGCGGGGGGGACACACGCACGGTGCAAGGGCTGATGCCTTCCCAACTCACTTCTCCGAGCTGCAGGAGATCACGCCGCTGCAAGAGATCCGTCTGTGTGAGAGATCTCCCCCGGGTTTCCGACCCCCTTCCCTCTCCACCACCTCCCTCCCCAAGCCCACGCACCCTGGGCATCCCCCCACAGCCCCGGCACCGCACCCGAGCCAGCCCCCGAGCCCCACTTCGCTTCGAACAACAACAAAGCCACCGAAATGGTTTTGTTTGGAGGAAAGTTTATGAGGAACCCGGCTTGCCAGATGCACGTTACTGGTCAGTTCCATCTGTTAGCTTCGCTTCCAGACCCTAAAAAAATCATATAGACCGTTTGCGCTTTTAACTAACCCCCCCCCCCCCCCCCAAATCCAATTAATAACGCGAGTCAAACTGCAAAGCACTTATTAATTGCTTCCCAAAGAAAATGTTTCAGGAAAGTTAATTGGGAGCTTTCTGGTGTTCTCCAACCAACAGCATGAGCTAATAATGGTCAGAGCAGACAGACTTTGCGTTGAGTTTCATTGTGGCTTGGTGCGTTGTTTATCCCCTGCTTACAGTTTGCTTCTGCTCCTAAGCTACAGAAAAGGGGTGTTTTGGTCTTTTTTTAAATTTTTTTTTCCCCCCAAGGGGTCTGAAAAAGGCTGACTTGGCTGCTGGAAAGGATGTGGGAGAAAACCCCAAGCAAATAAAAAGCTCCCTCCCTGGGATCATCTTCGTTTCCCTGGTAGTTCACTGGAGTGTGCTAAGTGGCTGGTGGTGCTGCAGGGGACAGTCTGGGCTTGGCGTCTGGCTGCTGTTGTGAGAGCAGCTCCCTGGGCTCACAGAGCTCTCTCACCTCATGTTTGACTTACAAACGTTTCCCAGCATTTAGGAGCCTGAAATTATACATTTTCCTTTCATTTTTCCTTCCTGCCTTAGCTCCTGCATTTTGCCGGTCACCCAATGTTTATTTTATTTATTTTCTAATTAAGAGCCTTCTTTTCCACTGAAAGTCACCAAAACTTGGACTTTGCTAGACCTAAAGCTCTGACCACTTTTCCTGGAATTTCTTGTGTCTGAATGAGACCAGAGAGCAGTTCAAGTCACCACAGGCAGCTGGGGTCAGCAGTGCCAGGACATTCCCAGGGCAGGGTCCATCTTCTGCAATGCCCTTTTCTGTGAAGGACCCAAAAGAAGTCCCCCTTCAGCGGCTAGCAAAGGCATTTTGCTTAATACTCTTTTCCATCCGCTTCATCCTCTGCAGTTCCTAAAGTCTGTGGGCTGTGAGCTCTGGGGACACTCAGCTGACCTAAAAAAAAAGCAGCCCTGGGGTTGCTTTTGTGTATCACTTGGTCTTGCCCATTGTTTGCAGATCTGTTGTTGTCGATGCTTTGTCTCATCCCCCCCCAGCAAATCTTTTTCTCCTCCTGCTCCCCTGGTCTGTGTAAGTCCTCCCTCTTGTTTCGCAGAGTGGGTGAATCTGAACAAGGGCCCTCTCTGGGCTAAGCATCACCACCCCATCGCCCATCCTGAATTTCACATGCAGGGAAGACTTGGGAGAAGCCCAGACCTCCTTGGCTAGAGGTGCTGGTAGCACCCCTCCATGCATGCACAGAACACCCACCTTCATTTTCAGGCAAACCTGTATGTGTGCCTACCCTTCCACTCACCCAAATGGAGAAAGACGATCCCTGCCTGTTAAATAAATAAACCCTATACACTCTCAGGGGGAAGCAAAAAGAGACCATAGAGAGAAAATTTGGAGGTTTTTTCCTCTCTTGTTTCCCTTTAAGAAACATTATTTTGAGAGTACGGGTTACATTGTATTGCTTTTTCTCTTCCAAGAAGGAAAAAATGGAGAGAGAAAGATTTTGACACTGGCTATGGGCAAGAAGTGTGGAGAGATTTTCAGGGGGGTTTCTTCAAGCTGCAAGATCAGAGATGTCCTGCAGAACACTGCCCATTCGCCTTCCCTCTGAACTCAGCTAACCCCTCCAACGCCCACAACCACGTTTCCTCCTCCTTGTAAAT
Organism: Falco peregrinus; assembly: GCF_023634155.1. NCBI lineage: Eukaryota > Metazoa > Chordata > Aves > Falconiformes > Falconidae > Falco > Falco peregrinus. Next base: position 15,978,998 of record NC_073727.1, on the reverse strand, counting down.
TTGTATTCTGCTTCACCACGACCGCCAAAAGGCAACATAATGGGACAGAGAAAATGCATTTGCAAGCAATTAAAATGCCGTGAATATATTAGTTGAAAATTAAAGGAGATAACTGGTGTCTCCAATCATTTCTTTGATGGCAGCAAGACTTCCTGCTTGCTGAGGCTTTCATGAAGACTCAAAGGCAGCTATATTTCAACCCAGGTGCCTGGCATCACTCAGAGTAAATGCAAAAGGAAGAGGCGAGATGGCTTCAAACATGTCAATATCTATGAATATCGCCTTGCAAAAACCCAGACCAATGCTTACTTGGAGTGAATGCTATTTGTACCAGTCTGTGCCAGGATCAGGAGGGCTGTGCTTGTGGCCACTGCATTGCAATGTGACTTTCCAGACATTTGGTGAGGGTGATCCACTGAGAAACTCTCTTCACCTACATTTTCTGGCTCACCTACCCCTGTCCTCATCTTCCTTAGACTCTCTCTTTCCCGCTGGCTGCTGCCTACCGCTGGCCAAATGTGACTGTGAGCCCCACAGTCCCTGTCCCTCCCTTCTTATTTCTTGTGAGAAGTCATGGTGATGTGACTTCCCTGCTTTCTCCTTCAAGCACCTTGTCCTACAACCACAGATTTACTCCTTATGTGGAGCTGCTCCACATGTTTATACTCTCCACTTCAGTGATCTTGCAGCCATCTCATTACTCCACCTCCTGACTGTTTCCCCACATCTCCCTGAGGTGCTGAATGCCCCATCCCATCTGTCTTTGCTCTCCAGCCAGACCTCAAGAAAGCAGTTTCTCTTGGCTTGCACTTGTAGAGGCATGGAGATCCTACTGGGGAAGCTGCCTAGGGCCCCTTCTTACATGGTTCCTAGGGCTGTACCTGCTCCATGGAGGCCCCTCCACCTGGTCCTCCTTGACAATAGCTGCTGGTGTATCTTGGTCTTTCACACACTCCTGCTTTAAGGCATTTATTTCATTGCCACTGTTGTGTTTTCAAGCTGTCTATCTGCCTTTTTCTCTCTGCTTTAGGCACCTGCATCAAGAAAAACAGGCTGTCTCCACTCTTTCCCTTTTGGGATTTCCCCCCTTTCAATCTTCACACAACACTGCAGTTTTGCCAGTGCCTTTTACTGCCATGTTCCTAATTTCTTTCAGCATCTCTACCGCATCCCTTAGGGGGGTACACATGACGACTGTCTGTGGCAGCTGTCCTCTCTCCAGTTCTGCAAACACCGAGACAATGAAAAACCTCTTTCCCTCCTTCCAGCTCTCTCTTGAAAGCAAAAGCTACTTCTTCTGTCACTTGCTCTTGCCAGTTCTTAGGGGCCATTTTTATTTTCCGTTGACCTTATCTGTACTTGAAGAATACGCTATTACTTTATTTATCTTGCTCTCTTGTGCAGTTCATTCATCCCTCAACTTGGCTCCTCTCACATATCTTACACTGACTTCCCTTCATTAGGTAATCCCCCCAGACCTCTTTTCTCTTTGCTTGATCTATCTCACCCATACAGCTCACCTTTTCTGCCTTAAATTCTTTTCTGATTCTGTGGCTATCTGGAGGTATTTACTGCTGTGGGTAACAGAAACACAACAATTTTGGAGAACCCTTTAACAATCTCTTTGCTTTTCCTGTCTATGTAATGACTTGTCAAATTTCTCCTATTCTGTGTGTTTTGCTGTTCTGAAAGGAGATGTTTGGTTCTAATCACAGACTTAACTAGATGCTAATTACTCCTCTATGTGAAAGCCTTGCCTTCCTTCACATCAGTAGCTCATCAGCCAATTCCTCTTTGCTTGTAAGTGATTGATGTTTTTAAATTTTGGGAAAGGAAGCAGTCACAGATATCTTAGCAATGTTTTGTGCCCTCAAGTTTATACCAAGGAAAAAGCCAGAAACTATCCCTTAAATCTTTCACTATGATAACATTTTTTTTTCTTCAAATTGTGATCATGTATTTTCTTGCTACGACTATGCTTTCTAACTGCTTCAACTAGGATTTCTCTAGCAATATTGCTGCTGTAAGTTATTTCTGCTATTAATGCCACACTGGTAAGCTGTTAGAAGGAAACAGAGACACAACCAGCTTTGTTCATGAAATGGGATGAGGTTAGCAGTTTAATGGTAAAAGCAGCATGAAACCTGATTCTGGGAAACCACACAATGGTGAAAAGCCTCAAAATGTGACTTGAAAATTAACAGGAGTCCTGGTTCAAATTCTTGCTCCACTTCTTGTGAAGTGGACATTTGAAACTCGTCCTTCTAGACTTAATCATTTGTGGAAAAGTTTATAGGTTTCAAGAGGGACATTCCTCAGGACCAGAATGGAACGGTGGGGAAGTTTGAAGTTAGGAGAACTGTTGTCTGATATTTCCACTTGGCTCTGTAAACTGTGAAGTCCATACTTAAAATAGTCTGATTTCAACAAAATTTGTGAGATGCTTTCATTGACTTTTTTTAACTAGCTACCAAAGAAAAGTGATGAAGCCTAATTCTATAGAAAGCACTATAGGAAGCTGTGTGGGATATTCCTGCTCATTGATGTAGCATAATATCCATGCTGAAGCAAGGCAACAGGAAAAATCTGTATGTGACAAGGATTTTGTATCAGGCCATCAAAGTTCAGTGGGAACTGTCATCACCACCTTATATTTTGTTGCTCAGAAGAAAACACCAGTGATGAAACTGGAAATCTTCTAGTGCATCTAGGCAAAAGTTTTTGGTGTTTTTCTTCTCTTGCCAGTCAGCCCACAGGGCAATTTTAAACCACATGTAACCAGCTAAACTAGAACTTTAGAAACATTCCTGATCACAAACTGGCTAAGATGACATTATCCACATTATTTTCTGGATGCCTTTCGATATAGGAGGCAAAATCTTATCATTAAACTTCTCTCTGGTAGTGGAGAATGAAAACATTTGTAGACTGTGATGTATTAAATATGTACCTTATATTAGAATCATCCATAATTAATGCAGACATTCCAATAAATAATACAGTGTCAGGTTCTTTGGATTATTGAGTGTACTCCACTGTGCTCATATACTTATGCACTGGCAGTAATAGTGAGAAAGTTTCCTTATCTAATTAAACACTGCATTCTACTATATGTTTAAATAGCATTAAGGTTGTGTCACAAACTTGAAAGAGTAAATTCAAAGGTAAGACTGACATCTTTGTCCTTCGCTCATGAGTCATATATTGATGGCTTCTTCCATTTTTTCCCCACCACCTGCATATCTGCATGGATATGCATCTTCATGGATCTTTTTTATATCCCTTACATTTAATTTGTAGCCTTAACACTAAAATTAGGTGTAATAGTATTAATATTTTAAAGAGATACTTTCCTCAAGAGCCTGGAATTGCTCTGAATAGCTCAAGTAAATCTGTATTTAGGTTAAGTAATATATAATTTTCACTGAACACATATATTTGTTAACAGATTTAAAAATGGGACTTGTATTGACCCAAGAATCCTGGGTAGGTGCGAAGAAACCACTATATATTTTTTATTGGTTCAGTATTCAGGCATTTGCTATTAAAATGCATAAGATGTATCCCCAAAACTGAAGCCAGCTACTTCAGAGACATAAGATTCCACTGAGGGAATAGTTATTTATGCTTTAAAAGTATTTTTTAATTTCCCAATTGATCATAATAGCTCATGCATAAAATCAAGAGATTTTGGGATTTCTATTGCTTTAAAATTGGGCATTAAAATTCATATGGCAGAAGGAGATTTTTTTTTTTTTTTTCCCAGTTTCTTTCCAGAAGTAAGATCTTGTTTGCAGGATCTGATTCTGGAGTGATATCTCTGATAGGGGAGACATCATTCATAACCTGACAAGAGCTACTAGAGGACTGGTAATGAATGTGTTGATAGAGCTCACTGAGCTCCATTCTGCATCCTCGACTTATGTCAGTAATCCCTGTATAAGCCAGTTGTCTCTTTGACCTCTATGGGCCTGAGTACTCTAGTGAAGGTACAGGGGTCAGGCTGTCAAAGACTAGTACTCTCTTGCATGAGGGATCTGATCCAAAGATCATCTTAAGTCAATAGATCTCTTTCCCTCGAATTCAAAGAAATGTGGAAAATGTCCTAAACAAGTATTTGGATTTGTATTGTGCCTGAAATATAAGTAGAATAAAAGGAAAAATAGCAGTGAAATAATGTTTGCCTAGAAAATGTCTTTAAAAAGCAATTAAAAATGTTAGTTCCATAGTCTGAAAGCTGAAAAAGATTTATTATATTTTTGAGAACCATGAGAAACAATTATTTTCCTCCCTTCCTTCCTTCCTTCCTTCCTTCCTTCCTTCCTTCCTTCCTTCCTTCCTTCCTTCCTTCCTTCCCTCCCTCTCTCCTTCCCTCTCTCCCTATTGTATAGTATTACCATTATACATACATATATATGTATATGTATGTACTAATGTTGTGGACAGCCTAATTATTCAGTTTCTAAACTGTGACTTAAAGTGTGATTTTCAGCAGTAATTTCCTTCAATTTGTATCGTCTGGCTGTTCTGAAATGATTATTTGCAGACCAGTGAATGAAACATTGGACGAGCAACAATTTTTGATTATACAATAAAATGACTGCAATTGAAGTGCAATGTTTTCAGTAGTTTAAAGACAATGAGCTATAGCTTACTGACCCTGTTCAGCAAAGTGCTTAGCTGAAAAAATGTTTAACTTTATTTCTGAGTGTAGACTTAAAAAAAAAAAAATTGCAAGGAAGCGCACTAGTAAGCAACATGGATTCAGGATGAAAACAGAAACTGGTATTCAGGTGAGCAGAGACCGGGATATAATTTTGGTTCCTTTTTTAGGGGTGAGGGACGTGGGCCATGTATTAAATGATGGTCAAATGAATATATTATATATCATAAAAAGACTCCACTTTGCTATTTCTAACAATGCTTATGTATATTTTCCATTTCCTTAATGAAATAAATCTGTCACAATAATGACCCTGTCTCTTCCTTGTACATCTATGTCTCTTCCTCATGTATATCACATATATACACAATACAGATGCATCATGCAATTTTGTGGTAACATGACATAGAAAGAGAGATATTTTGCGATAATTTGCACCACTATTTTATATCTTCATTTTAGACAATCAACATATTCATGTTAATGTAATTGATTCACTTCCCATTTGCATCAGCTGAACCTCTGGTCTACTATTCTGAAATACAGAAACACACTTCTTATGCATGTGCAATTCCTTATCACATCGGTGGGAAGTGCTGAGACAGTGTTTGCAATCTCATCTACCTGCACATGCCAGTGCATAGTGTAGACTTTTCGCCCACTCATATCCCCCCAAATTACTTTTTCCATTAATATGTATCAAAAGTACATAGGAAGAGCTTGTATTTTCCTCAGATGGAAATATGAACACTGACTTTCCATGTAACTGTAACCCTGACCCTAAATTTGCAACCCTTAAAGATTAGCTTAAACAGAAGATCAATTTTGTTTATAGCAATGAGCATTGATTTTTTGCCCTGCAGTGCATGACACTGGCCTGGCCATTAATAGAGGAGAAAATATTACTCACTATGGCTAGGAAGTTCTATAACATAAAAAGAAGCTACATATCATAGAATCATAGAATGGTTTGGGTTGGAAGGGATCTTTAAAGGTCAGCTAGTCCAACCCCCCTGCAATGAGCAGGGACATCTTCCGATAGATCTGGTTGCTCAGAGCCCTGTCGAACCTGACCTTGAGTGTTCCCAGGGATGGGGCATCTCCCACCTCTCTGGGCAACCTGTGCCAGTGTTTTACCACCTTCATGGTAAAAAATTTCTTCCTGATATCTAGTCTGAATCTATATAAATATATATCTGCGCGTGTATTTTTGTTAGTATATATATTTTAGATACATACATAGAATGTTATCATGGGCTTAATACCTGCTGCCCTGCAGGGTGGGTTTCTAAAATGAAAAGTTTTCTTTATAGTCTTCAAAGAACCCCCTGAGCTAGGTTAGTTGTTTGTAGTAGCCCAGGGGAGGAAGAAAGCCCGTTTAGTATCCCTCTTCTTTCTTGCAGCAAGAAGCAGTCTGGGATGTGGATGCACCCCCCCACCCCGCCTCTCCCCCCCGCCTCCTCCCCCGGCCGCGGGGTGAGTCCCCCCTGCGCCCCGCCGGCGGGAGCTGTCCATTCAGCACCCCGCGCCACCGGCTGCCCGCCCGCCAAAAAACACAAAGGAAGGGAAATATTAATTAATTAAAAAAAAAAAAAGGGGGGGGGGAGAGCTTAAAAAAAAAAAGCAAAAAAAAAAAAAAAAAGCAAGCCAATCTGCTCAATCCTCTGCCTGCAGGCAGACTCTAACGGAAACCACATATGCTTTGCCTCTCCCTATAAGAAATCTTCATTGGGGCATTAAAATACTTAAAAGGATTAGTCGTTAAATACTTGTACATTTGGTTTAATTCACTAGAAACGCTATGTCACTGGGTTACATCAGAAAGCTAGAGAGTTTTAATCTCACTTGCAGTATTTACCTAGATGTTTTATTCCTTCTGCTGCTTGTTACAGGGATAATATTAATATCCTACTTGTCCAGAGGGAGGAAGTTTTAAAAAAAAAAAAAAAAAAAGAGCTGGCGGCTGTCTGATGATATAAAAATATCAAAGAGACTTTTAAGGTGAAACAAAACAAAACAAGACAGCATGAATTGGAGCATGGCATTCCTTCCCACAGCCTGTTGCTTATTCCTGCTGCTGCTGATGGAGGGGTAAGGAGCTGTTATCTTAGGAAAAGAGAATAACTTAGTAGATCACACAGATCTTGGGACATTGGAGGTGGTGGCTTTCTTTAAATCCATCTCCTTTTTTAGCCTCAGTTTCCCCATGCAACAGGTGTGCAGCTCCTTTGTAATTCTTCTTTCAGTGTAGTAGCTAAAATGACACTACTTTTGGCAAGGGTCCAGAAGAACTTCTCTTCAACTAAGTAAAGAGACAAGGGCCATAAATCAAATGAAGGCACATACAGAAACTCCTTCCTGTGGACCTCTCAGTGGGGAGGGCAGTTGGTGTGTAGGGGGACATCATCATGCGAGCCTTGGCTCTTTTTGTGAGTCATGAGAGGACAGACTGTTACAGCTTAAAGCTTTTCTTAAGTTGTAGATGTTTCTGCACTTAGTCCTGACATTCCTTCTACAGCCTTACTGTACCTATATTCATTAAAAACCACCTCAATAATGAGATATCAGTGAAATTCTTTGCTTTTCAAATCAAGAGTTACTTTATTCATATTTCAGGCTGTTTGGGTGAAAAAATGAGAGAAGGGTAAAATGTCTGGTCCTATTTAAATGAATGATTGTATTGCCACAGATTTCTGTTAATTTCATAAGAAAAAACTCAGTGGGGTGGTATATATTTATTATTTCCAAGAAGAAAGCCCTGGATCTTTTCTAGAAAGGCAAGAAAGGATTAACACAAGACAAGTTCCATCAAGTTCTTTGTTTGCTTTGCAGTGTCTGAACAGCAGAACAACCCATAGCCAACCATTTTCATTTTTTAGTGGAGTTATTGCTGTTAAGAGTAATCTCACTGGAAGTTCTGGCTTCAACAAAGTACAGCCTAATCTCATGATAATTTCTCTTGGCCACCATCCTGAGTCAAGGAACCTCCAGAAATAGCAACATAGACTTCCCTGTAAAAAAAAAGTAATAAAAATACAGTGTCACTAGCTTTGTGTAGAGATATAGAGGAAAAATTACCATACATGCTCCCCATCTCCAAAGCGCACACATATCTGCCAATAATCTGGAATATAATTTCAGTGCTGAGATTTAATTTCATATTTTATCTGTCTGAGCTAAACAATACACTGTCCTACAATGTTGAGGTACGGGGTGAAGCCTGGGCAAGACTCATCAGATAAGGCATGCAGTTGTTTTGGATTCAGAAGAGAGCATCCTATGCTGGGATTGCCCAGTCATTCTTGCAAACTATGGAAGAGGGAGCATTCCTGGGAATAGACAAGAAGACTTCCTGAATGCCTGAATGATGTAAGAAATATAAGGAATACCATTCACTATACAGTGACTCAGGAGACATTTCTTTTTGCCTCTTATAATCAATTGCTTTTATTCATTTATTTCTTTGTGGAACCTCTCCCTCTGTTTTGAGGTGTTTTATACCTCCTAGACCTCTCAGCCTAATTTAATTTTTGGGGGTGTCTGAATATCACCCTGCCCTTGAGATAAAGGGTATTTTTTTTGTGAGGCTTTGTGCCTTGTTGTGCTTTTTTCCCCCCTTAAAAGCAGAGAATGGTTCCTTGTATTCAAAGCATAAACGCAGCTGCCCATGAGACTGCTTGGATGAGGACTAGATAAGAGAGTTACATTAGGGCAGAAATTCGGGTCACATCATATCAAACTGAAAGCATCAGGCCAAAGATACGCTTGGCTAATAATATTTATATACAATCATTTTAAATGTGAAAACTCCTGTCATGAAAGAAATCTCTTTTCTGTCTCAAGCTGGTGCAGGTATTTTCAATAGGGTTATGTTGCTGCTTGCTAAAATGCAATGCATTTGCATCTTCTTTGCATTATTTATTGTTATCCTGCAGGCTGGATTGTCACACTAATCATGATTTATGTCACTGAATTTTATCAGCTTCTGCCAGATAATATTTTCCCGTGGTGCCCCTGGACTTTAGGAAGAGAAATGCCAGTGCAAGTCTTTTACACCTGTTACACAGCATAGGTAGATGTTGCTTGTTGTCAGTCATGCAGAAAAATGTCTCTCCTTCAGTAGTAGCTCCTGGTATTGTGACCTTACCACATCCTTAGCAGACAGGCTCTTTAGTGCTTTCAAAGCCTTTAGAACCGTCTTACAGGAACACTGTATAAGTTTATGCTTGACAGACCAAGGGGAGAATTTTCCAAGTCACTGTGATGTGTGCTGCAATATGTGACATAGTAGGCACTGCATGTGATTAGAGGACAGTGGATGATTGGGGTGGGGATTGGTGAAGGTTTTGGGCTGTAAAGTGAAAGATCACTTCTTGCCTCTGCTACTGACTTTCTGTGTCACCTTGGACAAATCACCTACCAAGTTATATTCCTCATATTTTGCCTGTGTGGTGTATCCATTTCTTCTTTTCTTTTTATGTCTTACCTCTTTGCAATGTTAGCTTCTCAGGATGAAGACTGAGTCTTGCTGTGTGACTGCATGTTGCTTGAGAGAATGGGAACCTTGATTGGAGCTTGAGGCCACACCCAAAATGCAAAAAGTAAAGGTTTTAAAAGTTTTGCAACTCTTTTGTGGGGGAAAAAAAAGAAGTGTAACACACAAGATGAAACCTTGAATCATCAGGACTTCCTTAAAGACTTGCTGCACTTTAACTTGTTCTGAGAGACTTTGCTGTGTAACAGCCCGGCTGTAGATCCATACAAAGAGCATGAGTCTGCTACTGTGATTGGCATAAAAAGACATTCCATTGCCTGAAAAGGTGAAATGAGGAGTCCAATGAAAGGTTCAGACTTTGTTGATTGGTCTGCACTGATAAAAGAAATACAGCCACAGCAGGTAGGGTTATTTAAACCAGACTTGAAAGAGGAGTGGGATAAGATCTGGCTGGCCCTTGGCAAGCTGTGGGATGACATGCCAAGGTTAGAAGGATGGAGTGCTAGCAAGGGCCTTAAACCTGTTGGTTTAAGATATGCTGGCTACACTGCAGCACACTTGAAGTATTCTAGTCCCCCTACAGCCAGGGGCTGCTGATGTAATAGGACCCCTCAGGAAATCACCAGTGAAATACCTCAGAGGAATTAAGAGGTGTTCATCTAAGAAGGTGATACAGCCCCCTGTAGATGATGTAAAGACTCTGGTACCTCCAGAGGGCAATTCAATACATCCTAAAGTAAATGGAATAGCTTGTCCCCTTGAGGTATCTACTGATGTCCTTTGGCTATACAGGGATCTTTGATCTCCATTACTTTCACATAGCTGAAATCATGTGAGAAGAATCCCAGTGGAAAAATTGAAGGACTTCTATACTGGTCTATACTGATCAGGTCCAAATTAAATCATCAGCCAAATCAGCTTATCACCAGTATCAACTCTTCCAGAGAAAAAGAGCTCCAACAATAGGAATTAGGGATTCTTCTGTTTGTATTTTAACATTATTAACATTTATTATGTTTGCATTATTGACATTTAACCAGTGAAATACCTCGAAGGAATTAAGAGGTGTTCCTCTAAGAAGGTGGCACAGCCAACAGACCAGCTGATAGGCTTCCACACCAATGCACACAGCGCGGGCAACAAACAGGAGGAGTTGGAAGCCACCATTCTTCTAGAAAGCTATGACCTAGTTGTCACTACCGAGAATCGGTGGGATGAATCCCATGACTGGATTGCAGCTGTCAATGGCTATAGGCTCTTCAGCAGGGGTAGGTAAGGAAGGAGAGGCAGAGGTGTTGCCCTCTACAGCAAGGAAAGTGTGAAGAGCTGTCTCTGAAGAATAGCCATGAGCAGGTTGAAAGCTTATGGGTAAGAATCAGAAACTGAGTCAACCAAGGGAATCTTGTAGTTGGTGCCTACTACAGGCTGCCCCGTCAAAGGGGATCTATCGATGAAGCCTTCTTCCTCCAGCTACAAGAGGCACTGTGCTTGCAGGCTCTTGTCTACAGGGGGACTCCAACCACCCCAGCATCTGCTGAAAGTAGCATGGTGAGCTGTAGGCAATCCAGGAGAACCCTGGAATGCATCGAGGATAGCTTCTTAAGCCAGGTAATAGACAGCCCTACCAGAGGCAATGCAATACTGGACCTGTTGGTCACCAATGCAAGTGAACTAATTGGTGACGACAAGATTGGAGGCATCCTGAGCTGCAGTGACCATGCACTGGTGGACTTCACAGTCCTGAGGGATATGGGTCAGGTGAAGCATAAAGTCAGGACCTTGAATTTTAGGAAAGCAAACTTCCAGCTCTTCAAGGAGTTAGTCAATAGGATCCCCTGGGAAACTGCCCTCAGGTACAAAGGAGCAGAACAGAGCTGGCAGATCTTTAAGGATGTTTCTGTAGAGCACAAGAGCTGTTGATCCCCAGGTCTAAGAAACTGGGAAAGGAAGGCAAGAGACTGGCGTGGGTGAGTCTTGACCTGCTGGTCAAACTAAAGGCAAGAAGGAAATGCACAGGCAGTGGAAGCAGGGACAGGTATCATGGGAAGAGTACAGGGACGCTGCCCTGTTGTTGTGTAGGGATGAGGTCAGGAAGGCCAAGGTGCAGCTGGAGCTGAACTTGGCAAGGGATGTAAAAAATAATAAGATGGGCTTCTACAGGTCTGTCAGCTGGTAAAGAAAGGTCATAGAAAGCGTACCGCCCTGATGAGCAAGACTGGCAAACTGATTACAAAAGATGAGGAGAAGGCTGAGGTACTGAACAACATTTTGCCTCAATTTTCACTGGCAAACTCTCTTCCCACACCTCTTGAGTGGATGGACTGCAAGATGGGGACTGGAGGAGCAATGTCCCTCCCACTGCAAGACAGCAGGTTTGTGACCAACTGAGGAACATAAGTCTATGGGACCTGATAAGCTGCAAGCCAAAGTCCTGAGGGAACTGGCTGACGTAGCTGCCAAGCTACCCTCCATGATTTTTGAAAAGTCGTGGCAGTCAGGTGAAGTCCCTGGTGACTAGAAGAAGTGGAACATTGCACCCATTTTTAAAAAGGGTAGAAAGGGGGACCCTGGGAACTACCAACCTGTCAGCCTCACCTCTGTGCCTGGGAAGATCATGGAACAGATATCCTAGAAGCTATGCTAAGACACATGGAGGACAGGAAGGTGATTTGAGACAGCCAACATGGCTTTATCAAGGGTAAGTTTTGCTTGACCAACCTAGTGTTCTTCTATGAGGGAAGGACCACATCGGTGGACAAGGGAAGAGCTATGGGTGTTGTCTACCTGGACTTCTGTAAGGCCTTTGACAGGGTCGTGAGATTCTATAGATTCTATAGGTTTGAGTTGGAAGGGACTTTTAAAGGTCATCTAGTCCAATTCCCCTGAAATGAGCAGGGACATCTTCCAGTAGATCAGGTTGCTCAGATCCTGTTCAACCTGACCTTGAATGTTCCCGGGGATGGGGCATATACCATCTCTCTGGGCAATCTGTTACAGTATTTCACTACTCTCATAGTAAAAAATTTCTTCCTTATATTTAATCTAAAGCATTACCCCTTGTCCTATTGCTACAGGCCCTACTAAAGTCTGTCCCCATCTGTCTTATAAATCCCCTTTAGGTACTGGAAGGCTGCAATAAGATCTCCACAGAGTCTTCTCTTCTCCAGACTGAACAATCCCAACTGTCTCAGACTTTCTTCATAGCAGAGGTGTTCCATCCTTCTCATACTTTTGTGGCCCTCCTCTGGACCCACTCCAGCCGGTCCACGTCTTTCCTGTGCTGAGGGCTCCTGAGCTAGATGCAATAGTCCAGGTGGGGTCTCACAAGAGCAGAGTAGAGGGGGAGAATCACCTCCCTTGACCTTCTGGCCATGCTTGTTTTGATGCAGCCCAGGATACAGTTGGGTTTGGGGGCTGCGGTGCACATTGCTGAGTCATGTCTGTCTTTTCATCCACCAGTACCCCCAAGTCCTTCTGGGTAGAGCTGCTCTCAACCCCTTCTTCCTCCAGCCTGTATTGATACTAGGGGTTGCCCCAAAGCATATGTAGGACCTTGCACTTGGCCTTGTTGAACCTCATCAGGTTCACATGGGCCCACTTCTCAATCTTGTCCAGGTCCCTCTGGATAGCACCCTGTCCCTCAGGCACATCAGCCATACTATTCAGCTTGGTGTCATCTGCAAACTTGCTGAGGCTGGACTCAATCCCTCTATGTCATTGGTGAATATATTAAATAGTACTGGTCCCAATACAGACCCCTGACACCCCTGACACCTCTTGTCACTGATCCCCATCTGGACATTGAGCTGTTGACCACTACCCCCTGGATGTGACAGTCCAACCAATTCCACATTCACTGAACAGTCCATGCATCAAATCCATCACTCTCCAAATTAAAGAGAAGGATGTTGTGAGGAGCCATGTCAAAGGCCTTATAGAAGTCCAGATAGACTTCTCTATAGGTGTTCCCTTGTCTACTGTTTAGTCACTTCATCACAGAAGGCCATTAGGTATGATTCTATAATTAAAATTACAGCCAGGTCCTTGAACAGGCTACTACAAAAGCAATATTCTTGCTTGGAGTTAGTTCTTGTCACCCATGCCAGTTCCCCACCTTTGTTTCCATATCCATTGCCCTTGGCTCTGAATTTCTAGTCACCTGGAATTTCTTTGACAGCATGCTGCTCCCCTCCTATTACATGCACACTACTCGTGGCATAGGTCTATTTCAGATGTTGTTTAAGCTTCTTCATGTGAACAAGGAGGGAACTTTCTTTCTTGTGCAATTTTGCATTGTTTGACGTCCTAACCTAGGGCTGAGTTTTCTGTCTTACAGCCACCAGGAGAGCAAAAGTTCTGATGAGAAATAGGAGAAACAAGTGTTTAAGTGCCACATGGTCTGTGGAGTTGCATTTTTTTGCATAAGTGGATCATCTATGACATTTTGCTTAAATAACAGCATTCTAACCTGGGGTACCAGATATACCATTGGTGTAAATCAGCACAACTCCCAAAGGACATGTGTTGATTTTACACCCACCGGACATGTGGCTCAGCCAGCCTGTGATTTTAGCACTTAGTTTTCTTCATGAACAGAAAATAAAATTATCATTTGCCTGTGATAAGGATATCTTTAATCAGGAACTGGGATCTACTGTACTGCTAGGTGTCAAAAAGACAGTCCTTAATTTAGAAGCATCTCGGTGTAACGCAGAATGACTCCTTGAATGCAGGAAACAAGGGATAAAACAAAGTGACAATGAAAGAATGTTCAAGTGTTCAGTTTTATGTGGACACAACTGGTTTAAGGAATTAGGGTTTTAACAGTGAATGAAGATAATTCTTTTGTTTTCTTGAATATATATTTAGCTACAAGTGTTATCAGGGAGCTGAATTCTGATCTCATTTCCATCAGTAGGAATAAAGAGCAGGTCAATGGAGTTACGCTATTACAGAACTAAGATGTGCATCCTGACTATTATTCCTGAACAGATGTAGAAAAGGAACGTTATTGGTTAGATAGCCCAAATTTAAATTATTTCTAAGGATATCCTGTGGAAAGAAAATGAATTTGAAAAGATGTTGTAAAGGAAAATTAATTTACATCTTTTGTGCAGAAAGAACCTGTTGAATGACATCTAAAAGAGGATTAAAGCTGATTTCTTACAAGCAGCAGAATAATCAGATTTCTAAGCTAAAGTGGAATTAAGGTCCTTCAATTCATCTGCAAAGCTGACTGAAGTTGAATCATCGTTTGGTAATTTACATGTCATTTACAGGGGCATTCATTGTGCTTTTAGTACTGTAAATATGATCTGAACAGCTTTTGATCTTTTGCAGCATTTGCAGGAACATATTATTGTTTCTGAGAAAAAAAGGAAGAGTTTTTTAAAAAAATATCCGTAACGCTTTTTTTACAATGTCAAAACAAATGTGTCAACCAAATGGTAATATCTGTGCTAGTTTCATTTATCTGCACACGGTGGTTGCGAGGTTTAATGATTGTTTGTCACAAAAATACATTTTAGGAGAAGCAAGCAGATTGCTGAGTAGCAAACATGTTTTATGGAATATGTAACATTGTAAACACATTTTTGTTTCAATAGGATTTACAGAGGATTGCAAAATGAATGTGTTCATACAAAATGAGAAGTAGACAAAGCTTATATTTTCCTAGCTAAGTATTTTGTGTTCATTTGCTTTTGCTAGGAGTCATTTGCTACCATTAAAATTTATACCTTCATGCTTTTTTGTACTGAACTAGTCTCACCTTTGAACTGGGACTAATTCTTCTGACATATGTTTGACCACAGCTCCCATAGCAAGAAAACCCTCCCACATTTCCCACAACTGCCCACCTTGTTTATCTTGTCAATTCTCCCTGGAAGGATCAGATCTTTAGCTGTGCCAAAGCCCAGGGAAGTCAATGAAAAGATTCCCAAAGGCTTTGAATCAGACTCTGGTAGCAAAGCACCAGTGACTTCAATAGAATTACACCAATTTACTCCAGTTGAGGATTTGATCTGGCATTTAATACTGCACTCATCGCCATTCTGTCTGAGATTCTTCTTCAATACTTCTTGGAGGAACAAAAAAAGACATGTTCTGAAGCCAGACTTTTGGCTGGGGGTAGGGTAGAAGCAGCTAGTTTTTATTCTGAAAGATAATAGCTCAGTCACAGAATTTATTATACAAACTACATATACAAAAGTTTGTATATGCTTGCAGGACGATGATGTCTTAGAACGAATCTGTATTTGTCTGAATAGTATTATTGGCATAGATTATAAAGGGAATAGTGATAACATTTTGCATATGTTGTTGACAACTGATTTATTCTGAGATCAGTCAAATTATTTCCTAGAGACCTCTATAAAGCTTATTTTTTGCCCATCAAATTCTTTGCCTCTTCTTGTTGACAAAGGTTTCAGTCCATTCAGGACCATGACACAGTAGCCAAACACAAATTACACCAGCCTGCTTGTCGATCAGATAACACAGATAACTTCAGTGTTACGATTATGATTCCCTCTCACCACTCAAAAGCCAATTAAAAGAACTAATCCAATATTAATTATCCTTAAATAACTAGCTAGATTCCAGTCAATGGAAATGGACAGATGCACCCAGAAAGTTTTTTACCTTCTTTGCTTTGGGCATCAGTTTTAAGATCTTAATCACCTTTTGGAGTTTCTACATCTTTCCATTAGATGGTAGAGAGCCTAATGAGCGTATTGGATCAGTTCTCTTGTTTAGGGGGCTGAACTCAGGCAGGCTGAATCCCAACAATACTGGTTTTATTAGCTATTTAAAGGCAATCACATTAATAGTCTTAGGAGCTATGTTGTCTGACACTGGGCATTTACCTTAACAGTAGGATGGTCACTGGATTTTGAATTTTAAGCCCTCAGTAAACCTCAGGTCATTGTGCTGGTTTTGACTGGGATAGAGTTAGTGGTCTTCATAGTAGCTAGTATGATGCTCTATTATCAACAGTGTTGACACCAGAGGGATGTTTTTGTTACTGCTGAGCAGTGCTGACACAGACCCAGGGCCTTTTCTGCTCCTTATCCCACTCCACCAGCGAGTAGACTGGGGGGGGCACAAGGAGCTGGGAGGGGACACAGCCGGGACAGCTGACCCCAACTGACCCAAGGGGTTTTCCAGGCCATATAATGTCATACTTAGCACATAAAACTGGGAGAAGAAGAAGGAAGGTGGAGGGGACACATTCAGAGTGATGGTGTTTGTCTTCCCAAGTCACCGTTAGGTGTGATGGAGCCCCGCTTTCCTGGGGATGGCTGAGCACCTGCCTACCCATGGGAAGTGGTGAATGAATTCCTTGTGTTGCTTTGCTTGTGTGCAGGGCTTTTGCTTTTTTTATTAAAATGTCTTCATCTCAACCCACGAGTTTTCTCACTTTCACCCTTCCAATTCTCTCCCCCCTCCCACCGGGGGGAGTGAGTGAGCAGCTATGTGGGGCTGAGTTGCCAGCTGGAATCAAACCGTGACAGTCGTACTTATTAACAAGGATTCATAAACTGAAAGCAAAGCACTTCTAATTAGGCAAAAATACTGCATCGTAATCTGTCCGTTATATGAAGAGCCACAAGCTGAAAGTTTTGGAGCAATCTAAAAGGCATATAGAGGTCAAAATCCTCTTGACATTTTTAGATGCAAAAGGCTATGAAATCCTATTAGCTTTGAAATCAACACCCCATATCTGGCTTTAAATATCCTCATTCCATTTTAAAATGTCACAACACATCTGAAATTAATGTCAATGTACACTGGTGTTCATACTCATATTTCACATATATCTGCATAGGAGAGGTCTAGGTAGTTCAATTTCTTTCTCTGGTTCGTGCTGCCTACCATCCCCTTCTGTCTTCCTGGAATATTTGGAGGATTTATTATCAGTTTAAATTCATTAACTACCAGATTTAGATGTCTAAAGATCCTCAATTTTCCAAATGACTTTTTGCATACCTGGTCAGAACTTAGTCTTCTAGAAATTTTTGTTGTCTGTTTTCTGTACCCCCCCCCCGCCCCCCCCCCCCCCCCCCCCCCCCGCCTTTAATTTCATCATCTTAAAGATACTTTTTCCTATGGTGCTTGCCTGTCTGATCCTTGTGTCCTCAGCTTTAATTTCCTCCATCAGCTTACAGTTGGCATCCAACATGAATAGGATGGCTGTGGTACCACTTGTACAATATTTATAATACTTAGCACTCTCTTGCCTATACCAGATTCCTATGGTATATGTACAACATCATCATCTTGTCTCACTGAGCCACTCATACTTCAGCCAAGAATTCTACAACATTTGGTTTGATGATTAGTTCCCTCACATGGACGAGCTACAGGTGAGCAACCTCTTCTTCCTTTCACAAGCCTGTCCAAAGGCAGCAAGAGTTTATTTCGGAGGTGCCATGGCTAACCTGTTCTCATATGGACACTGATTTCACATCTAGATCTTTTTCTCTGTCTTCTCTCTTTCCTCTTTGTCTTTCAAGACACTCTCAGATGTTATTTTTGGAATGCAGCAATCAGCCTCATTGCATTGCTTGTTCTCTATTAAGTAAGCCTTTTTGCATTGATCAGATTCTGGTAGCCCAGTCTCACCACCTTGGCAGCACTCTGTGTTATGCCCACAAAGACTGAGTATGTGTCTAGGTCATACTGCACTTATAACAAAGCAAAGAAATTTCCCTTCCCTGAGAGCTGAAGGAATAAGAAAGGACAAGTGCTTGCAGCAAAGAAGAGACTTTGAGACGGGAACATCCTTTGCCACCATCAGGTATCCTGTCTATCTGGAGTTTGACAGGACAGAAGAATGTATGATATCTCCAGGTACAAACAATCGATGTAGCTGACATCTGGATGTCAGGCAAGAATAAGCAAAGCAGTCAGCTGAATTTAATCCTTTGGAGTTAAGAAATGAAACAAGATATAATCACTGTTGTGTATTTTCCTATACAGATGCTATCTTAGAAAGAAAACTAACCCTACCTTTTCTGCCCTTTTGGTCTGAATACAGACGTCCTGACCTAGGATCTTCTTCACTGCATGGCTTCAAATGAAGGTATGAGCTGAGGAGATCTTTGGATGAGTGGGAAAACAGAAGTTGCTGGATTTTTTTTCCAAAGGTCTTTGTGTATGTGTGTGTGTGCATATGTGTATTTGTATAAAATGCTCTAAAAAAAGGTCAGGTGTCTTACTGCCCATGGTGGGGGCATATCCTACTGTTTAGGAAGATATTGATATTTTTGAATGGCTATAGACAATAGGGAAAATGATAAATCTATGGTCTCTCTTTCTTGCTTATCCAATTCCTCTACCCCGTTGGAGGAGTTGGCCTTTTAGTGACCATAAATTGTCACAGGCTTTATATATATGGTGGCTCCTCTCAGGCCCATGGGCAGCTCATCTATAACTTTTGACTGTTCTAGGAAAAAAGTATACTGCTCAACTGTTTCAATGAATATTGACGTATGACTCATATCCCTTCAGCATTTCGTCAGACCTTCAGCCCTCAAGTGAATACCCCAAAAGAAATAATTTGTTTGGTCAGATTTCCACAGACTTGATCTTCAGTGAAGCTTGACAACTTTTTTTGCCAGAAAGCAGAATGTTTTGTGTTTTATTATCAGTCAGCTGAATTTAGCTCTAAGTGACCAAGAAGAGTTATTTTGGACACCATCAGGGCCACACTTTTGACTGCTTCTGGATTTCCTCCTTGGCTGAATCCTTTTCAGCAAGGTTCTAAAAGATATTTTTGGTGGTTAAAGGAACTAGAAATGCCTCCACCTGGCCTGCTCCATACTCTTTTGAATTTTACACCTTTGTGAATGAATGGCTGTTTTCTGCTTCTCATCTACCTTAGGCATCTGTTTAGGCCTGGGTGGATTGGCCCGTGAAGATGTCTTTCTCTCCAATAACTCTAGAGTCATCCCACATGCTTGCCTAGATGAAACAAAACATCTGACTTTCAAATGTCTCTCTTTAAAGGGGGTGAATCCCATCCTAAGTTAGCAATTTTATATTTTGGAAGCTGCAAATACAAAACTTTCCCCCTCTTCATCTGCTCCTAATTGTTCTTTTCACTGCTTTTTGGTATTTTGTGTGTTCCTTCTTGTTGCGGATGACTGCCAACTGCTTTTATCTACCAAACAAGTAGATTATGGCACCATTTCAATGGAGTGATTTAATATTCTATTTCAAGAGAAATTCTGCTCAAGTTTTTGGCTTTGATTCACTGATGTGGAGAAATTGCCTTGTTAGTAATGATGTTTTATATAAAGCATCTAAAGACCTTTATAAAGAGTTGCCTGAACTGATTGTTTCTCTATTTTGTAATACTACTCAATACATTAAAAGATTCAGGGGCATTTTATAGCAGTCCTGGTTCACTTCTACCTTGCTTTGGGCTGATGCAATTAAACAGACATTGCGCTACCAGAGAGCAAAGCAAATACTATGCTTAAATAGAAGCAGTTTTAGGAAACGAGGGTTCAGCTTTGTCTTTGGAATGGACATCCTCATTCTTACTGTCATTATGTCATTTTCCAGCCGTGAGTCCCTTGCTGGTCATCAGACCTCACCTCAAAATGAATTGTCTCAATTCAGTGCAACTCCCCGAGATCACCATTTAGGATACAGGCCCATCATTACTATTGATATCCTTGGAGACTTGTCCCAGGAGTGTAGTACCAGGAAGATTTTGCTTGAAATAGTTTTTACTTCATCTGTAGTATTTGTGCAACCAAGCTAGAATTGCTTAGTAATTCTAGTCTTTTTTCTGTCTCTACCATTAGTCTGAAAATCTCGACCTCTTGAAACCAGGGAAAAAAAAGTAGCTTGGAAGAATTTCCATAATTTAGGATAGGAAAAATGAAAAATATCTAAAATATTAGGTTTAGATGTCAAAGATGGCCTCCATTATCTATCAATCAATCAATCAATCAATCAATCAATCAATCAATCAATCAATCAATCAGTCAATCTATCTATCTATCTATCTATCTATCTATCTATCTATCTATCTATCTATCTATCTATCTATCTATCTATCTATCTATCTATCTATCTATCTATCTATCTATCTATCTATCTATATCTTACCAGATAAGACCTCTGTATTTTTGATCCTTTTGTTGGAACTATTACTTGAGAATCATACAAACTGTTTCACTTTTCACCAACAGGGGCTGTAGAAACCAATTTTTTACTCTTCTCCTAATCATAGAATTCACATCCACAGAAACGTCATTTTTATAGGAATATAAATACAAATATGAATATAAATATTGAGGGTAATTAATACCAAAACCTATTATTACTACTTTCATTAAGAAAACCCCAACAGAATTCTTCCTAGATGAGTTCGAAGTTTAGTAACTACTTAGATCAGAACTGAAATCAGTTTCATTCTATGTTCAATTTTCTGCTAAGCATGTTTTTTGTTGTAAGAGCTTCTGTGTAAGGAAAAAAATTCTGAGAGTAAGAACAGAATTCACACCATTTGTGAATAATCGAGGGACATCTCTTTTCCCTAATGAGTCTTGTCTTGTAATTGTATTTTTTGACTATAATTCCCAAGTGGAGAAAACCGATGTACGCATATATATACACACACACCCCCACACTATACTCTTTGCCAGCTAAGTAGGAAAGACTGATTTTATATAACATGATGTATGATATTCCAAGCAACACAAGACACTGTGCCATCTACTAGCATGCCAACAAAACTGCTCTCTGAATGCTAAAAGAAGCAGCAATTATTAGCTGAGTTCATCCTCATCCCTTACCTTGGTAAGTCACCAGTTTCCTGTCTCTCATGTTAACTCAAAGGAAGTTTATATTGACAAGAAACCCAGAACAATCTCCTGGGTGACTCCCTATCTGCTGGAAGCTGCAGCAGTTCCATTCTTTTTGCTTCCTACTGTCACAGCAAGCTGCAGGCAGAAGCACAGCAAGCACTTTCCTAAGGGAGCAAATGCCAAGCCCATCTCCCTTTCTGCTTTGCCTGTGATTGTGACTACGAGTCAAGTGAAACCACTGTAGTGACAATGGAACGTTTCTAAAGCAGGCCAGATTTACATGCCAAAATTCAGAATAAGCCTTGTGCCTATTTACTTTGTTAGACTTCTGACCACATTATAACAGCAATTCATTAAAATTCTTGATCTTTGATACTATTCACCTGATAAGATGACAATAATGATCCTTCTGGACTTGAAAAATGGATATTGTCATAGTTAAGATGCTTGGTGTAATCATGCTTATATACTTGGCTTTACCAGGACCTAAGCCCAACGAGAGCAAAATGGTTTGCACAGGTGTAGCTGAAAGAAGAATTTGGCTTTGGGTTGCCATTCTCAAAAGCAAGGTGGTTTTCTTTGTGACAACAATTTACCTTCCTCAATCAGAATTAGATTAGCTAGATTATTTCCTGAAAATAAAGCTTGGAAAAACCCCTAGCTTTTTCCATTACAAAGAGAACATCAGCCAAAGAATAAAAGGTTACAAGCCTTTAAGACGTACAACACCAGACACACAAATAGAAGCGGGAGAGGAAATGTATAGCGCCAACCAAATTTGCGCAATAATTAATCACAAAACACTTTGCCTTCAAACTGAACTACAGCAATGCAGCACTGGGTAAATTTTATCCTCAGAGCCCTACTTTGCATGGGGTTCTGTGAGGCTTAATTAATGAGCCTTTGTATTGTGGTGGTTGGAGATCCTCAGATAAAAGAAATTGATACACAAGTGGAAAAACAAACAAATGAACAGAAAGGGAAACAAGAAAATAATAAATCTCTACATGGGCTTGCCAGAGTTAAAATGCCATTATTTCAGCTGTGATTAAAGGATACAAGCTTTAAGAAACTGCAGCAGTGAGCTTCCTCTGTGGCAGAACACTGTGGTTTTATGACATAAAATAGGGCTGTTGAGTTGATTAGCAACAGTGTCCCTTAAAAAAAAAAAGAAGCAGCTTCCTATTCACATTCAGCTTAAATAATTAAATTGGTATTTACAAATTCTGCTAAGATCTTTTGTTATTTCATTTGGCATGTGTTGCTTTTTTTTTTTTTTTTTTTAGGACTAATAAGTAAATTGCAAACATACATTATTCTTCACCATTCTCCACTCACTTTCCTCCCACTGGCAACCAATCTACCAGAATTTTCTTCCATTCCCATTAATTGGTCCTTAGAGAATCTCCCTCGCATACCTTTGCAGTGACAGTCAGTGAACATTTCTTAGTAATACTGAGTCAGAAGCCCTGTGATAGCTCGCAAGTCACATATTGAACTGGAGCTGTACTACTCCCTTCCATTATGTTTAATGCATGAGGTTTCTTAAATGGCATGGCTCAGGTGATGGATCATACTTTTACTTCCAGAGTATCATGAGTTTCTCTGGTTATTTCTATAAGATATTTATATATATTTTTTCCTAATGTAATGATTTCCTGGCAGTCCATATCAAGTACAATAGCATGGCAAGCAAGTTAGCCTCATGTTTTTTGAAGCTGCACAATCACTCTGTCTCAAGTGACCATAGCTCTACAGGGGAGAGGTAAAAAAAAAAAAACAACTAAAAAAAATAAAATAGCCACAACTCACAGACACTGATATTTTTAATGTTTGAAAATTTTAAACTGGAAATTTCAGTATAGTATGGAATCCACAGGTTTTTGCAGAATTTAAGTAATCCATGACATCTTTTATTTTAAATGCATATTGCTTAGCAGTGCTACAAGGTCCCAGGTGAAATCAGGTGCCTGCTGTGCACACTGCTGTACATAGACATACAGGAAAAAAATAATTCTTTACTAGCTCAGAGAGTTTATAATCAGAAGATGTGAGAGAAGCAATTATTCTCATTTTTTTGGAGGAAGAATTAACATGCAGAATGATGAAGTGTTATCTGGAGACAACCTTCTATATGTATCTAATTTATTTGTTGTGAGGATTTTAGTTGTTACATACTGAAAACAGTGGGGTGGTTCAGGCTGGTGCAAGCTTCCTGCAACTGTTATCAAAACACGTAGGTTAGCAACCAAGGGTGAAATTTAATACTTCTAATTGTAGCAGTGGGAATAATTTCAGCCACCTCTGGTTGTGCTGAATCCACAGCAGGTCTTTGCCCACTTGATTTTCAGCTGCCAGTCCAGAAAGGTGAACGTACAATTAAGTCGTCACATCTGCTAGCCCCAGACAGATGTCTTATGCCCTGTAAGGCATATCAAATACCACTTTGTGCACTATAATGGGTTTTGAGCTCAAATCTAAGGAAATTAGATTAAATTTATAAGTATGAAGAGAACGAATAGAGCAAGCTAGACAGCTCCAAGGGCTGATTTCGTCCTTCCTAACAGAGGTATCTGGAAAAGATGGGTTGGTTCACATTCTGGAGGGACCCAGCCCTCTCCCCTAGGAGCAGAGGAAGGCTAGAAGCTTGGGTTATGCAGGATACATATCACTGAGGTACCTAAATTCATCTGAAACCCTCCTCGGGTGACTGATAAAAATGAAGTAGATAAAGCTGCTTTCCCTTTCTCCTTCTCCTACACTTAGGATAGGAGCCATGAAAGGTCACTTGAAATTCTTAAGACATAAAGACACTGAGGTGTTTTGAAAGAGTAGAGCAGTTCTATATATCAAGAAAAAATCTTTTAAGACACCTGACTGCAAATCCTTTTGCTAGAAGAGGCTATAACTGACTTTATGTCCGTACAGCAGTTCTCAGGGTGAATTGTTACCTTGCTAAGGCCTCTCTCTGCTGCTGCAGGTAAATAGGGATATTGTTGGAACCATAATTTGTGTTCCAAGGGTGGAAAGCACTCATATTACAATAGAATGACTTTTTGTAAAAAACATTATCAAGAACCACAGCTATTCTACAAACAACCCAAACATACTTATTATTACATATGTTACAGAATCATAGAATCCCAGAATCATAGAATGGTTTGGGTTGGAAGGTATCTTAAAGATCATCTACTTCCAACCCTGCTGCCATAAGCAGGGACACCTTCCACTAGACCAGGTTGCCGAAAGCTCCATCCAGCCTGGCCTTGAGCACTGCCAGGGATGGGACACCCACAGCTGCTCTGGGCAAACTGTTACAGGAAAGCTAAGAATCAGATAGTGGGCAAATATATTACTTTCCCTGGTACTTTCTGTGCTTTTTCTTGAGATGGATTGCATCTGCCTTCATCTTCTCTTGCACCTATAAAGAGTGTCTGGGAATAAAGTGATGGGTTCCCAGATGCAGCTGGAAATGGTAATTTTGTTGATAGAAATTGTCACTGTGCTGAGTTCTCTTGTGGATGGTGTTCAGCTGTGGATTAGTAGCTCACAGATTACTGCCTGTGTTTGGCTTCTCAAGGTGCTGAAGAAATGTCAGTGTAGTGATGACCTTCTTCTTCTTAATAGCTACAGCTCTTCATGCTAGGAGGTGGTGATTGTGTAAATATCCTTGAGTGTGAGAAGACTGGGTGTTTAGTTTCTGTATATACAAGAACAACGGCAAGTATTTGCTTTTTTCCTCATGCCTTTGAAGCTATTTTATTTGGCCCAGCTAGGTTTTATTTGGCACGTATACCATCACGTTAAGCAGAGCCAGGGTTTGTTCCCAAACACTGGAACTTGGTCATCTGTACTATTTACTTATTAATGAATCATTTTGGCCTGATCCAGCTAGCAGTCTGAAATAATTCCTAGGCATGGTCAAGAGTTAGAATGGGCTAGAGATCATTCTCAGCAGGTAGTTTAGGTGTTGTCACTGTGTTTTAAAAGGATGTGACCAGACTGTCCCTAGTTATCTTAAAGACACAGAACAGAGCCTGGGACTCTAATATATCGGTAAAGATGCAACCATTTGAAATACAAACACAATAAAAATAACATCCTTCCCTCTTTTATAGGCACATATCCAGAGATTATAAAAATATGATCCATACTGAGTGCTTTAAGGGGAAAATATTAAATTCCCTGCCAACGTTCTATAGGAAAGGGTGCTGCATTCACACATATGTATACCAGAATTGTCCTCCTTGATGACAAAGTGCTATCGATATTCTTCATATGAAGCTGAAGCCCAGAGGTTTGGGTAAAATCATTCTCATGCATAAGAATATGATCCTTTATCAAAAGGGACCAATGATCCATGCAAGCCTGTCTGACTAGCATAGCCAGAACATTCTAGTTTCTGTAGCCAAAGGCAGCAGTATGGCCAGCATCAGGATTAGTGGTTACCTTGGTTCCCCCAGTTTCAGCCTAGATGATTATGTGACAGCTAGGTCAACTTGCCTTTGGCATGAATCTGGAGGGAGGATTAATTTTGTGCCACAGGTTTATGGTGAAATGCCTTAATCATTGCTACTGCTCCTCATGAATCCCATAGTTAAGAATGTCAGTTCTGTTTTGGAAAAATATTTATCCTGAAGTAACACTGTTTCCTTCTTTCCTTCATTCCTTTCTGCTTCCTTATCTCCCTGTAATGAAATTTCAGTTGTTATTTTTGAGTCTCAGACATGACTTTTACAGTCTGTGTAAAGCAATTGTTTCTAAAGTTAAACTCCTTATGTGTTTTTTTTTCCCCACCCATATGACAAATGAAAAATGCCTTTTTCCTGAAAAAAATTAATAGAAATTTGGTTTCTTCAACTTGGCAACAACTGGTGTAAAATTCTAAGATAGATCGGTGGATTTTTCTAATGAAGGACTACTCTTCCATTTTTTTTTTTAAAGAGCAGGGCTGTCCCAGATCAGCTGAAATCAAGGCCATGTTTTAAAATGTAATGACTGGATTTTGCATTGTGAATGCATACAAAGCAAGATGTCCCATATCTAGTAGTACAGCTGGAGTTTATCTATCACTGATAAAATGGGCAATGATTAATGGGATGAAATTCATTGGGCAATGATTAACGGGATGAAATTTGAAAAATGAAAAAATGAAGAAGTTCAAATGCTGGATCCTGCACATAGGATGGAGTAATGCCAGGTGCAAATGTAAATTGGGAGAGGGGTGGCTGGAGACCAGCCCTGCAGAAAGGGATCTGGGGGTGCTGGGACAGGAGGCTCAGTAGGAGTCAGCGGTGTGTCCTGGCAGCCAAGAGGGCAAACCGCACCCTGGGGTGCGTCAAACACCATCACCAGCTGCTCCAAAGAGGGGATTATCCCGTTCTACACAGCACTGGTGCAACACCACCTTGAGTATTGTGTGCAGTTCTGGGCCCTGCAGTATAAGAAGGGTGTTAAGGTACACAAATGCATCCAGAGGAGGGCAACAAAGCTGGTGAAGGGTCTGGAAGGAATGTCCTGTGAGGAGCGGTTGAGGACTTTGTATTTATCTAGTTTAGAGAAAAGGAGGCTGAGGGGCAACCTCATTGCTCTGTACAGCTTCCTGAGGAGGGGATGTGGAGAGGGAGGTGCTGAGCTCTTCTCCCTGATATTCGGTAATAGGACTTGTAGAAATGATTCAAAGCTGCACCAGGAGAGTTTAGACTGAATATTAGGAAGCATTTCTTGACAAAGAGGGTGATGAAACACTGGAACAGGCTTCCTAGTGAGGTGGTTGATGCCCCAAGCCTGTCAGTGTTTAAGAGACATTTGGACAAGGCCCTTAGCATGTTTTAACTTTTGGTCAGCCCTGAAGCGGTCAGGCAGTTGGAGCAGATGATTGTTGCAGGTTCCTTCCATCTGAAAATGTTCTGTTCTATTCTAAAATCTCCTTCTACAGAGACAGCACAGACACTTTTTGAAAATGTCATCCATTATGGTGGGGAAATGTATTTGAATTCTCCACTTCTTGTATATTCAAGGTTTACAAGTTTGATCTAGTGAAGTATTTTCTTTTTTAGCCATTCAGTTTCTCATTTGAGTTTGGATCAGGTTGTGAAGATGTCTAGGTACCACCAGTAGGTGAATGTGTGGCAAAATTTTCTGCAAATGAAACTGAATATAAATAACAAGAGAGGGGAGAGCAGGATGACAAAGGCTGGTGGTCTTAGAAATCAAGTGTCATGGTACTCACACCTTGTCTACAATGATTAATAATTGCTGTTAAAATGACCTGTAGCAAATCTGAATGACAGCTATCCTCATTGAATTACAGTGCTTTAAGGTATGGTATGTGTAATAAGATAAAATCGGATGTCTTAAGCATAATTGGGAAAAGTTGCCAGATGGACAAGTAGAAATTACTGCTCCTTGGTGTTAATCATGTGCATACAGCAATTTTCTGTTAGAGACCCTATTTTTGAGATGGAAGCTTCTGATGCCTAAATTGGGAGCTCAGGGTAAGTCATTAATGGAAAGACATCAACAGTGAGTCTCACCTCATATAACACTGGAAACCAAAACCCACCAGGTATGCATCTAAGCGCATCATGCTGACTGCTTCTAGAGCTAATAGAGAAAGATAATCCACAGGGGACTGGTTCCTATTTTATGAGATGCTGTCATATGCCATACTGAGTTGCAATCTAGAAGAACACCTTTCTCCAACTAGAGAAGGTGAATCGAGGCACCTCTGTTAAGTACCTGATGTTAATTGGATGTTAAAAATTTATAGGGCTTCAATGAAAGGCTGGGAAAGTTCACAGAGGAGAAATCCACAAGGGTTTCCTAAGGTGTGGATAACATGAGTCAAGAATTCTATTGGCCGTGAATTGCTGAAAGATGGGAATAGTACTCAAGGGGAGTACTACCTAATCTTTTTCTATGTTCTGTTCTTCTCAAGGCGCCTGTTTTGGGGCCATTTTTTAGAGACAGGTATGGAGATATATGAAGATGAAGATGTTTGATCAGGCCTTATAAAACTGCTCTTTCTTTCTGATATGAACATACTGGTTTGTGCTAGTCCTGATGTGTCATATCTCATCAATTCCCTAAAGCTGAGTGATATGGGAGAACACATTGCAGTATGTCAATCACATTACACTTATTTGGTATTGTCTGAAATTATGACCATTGTAACTCTTGGAGTTAGACCATTGTAGAACGTGTTGATCTAATGCTATCTCTACTTGCTGTTCCTGTAATAATGTTGGACATTGTGGAAAAAGTCATTACACTGTAAAACTGATGCACATTTAGACCTGCTGTCTATATGACAGTTAAACTCAAGCATTGCTTCACTTTGTAATGTCTCATCTGTGTGATGAATCATGGCTTTTTGGGGTGGGGTGGGGAGATGTGGGGAGGGATGTAGGGAATCAGTGATTAATTTGCTTTGCAGCTATTTTTCTTTCTCTCAAAATATGAATCAAATGCCTCAAAATCATTGGAAAGAGACTCCAGATAGAATTAATCTAATGTAATGCTGATGTTGGAGATGTAAAAGTCTACCTTTGAGCTATTCACCCTGGGCTTATTTTGTGGTCAATGGAGAGGAATAGGTATTTCAAGGCTGTAACTGATCTCAGCAAAAGTAGAACATTCAAGTAGGTCAAATGAATCAAGCCTGAATGTGTCTGCTTCCTTCAAGGGCAGATGTAGATGTCTACATTAGAGAAGTCTAAAGTACCCCCTGAGTGCTATTCCATCCTTCAGCAGTTCAGAGGTACAAGCAATGATCAGCTAATTCACAGTCAGATTATTCTGAGTTCCACTAAGATGATAAGAACATAAGAGAGATTTTACTGAACCTCACCATCTATCTCAGCATGCTGTCTCTGATAGCTGTCGAAAAGCAGATGCCCAGGGAAGAGCTATAAAAACAGGGCTAACATATCATATTTCTTCCAGCTTCTTTCCCAGCCTCTAACCATCTGTAGCTTCAGAACTCTCTGAGCCAGACATGTTTTTGATGTGTTCAGTAATCAAGGAACGTGTCCCATCTTCCTGCAAACCAATGTTAAAGACTTAACCACGCACAGCATCCCTTGGTAAGCAGGCCCTCAGCTTAACTGCAGGCAGTGTAATGAACTTCCTTGCGTGCGCTTTGTTCCTGCCTTCTACCACTTTCATTTGAAACAGAACAAAGTGACCTGTTTCTCAATAAAGATAGCTGGTGTAGAAAGGCAGTCTGCTGGCTTTCTCCAACCTGAACCATGCAAAATATTGGTGACGGTATAAACCTGGGTGCTCCAGTAAGCTGTGCTACCTTTTGTTTGTTCTTTCAAACACCATAGCTGATGCTAGGCATCTGAACCAGGTGTCTGGAACTACAGTCCTTTGGACATTTCTTTATCTACTGTTGGAAAAAGGTACTCAGGTGTTTTATGTTAGACTCCTGAACTGTGTTTAAGATAAACATTGTAAAGAGTGCCTTGTTCTGCTCTAATTCCAGTGCAACGGAAAGTTGTCTATGCTCTTTGGGTTGTGACGTGGCACATTTTACCTATTAGTAACTAGCATTTTGGTTTTGTTCTCAAATTTTATTTGCCAAAATTGCAATTGTTGAGATGTCTGTCCATTTTGTTTGATTTTCTTCTCAAAATTCTAGCGTTTATTCACAGTTCTTAACCTAAGCACTTGTTTCACAAATGGACTTTAAAGCTCAGTAAAAGATGAAAAGTTGAAGAATGACAAAGAACTAAGTCTGGCATATGGAATTTTTTGTGAGGATATTCTGAAGTAGAAGAAGTAAAAACTGCAAGTAAAAGCTGAGTCACTGTGTCTGTGTCAAGGGCTGAGAACAAGGTTTAATTAACCCCCTTGCAGAGCATGGCAATGAAGTTAGACATGATCTATTGATCATGGACAGTGTCTAAGGTATAATATATAAGAGAAATAGAAAAGTAACATGATTGGAAGACATGGAAGAGACAGAAAGGGAGACAGCTAGATGTTTTTGGAGGCTGATGACCACAAAGGAAACACCACTTCTTTATTTTCTTGTAGGATGTTGGCTTATGAAGAGAAAAGCTGCCGTACAGCTAAATCGTGATAAAGAGGAAAGAAAGCATGTGGGTGGAAATAAAAAAAGGAAGAAAAAAACTTGAGAAGGCCTTGTAAAGGTAAAAAACCAAATGTGAACAAATGAAACTATTTTTGTTCATCTGGTGATAATTGCTTCTGAGGCTTTCCTTTCTTGTCTCTTTCTCTGTGTATTTATCCTGCCAAGAATTGGTTTCCTACCTGTTCTACAAGACTTCTGTGACTTGCCTCCTTCTTCCTGCCCTCTTTCTGACCCGGCTGAATTCTCTTATGTCTTCTACATGCCTGCTAATTTCCAAGTCTCTTGCTGCATGTTACAAACATCAGACCTGTCAGTCACAGCCATGAGCAAAGCCTAAAACAAAAAGTGCGCTGAACCTCCACCTTCACACTAATATTTCATGTATAGACTGATTTGGAAAGGTTGGTTCCATCTTCTGTTCCTTCGTGATTTGCACTGTTTTCATTTTCATGTATCTGTGGTCTGTATATGAAAGTACTGTCATCTCCCTTGAAAGCTTGATTTCATGATAACACTTCCCTTCAGTAAATATTGAGAATGATTTTTTAAATTTTCAGAAACTACACCGAATTAAGTAAAAAATCATACCTGTTACAGAGAGCAACAAGATTTTTTTTGTCACTTAAGCCAATAGAACTTTTTTCTTTATTGAGAAACATAATTTCTTTAGAATCCTACCAATTTTTGTAGCCTAGTTTTAGTCTTGTTCAAATTGTTAGAAAGCTTTCACATAATATCAGAATAAGGGGCAGCAGATTTCCATTATTAATTACATACTGCAACAACGAATAGCTAAGAGCAATTATTGGAAGATTGACAATGGGCAATGAAAATAAATCAGTTAATTCAAGCTACACAGCAAATACTTTCACATAACCAGCAGCATCTTCCAAACCAGGGTAGATGATCTGCAAACAGTTCAAAATTCTCCACAAATACTGTTTACAGCAGACAATGTGTTGACAATCAGACAAGACTGAGATTAAATAGGGTCTGGCCTTATTTGTTATTTTTGTTTGCCAAACATTCCTTTTATAAAATACACTATATTTGGGTTTATTTAGTTGTTCACACATCTCACATGAGTATCACTCCTTAATTAGCAACACTAATGAGGGCATATGACTCAAAAATCATATTAAAATCTTCGCTGTTTAAACAATTTAGATTTACAAATATCTTAGCAAAATGACCATGTCATTCAATATCAAAGCATCCTTATCACCTTCTCTAAACAATCTTGTTCTGAAGGAGAATATATTTCAGCACCATCTTTCCAAAATAACAAATAAAGCAATGTTTCAATAGAAAAAAAATAAAAATTCTGTGTCCAAATTAAATCGTTTCTACACTCATTTCTACTAGGTGAACTGAAGAAATACTAGTAGAGCTAGATCCATAATGTCATGGAGAACTTCCCCATGGTCCATGCTGGAAGGGTCTAGCAGTGTTCTCTGTTCCCAGGAAGGAAACAGTACTCCTCACATATTGAAATATTGTTTGACCGGTTGGTGGTTTTGGTTTGGATTTTTTTTTCTTGTTTTGGTAGTAGCAAGACAAGATAAAGAGGAGTCTGCAGAAAAGTTTTGTTTTTCTGTTAACTTAGGCTCACAGACACTGATATAAAGCTTGCTCTCACCACTCCTGCTGAAGAGCTCACACTGTGTTTAGTGACAGACAAAACAGGGGTCAGATTGACACAAATTTTAGACCTCTGTCCACATATTTGTGGCCTCTGAAGTGCTGTCTACTACTAGCTGGTAAGGAAAACCAAAATCACTCCTACAGCAGGCAAGGGATAATGCTGGTGATCTTTTGGTGCTCTGGGCCGTTTCACACTGGGCTACCAGATGGGGAGGTTCATATTGCTGAAATGTGTAAATAATCTTTTTTTTTTTTTTTTTTTACTAGTAAAAGTAATGCCAGTAGCACCCCTTCAGAGAGCAGAGCATAGACAATTTTTTATATTTAGTGGCTGGAAAAGGAAGTTACTTTCTTGCCATGTCTAAATGTTTCCGCTTCCTTGCAACACAACAGAGGAATTCATTCTGCTGTGCCCTTTTTCTGGAGATAAACTTGGGGGCCATTGACATAAAGTAGGTCAGGGTTCCAGAATCCCTGGTCCTGACAACACCAACTGCAGAGAAGGCAGGACAACAAAGCATCAGGAATAAGACGACCAGTGAAATGATCCAAATTGTATTTGGCTGAAATTGATGGTGGGATGAAAAAAACATTTCAGTGTTTCTCTAAGCTTTGCCTATACTCTTATGTTCACATTCCAGCTAAAGAAGACAGTTCATAGTATATAACTGTTCTATGGGTGTAGTGAAGAAGACAGTGAAGAGGATAGTGTCAGTGCTTTGGTCTGGTTTAGTAACTGGCTTTTCCGTGGATACTGTAAAGGTACTTTCAGGAAGCTCCTCCTCTTCTTTCCCACCTTTGGCTTAGACCTTGTAATAATCTCTGCTGTCCTTACATGGTGAGGGCTGAATCCCTGCTGGCTCTTTTGGTTCCAACTCTATGGTCCTTGGTTCCAGCTCTAAGCCAGTCAGCCCTTGATCTTTAGTTTGTTCATGGCTCTGAAAGCATGCCAGAACACCACATTTCAATTCATAGATTCACAGAATGGTTTGGGTTGGAAGGGACCTTAAAGACCATCTAGTTCCACACCCCCTGCCACGGGCAGGGACCCCTCCCCCCAGCCCAGGCTGCCCCCAGCCCCGTCCAGCCTGGCCTTGAGCCCTGCCAGGGATGGGGCACCCACAGCTGCTCTGGGCAGCCTGGGCCAACGCCTCACCGGACTCACAGGGAAGAATTTCTTCCTCATATCTAATCTAAACCCACCCTCTTTCATTTCTTTGGTAAGACCTTGTGCTGGCATGGCTTCATCGCCTGCTTTTTACATCTTTTTCCTCGTTCAGCTTGCAGGCTCCTGGAACCAAGGACACTCTCTTGCTGGGTGTTCGTGAAGTGTGTGGACCGCTGGAGGCTATCTAGAGGAACTATCTAATTTGACGTTCTTGACAAATAATGAATTGTTAATTACAGTAAGTCTTTTTTTGATAATAATAAGAACAATAGCATAACTTTATAAAAATCCAAGCTAGTTGGTACTTTTATATTCTTATCTAGAAACTCAGTGGGTGGGATTTGTATAATCTAACTTCAATCATCTATAAATTAGGTGTCCATTCTGGTTTGCCATTTAAGTTGTCTTTACAGTCAATGGAGTATGAGATGTATTCAGGAGCTGATTCTAAAACTGGTGTGATGAAACATCCTCTGGAGAAACATATCTCTTTCCAGTTTTTAGAATATGACTAGATCAAATCAGTTGTATAGACTTAGGCTTTTAAAATATGGAGAAATAAATTCTAGATTCACAGAGAAATAGATAGATCTGGATTCACCTAAGTGAGGAATGTCATTGGTGAGATAGACATTCCTCAGTGACTTAGGAATCTGCAATCCCAACATTAGGATTAATTTGTGTTTGAGGCATTGCATTATATTCAGCATATTTTCTGAATGCAAACTACAGGTCCAGTTCTGAAAAATATTGCCCACCTGTCAAACTATAAATATATAAATTGGTTTCAGTGTTTCAGTATTTGCAGGACTGGATCTATGTCCGAGGCATGCAACTCATTGGGCACGTTTGAGCATGACTGCAAAAGAGCAGAGGTCGGTGCATGTCATTTCCAGATCGGCTGGACTTTTACTTCCCATTATTTTAAATGTATAGCTGAATCCATATTTACTCCACTGTTGCCCTGCCATTTTGCTGACAGCTGTGATTTATCTGCCTGATTTCCTTAATTTGAAAGTCCTCAGAAATACCTTTTTTTAACCTTGTTATCAGACCTTGTTTTCCCCCATTTACCTCAGCCAGGCAAAAGGATTTCTGCATTGAGCAAGGGGTTCAGGGTGCAGCCCCCCCTCTGAGAAAATCTGCTCTCAAATGGCCAGCTGTCCATCTTAGAAGTTCCTTGCCAGGATTTTATTGAGGTAGAGGGTGCGTCATAGTTCGACCTCATGGCTGGAAGGTGTGGACACTGTTGGAATGATGTCTCATAGGAGCTTGAGTCATCCTTGCCACTAACATTAGCATAGCCCAGGCTGATATTTAGCATTCTCTTTGTAGCCATAAGCAAATTGTATAGCATCTTCAGTGAACCAGGCTCCAGTCCCCCTGAACTCAGCAGGATTTTTGTGGTTGAAATAAAATGTAAGTAAGCTTGGACTGCAGTTTCCATTCTGTAAAACAGAAATCATAGCCACACAGCAGAGCACTTCTGCTTAGTTTTAACCACATGGATAATTCTTTCTACAGGATCACTGCTCTGCTGAACTCCAATGTGCTAAAACCCTATGCAAAATCAAGGGCAAGAAGTTATAATTATCTCTCAATTGTGTTGACTTTGAATTATTTTCTTGTATCACACAGATGATAGAAGTGCTTTATAGAATAATAATAATAATGATAATAATACTATAACAAAAATAATCATACCATGAAACTCTCTTTGCTATTATTAATGTAAGGTGGATGGCATTCATATCCTTTATAGATGGACTTGCATAAATCCTTACAGAGATATTGCTTTCTGAAATGAAAATTCAATGACATTATCTTGTGTGCAAATTATATCATAATTTATACTATACATCTTAGGTAAACATTTGAAAACAGATTTCCAAGGCCCTGTCTTAATCTTAATTTTGCTTTTCAACAAGGAAACAGTTACTGGATATAGAAAGCAATAATATAAAACCAAGTAACAACATGAGTCAACACAAACTGATTATTTGCACACACTTTCCTGCATCCTAATTGCTTTCAGTGTTCTCAAAACACCATTAGGTGGAGAAATAACAACTTTCATCATACAATAAAAGGCAATTACACCAACTTGGAGAAGATACCTTGGGAATCTTCATATCAAGCTTGATTTACCCTGATGTTAGGCAAACGTGTACCAATTGCAACAGTTTTGACTCAACTCCAACACAAAATAGAGTTCCCTGAAGTTCACTGGAGGTAAAGCTACATTTTCACAGTGGTCCCTTCTGGCCTTTAATCTATTAATCATGGTCTTTTTAGATTGAAGTACCAGAACTAACTACATGCCCCATCTTCCTGATTGTCTCCTACTCATTTTCCTATAGTCTCTCTTTCTTGTTCTATATTTAAACTCCATGGCCCTTTCCAGCCTTAACATATGCAGTGCATCCTACCTTCCTTGTCTGAATGTGCTTGTGAAACCGGGTAGCCTGGTTTGTATGGCCATACCAGAAGAGTTATTCTGAACAAAATAAGGTTCTGCCTGATTGACACCTTCAACACAAGAAAACATGTGCTTTATTACAAAATAAAGCAATGCCTGAAAAGCCAGTCCAACGTTAGCCAGTAGAGTAATTAAAGTGGAGCTGGTTGGCACCCCCCCTGCATCCGGGATCAGAAGTCTCAAAGAACTGGGAAAGCCACTCCCTGCTGTTACTTGGAACAGCCATGGGAGTGATCATCATTATTTCCAGGAGCAAAAAAATCTCATTTACTCATTATAGACTCATTAACCCATAAATCCTAATACCTCCTTTTGCAGAAACAGCTATATAAGGAATTAAAAGGCTATCTTTGCTCTAGTGTGCTGGTCAAAGGCAGAGATCAGCTGTACGCACCTCACAGTCTGTGCCGACAACAAATCATTTTTCTCTTCCACAGAAGTAAAGAAGGCGGAGAAATTATGGAGTCTTTTACTGGGTCCAGTTTACCACTCTAAATTATCTGTCATTCGACTCCTTGTCTGTTTTGCCTATATAAAAAAATACTTCTATAACACATTAAAAACATATATGGGCATTGTATCATTGAAATCAAGGGAGCTTGCTGCAGGCTGTGGCTGGAACTTGTTGGCATTCACACTTAATACACCAGGTAGCAACATAGACCAGGTAGGAATGTAGACCCAAGACCATTGCATAGATATCAAGGTGCATCTCAGCCTTGGCACACGTCCTGCAAACTGGCCCCAGACCCACTCTGTTAAATTCAAGCCTTGCTGGATTTTGCTGGATTCATTGCACCACGTTATATGCAGTTTATTTGCATGCTGTGGCTTTGGAACAGTGTCAGAAAACATGTTCTGACTGAATGTCTGACACTGGAAACTGCAGAGAATTGGCTAGATTTCCTATTTCCACAAAGAAAGTTTCCCAGTGGAAAAAGAGAACCTATCAGGAAAAAGTACAGTCCAAAGTGTGATTCTGAATGACATGGAAAATGCATAACAGCCCTAATTTCTTGTTATTAATACCTTGTTATATGGAAAAATACAGACTTTGTCTCTCCCTTCTTTCCTTCCTCCCTCCTTTCTTTCCTCCTTCCTTTCCTCATTCCCTCTTTCCTGTCAGCTTGTTCTTGCCCTCTTGCCCTTCTTTTCTCCTTTCCTCCCTTTTTCTCTTTTAAACATTGTGCTCTATGCAGTCAGGTTTGCTTTCACAGTAAGGGTTTTAAAGAAGTTGTTACACTATGTAAGACTGGTCCAATGCAAATAGTTATTAAAACTTAAAAAAAATACAGTTGTTATTCTCCTGTTGTTAACTGTCTCTTATCAGAAATTCTATATATATGACAAAGCAGAAGCAGACAAGTGTAAGACAGGATTTTTCAAGATGAAAAGCTAAAATGTGTATCAAAACTGTGTATCATTATTATTTATTACTTGGTTTGTGTAATCTTCAGGGTATCAAGTCTACATCTTGTGGTGGACGTGGCAAACCAATCCCTTTAAAAAAGAATCCAAAGGTTTGTATAGCTACTTTCAGCAAATATGTAACAATTAGACCTTCAAGATCCCTCAGTTCCTTCAGCTAATGATGAAGTAAATAGTGGACACCTTATTACCATAAAAAAAAAGAAAAAAGAAAAGAACTAATACTACCATTAGTAATAATGTGGTATTATCTATTCTTCAGAGTTCCCTAGACATATAAAATAAAGAAGAGTTTAACCAAGTGCCAAACTAAGGAATGAAAACTTGGTTAGATTCTCTGGTGTTTAATGAAAAAGTAATCTTTTTTAAAAAAATTATTTATAAATGATCTCTTTATTATTTATGAGGGTCTTCTTGTGGAGTAGAGTCACTCACAGTTATGAAATTTATTTGTTTAACATCTGTGAGACCTGTAGACTGATATCAAGCTTCTCACTGAAATTGGGTTCAAAGTTATTGGGAGAGGGCAAAGGGACAACAAAGTGTTCGTACACAGTATGAACTATAAGTTCATATAAATCTCTTTGGTCTTAAACAGTCAAAAGGCAATCTTCCTCCACAGGCAAAATACTGTAGTGGAATAGATCAGCTTTAAACTGATAAATAACCACAAAGACAAGGCGGCAGTGAAAGAACCAAAAGAAGAGGTCCTGCAAGTTTGCATTTGCTTATTTATTTTTTTATTTAGCATTTTATATAGCACAACCAACTTTCATAAAGCTTTCATAAAGTGTAAAGCTTCAATCATCAGAGTCACCTCAGCTCTGGGAATCTAAATTCTATGTTGCTTTTGTAGGCACTGAGAAATTGATGGCCTCCAGAAATCACACTTACTATGGAGTGAAAGCTCCTTGCAGTTCAACATCCTTACTGGATTTGGCACGTTGATGAGTCATTCATTCCTGGGAGTTTTTTAATTTAATCTGAAGTTAATTTCGTTATGCTTTGATCTGCCCTTCATGTTTCAGTTTTACTTGTGCTATATAATTTTGTACTCAGAACACGTATGTGCATTGCAGGAGGCTGTTCTATGACACAGCAGCTTTGGGAAGTAGATAAGAAACACACCAACCTTTACAGCCTCCCAATTTACATAAAACAACTTGGGATTTTTCCCAAAATCCATTGACCGTATCCCTCAACCCAAAATATGACAAATGAGTATCTAATGACATTTTATAAGTATTGCACAAACTGCTGAGTGACTCAATACATGTTTACGCAGGCAGCTCTTATTCTCATGAATGTATTTTTTTTTTATATTTAGAGTGGGCTACCTGTGGACTAAGAAAATTATGCTTCTATGCATTCTGTGACCGTTTACATGCATGGGATTACCACAGGGGCTGCAAAATTATCATACCTTTTTTCTCTTTTTTATTAACATTTTAATTTCCACAACACAATTTTAAAGAAATATTTCCTACTTTGTGCACAAGGTTATGTGTTTAGCGTTACTGCTACAGTCAGTTCCCTGTCTATATAGGAAGCAATAAACTGGTTTACCCACAAGCTGATTCATGTCTTTAGTCCCCTCAAATGTCATGTTGTCATAGATGCAACAAGAGTGATGACTAGGAGGGGCGACAACGGCAGCATCACCCCTGCAGATTCAGGGAAGGGTGCTATGGGATATGGGTTTCAGGCAAGCCACTTCCACAGCCACCGCTGGTGACAGCTGTTGGTAGCCTGGTAACCTGCTATGCTTTGCAGGGTTCTCAGACAGTAAAGCAAAGCCAGTAAGGAAGGTGGACAGGACTTTGCACTTGCTATTGTGAGGCGAAGGGGAAAAAAAAATACACCTTCCTAGTTTCAAAAAGAGTTTTTTCACCTGTTAAGATACCACATGTAACTGGCCATTGTATTAGTGCTATGTGGATGTGCACCTCGGGGAGGGAGGACCAGCAAGGTGGGAGAACTGGTCTCCTTTTCATGAATCATGGTCCTGGTTAGGAAACGATTAGGTTATAATGGGAATTTTTTCATGCCATTATTTTTCTGACCAAAACTCCATAACTGTTGAATGCCTTTGATTCCAGTTAGTTCTGCAGACCCAACTTTGAGTCTGTGGGCTGGCACGTGTGTCATCAACTGCATTGTTAACTGGAGTTGATACAATTTCTAACGAAAGTTAGCGGCAGGCTACCCACTGACTTCAGCCAGCAATTGCAATTTCAGAAACCATGTCACTTCTGATGATGCATGAGAATAGAAGGAACATGGGTTAAATTTTGGCTCCTAACATAGAGTATGTGGGGTTGACAGCTGGAAAAATAAACCACCTTTACCTCTAAGCGTGTTATCTAGCTACCTGCCTATCTCTAGATATTTCTTTTGGAGCAGAATTAGGGGGGTTCTTCACTTGACAAGGCTGAACATCTAATGGAATATTTTATTTGCATGTTTTTTTAGAGATATAGTGAGCATTTGGTCTTTGTCAAAGGTTTTAGTCTTATATTTATTTTAAACCTTCAGAAAATGTGTCTTATATTGGGTCTTTTCTCACACTGCAGCCATCAGAGGGATAAGAACCTAGGATGTGAGGTATATTTTCACAGTTTAATCAACTAGAAACAGATCCCCACATTGATTAGTATCTCTTGCAAAAGACGTTTGTCAACACTGAGTCATCAAGTCAGTTCTTGCTATATTATTAGTTAATACAATAAAATGAAGTTTTGCTCTAAGATACACTATCATCTTGGCAATTGAACATGAGGTAAACTGAAGATACAAGATAATTTTTTCCCAGTGATTGATTAAGAAAAATATATAAAAATCAAGTTTAAGTGTAACAGAGCAAAAGGCAACTCCTGAGAACTTGTCATGCAAATAGCCAAAGAAGAGAAATCAAGGAGAAGATACCACCTGAAACTGCTTTTTCATTATTGCATGTGGTTCCTGTGGTTGATTTCTGTAATGTAGAGTAGCTCAGGATGAACCTGAGAAGTTCCCGAACTCTTTTTGTAAGGGGGATTTGGAGATCAACACTTAATTTACTGAAGCAGTGCATGTCTGTGATTTGTCAAATGACTTCAGAAAGAAGGAAGAAGAGAAGGGTTAGATCATTCTTCTTGAGGTCTAGGGGAGTTTAATTGGAAATATTTTTTAGTGTTACTTCAGAGCAGATATTTTATTTCCTGATGTGGAAGGGATGGATGTGTAAGGACTAACCAGGAAGAATCCCAGCCCCACACAGCTACTCAAATAAAAATGGCATTTTACTGGAAATGTGCAGCAAAGTAGGCATTGTGAGTTCCAGTGTGAAGTTTATGTCCTTTGTTCTAGTTACATACTGGCTCACCCTTGTGTATGCTAAGTGCTTTCAGTGGAGCTGCTATATGTTCAGGCATGCAGAGTGCTCACAGTTTCATGTTTATTTGGTTAGGTGGATCACACTTGTCCCTAGATTCTCTCTAACCTCACTTTTTTTTCAACACTTCGTTTGAAATTGCATGTGCTTTTTGCAAGACAACCTGAGCAACAGCCAAGATAGCCTTGATGAAGTAGTAGTTGACCGTGACTTGATAAGAGTTGCCTTCATATTGTCACTAGTAAAGTTTTTGGGAAGACAATGTGGTATTAAAGGTGGAGCAAAGCAAAGTGGCTTGATGTCCTCAGGGCTTTATGCAGCAAAAGCATTTGTTTGTGTATGTGCATGCATCTAAATAGATCTTCAGGGGAGAATTCACAAAGGCTAATTTTGGCCTGAAGAGATGAATATCTCTGACTTGCCCTATAGTCAGGAAAAAGAAGGAGGGGGAGACAGGCTCCTTCAGGCAGCGATTAAGGACAGCCCCTTCCAGAACTTATTTCTTTCCTCTGACCCAACGGAACCAAGCGCTGTAGGCTGGTGTTAGCCTTTATGGCCACCACCCCTAGAGTGTTTGCTGTTAGCCTAAGAGCTGGGATAACTGGACCTATCAGAGGATGGACTTCTACTTGGAAAGTGTAAGTCATGACTCATTAAGCCTTTGGTCATGTGAAAATTTACATGCACCATTAAAGGCAATGAGATTGCTCACAGTGCACAGACACCACCACCGGGGCCCTGCTCACCATCATTTTTAGTCATAGCTCAGAAAAAAGTTATATGGATGCGTAGCTGCAGGCCTGATGGACAGCAGAGCTAGTTTGAACAGTTGTTTGCAAAATGATGATTTGTCAATAACAAATCTACGTTCTAGGAAAATAACTTTGTCAAGACATCATGCTTTGGGAAAGGTTTCTCAGGTCCAAGGGAGAATTTCTGTCTGGCTATAGGTGTGCTGGAAAGCGGCCAACAGCCCTGGGCTACAGCATTCATCTGGGGCAGGGGAGACCCAGGTTGGCTCTGCGCTGCCTAATTCAGCCCAGGTGTTTGAATTTTTCTTCCTGTGTTTCAACTAAGTGATCTGATGCTTTGGTTAACCTAAGGTGGGGTATTTCCCTCTGGAAACCCAGAAAGTCTTCAGCTACTTCAAAAGGAAAAGGAAGCAGATTTAATTATAAAGCAGCTTAGTTAAGAATGCATTCAGATTTACATTTCCCATTAAAGCATGCAGGCTTTTATTGCTAAAAGCTTGAGAAGACTGTTTTTGGAAAAGCACACTGTATAAGAAAATATTTTCCTGTCTTCGCTAGAAAAAAAACATGTTCCATTTTCTCACTGCATTTTGTATTATCTCTGGCCCCTATTATTTGGTAATTTTGGTAATGAATTCTGAACTTGTGTTTATCCATACCTTTCCTTATTAGTATATTAATTAATGCATGAATACCTTTATAATTTATTAATATACACATTCAAACTGGTTTAAACTGGTTTTACAGTCAGGAATCACATATTTACTGAGAACTATCACATTAGACCAATCTTTCATGCCACATTATGACAAGAAGGCATCCATCAGAAGTACCAGTCCTAATAGGAAGTGGCTAGCTTAAAAAAATCCCATATTTTTCATAAGACAAGAAAATATCTTCCCATTATGTTTTTGTAAGTGATGCTGTTGACTCAAAAAGGGCAACTTGCAGTCAGTAACACTGAGGAATCCGCAGTGTGTTTAATGGAGAAAGTAGTTAATTTGGTTTTTGAAAAGAAATCACAGACAGATGAAATGCCTCATAAACAGAAATTTCATCTGCAAAGTCTTTTTACTTTTCCAGTGTAGTGGACAAAAAGAAGATAATACTAAGCCGTTTTGTGTGATTATTCCTGCTCTTTATAAACAGCAGCAATGTATCTCTTTATTTTAATTCCAGTAATGTTTTTTTTCTTTTAAGTACATAATTATTGATAAATATGGACAGAGCAGAACATGGGTCCGCTTTGAATAACTGCTAGCATTTTTTTATTAGCTTGACAATTAAATGTAATATTTCACATACACTGTTCAGCTTCCTGCAAGAAGAATAAAAGCATTGTTGCTCAATATCTCTAACTCCATTGTGTAGCAAAGGAATATTTTAAGAGCATTATTATCATAAGAAAGATGATAAGTTAGTACTTTCCATAGAGAGTGTAACTTGTTCGAAAAATTAGAGAAAAATCGAAGTATTTTTAGTGAAGAGCCATTTAAAAAAAATTACTTGTTTATTTATTTTAATGGCAACATCTTTTAGTTATCGATACACTTCAAAATAAATTCACATGGAAAGTTTACAAAATTACTAGTGTATAATCCTCAACAAAACCTCTTTTCCCTCAAAAAGAAGGAATGCTCACTTTGATCCTCACTTACAATGCTTTGATGAGTATAACAAAAAAAAAAAAGGCTGACTGACAAGGTACAGATGGTATCCATTGACCAGAACCCAGGTGTTCCTGGCCTTGGAGCATTCAGGCTGAGCCCTTTCTTGCTTGCAGTCTTTCCAGCGCCACTGAAGTGAGTTTCCCTACAATAGAATCTCAGGGGAGTGTTTTCTGCACCACCCCCTGCACACAGCTCAGTCGTTCATCCTTGTTGGTGACTTTGAGTGTTCTTCAGAGAGAGAGACGAAGTTTACTTTTGAGCCCTCTCAGTAAAGTGAGTCTCCAGCTGTTAAATTTGTAGATAAGTGAGCAAGTTTGGGCGTTTTTCTGCCTGATTTCTGAGCAACTCAGAATAAAAACCCAGTGAGACTCACACAAAAATGAAGTTGGGAATGCTCCAGGGAACAGCCTTGAAGAAGAACATTAGAGAGCACTGGATGTTGGTGGAGGGAACCCAAAGGATGGTAGCTGTGAGTTGCAATGGACCTGAAGTCCACCTTGGCTCTGCTTTGGCTTTAGCACTCAGCAGAGAATAAAAAAAGAAAGAAGGAAGAAAGAAGAATGAGTGATGATTTTATAATAAGTTCAAGAAGGTGATTTTAAACACAAAAGCATCCCTGCTATCTCTCTGCAGCCAAATACTTCCCAAACAGCAAGCCCTGTATTGCTGAGCAGTAGAGCCCAAAGGCCAGATGCTAATTGAGATGTTCAGGCATGAATCCTGGGCAATCCTACTGGCCTCAGTTAAGACACTCCATATTTACCCTGATTAACTGTGATTATGCTCTGCCTCTATGAAAATAAGCAGCTAAGGATCCATTATAACATAAGGCTACAAGTGCTGTAGAACAGCTGAAGCTGCATATATGCACACATACGCACACAGGTTTAAGGCTCTGGGCATACGCTGTTATTAATGCTTGTATTTAGCACCTGGACTAATACTGCAGTCATCTCCCTGAAAATTAAAGCAATGCATTGTAATGCTAAACTGATAAATCGGCCTGCAAATACATCCCCAGAAATATTTATTTTGCCAGGGACAGCTCTGCTGTATGCTGTGCTGCAAATAGAGATGTTTCTGAAGACAAATGGGCTGAATTTTTCGGAATGTGTAAATCACCAGAGTTCTGGGATGTTAACATAAGTACAGCAATTTTCATGAGCAAAGAATTTGACAGTTTTCATGGAAAGTAATGACTGTTTAGTTACAGTTTCAGCTATTAAAATTAATTACTTGGAAATTCCTAGGCTACATTTATTAAATGGAAAAAATTGCCATAAGGGTGCTACTTTAATAACCGTGCAACTAGCTCACAAAAAAGTTTCGGCAGTTATTTTTCCTTACTGCATTTTTTGTTGTTTTGTTTACGGTTATTTTGACCATATATTAGTTTAGCAATATTTCAGATCAGCTTTAGAATCTTAAAGTTTGGTATGAGGGTT
Organism: Falco peregrinus; assembly: GCF_023634155.1. Lineage (NCBI taxonomy): Eukaryota > Metazoa > Chordata > Aves > Falconiformes > Falconidae > Falco > Falco peregrinus. Next base: position 15,934,953 of record NC_073727.1, on the reverse strand, counting down.
GCTGTAAGGCTATATTTTTCTATCTGATTTTGAACTCTTAGTAAAGCAAAAATTATACAGATGCTGTAAGCTGTGTTTTATTGCATTTTTAATGGAATGAATGTTAAATATTAGAATTGTCACTGGTTTTAACGGCAATAACCCCTTAAAAAAATAAAATATAGAACCTGTATGCTTTCCTTGCTTAGAAATGCCCTTGTTAAATCTTAACATATTGTTTCCCATATTTGAAAAAAGAAATAGATTTACAAATATGATAATGAGCTCAAGTTTACCATGAAGCCTGAGAAGAGCAGACATCACCCTGTAAAATAAAGCACTTCTAGAGCCATTTGCTGTGTGCTATTGATATTAGATATTATGTAGGCTACACTCTGAGTACGATTACCTTACAAAATTCTGTTTTAGAAGGAAAATGAAATCATTAGTTCATTGGAACTGAAAATTTGCAGTCAATCAGTAGATTAAGTTCACGGTGATCAAGAATTACTATATTAAAATTCATTAGCAAAAGGAAAGGCATCATCTATAAAATTGGGTTAAATGGCTTAACTGGGTTAAGATAAGTTTTTTCTTGCCTTTGCTTTGTTTCTTGTAGTTTCACTGTTTCTTGGATATTCATTATTTTGTGTATAAGAACAATGAAAGGTTAAAGTAAAACTTCAATTTTGCTTTTTGGAATAATTTTTGAAACAATATAAAAAATACTGTCTATTTTCTTTTTCAAATCTATCTCCTTTTCATTTTATTTGTCTGTTTTTATGTATGTGTTAATCTGATAGGAATGTACCATAGTCGCAAATCTTCAGTTCTACTATAATACTGTTCTCCTAGGAATAATAATAATAATAAAACACCCCCCACCCCCACCCCCCCTGTCCCCCCCGTTCTTCTTCAATAACTAGTAACAGCAAAGCTGATTTTATATGCATTCCTACATGTAACTTATTTTTTATGAAATCATATCATGCTGTACCCTATAGAAGACTGTCTCCGTAAAAATGTTACACACACACAATTCTAAACTGCTGTACATATTTTGCAGTTTGAAAGCCTGTCACATTATAGATAAAAGCCACAAAATCCTACACCACCACATCTTTGAAGTTTTACTTTTATTTAGATTAAGCAGTGAGAATAATTCTAGTAGAGAAATATCCACTTCTGAATGCATGCCCTATAATCTTTTCTATTTAAAATGACACCTTCTAAACTTAAACGGCTGGGTAAATATACTAAATTATTGTTGTGATAACTGTTGGCATTATTTTTAATAAAAATTAAAAATTACCTTTCATAAAACTTACTGCCTACAGTCTTCTCAGTGAGTGTGATTCTGAACACAGCATTATCAGACCAGACTGGAGATTTCATGTTACTTTCTGCATTTCAAGCCTTAATATTAAACACTTTTCTTTGCCTAGTATTAGTTTCATATGTTAATATCATTTTTTATTAACATAATACAAATATCACTTGCAGTACTACATCCTTCATTGCTAGCGGCTTTCGTATCAAATGTCACAGCAAATTTTATTTTCGCTAATAGATTACGACTTGTACATTGTATTAGTGAAAGTGAACATTATTACAGGATGACACTAAAATTAAAGAACATACTGTACAACAGCACATAACACTCTGCTAAATTACCTTCTTCTTCTGACCCACTCTCTAGCCTATCCCACCCCACAAGATGCTATCAGAAGTTCTGTTAGATATTTTATTGCTTCTTTGGAGAAAACTTCACCTTTCAAGAACCTCGCTATATCCATTGTCAAAATATCACATTATACAATTCACTGGAAGTGAACTTATTGCTAAATACCCATTAGGTTCCCAGGAGATGCCTTACATTAATTGTTTAGTGAAAGCACCCTTAGGCTATCACTAGGGAAGAACATTAAATGCATAAAAAGAGAAGTTGACAGAGATCCCTGTAGAACAAGATACATCTACTGGCTTAAAACTTCTCCAGGAAGAATCCTGCGAGTCGCTGCTCAAAATGGTCATTTTGGGGTTATTTTTCTTCCTGCTCCTGCAAGCACAGCTACAATTAAACTGAAAGGAAAATCAATGCTGCATCAGCAGAGGTTCTTTACAAAGTGATTATGAAAAGCCAAGCTGGGGGTGGTAAACAAGGGGAGGAAAAAAGAAAAAAAAAGGTCATTGTTTTGGACCTGAGCTGTCCGTGTGGCTAGTGGAGATAATAACATGGAAAAAGAAAAGTTGGAGAGTAGGGAAACTGCAGAACCAGTGCTACAGATGAAACAGAAACTAAGAAAAAAGAAAGATGGTCGGGAGAGATAAGAGGGAAAATGAAGACAAGAGAGACAGGGTGCTCAAATGAGCTGTGTATTGAGAAAGGTTGTACCGAAAATGTCAGCTAGCTGCTCACGAGCGAGAAGTCCAGTTCAGCAAGGAAGCCGGAATTTCAGCAGCTAGGCACATCATTATCTGCTACATCTCCTGCATGTCCCCTCAGCACCGTTCTTTTCCCTGGTACTGATAGCTGATAGATCTCCTCTTGATTATGCATCTAATACCATTTCAACTATCTTACTCTACCTTGTATTTAAAACACCTCTGAAACGAACCTGTATTATACCCTGTATATATATATATATATAAAATATCATCTTAGGAAAAGATTTGGGGCTTTGGTATTGCTGCCAAAGCACCACAAGAGGGGGCACTAGTTAAACAAGACGCAATAATGTAACACTTTTCTCAGGGTTTTTGCTTTTTGTCACTCATAAATACAGAAGAAATATTCTCTTTCCCTGCTGCACTAAAATATGATGCTGTTATGTTGAGAATATTTATTCCTATTGGGATAATTAACTAAGAGTATCTACCATGAAGATATATTGTAAAAAGGGACATAGAAGCCTGAGTGTCCTCAAAAGTAATTAGCAAAATAAAATTAAATTTTTCTTCACATCCCCCTTAAGAAAAAAATTAACCTAAGAGGAAAATCTAATCTTCTTTTTTTTTTGGGCTGAGTCTTCAGATCTGTTTATAATCAGCATTTGAAAACATGGGGCTCCTGGATATTGGGATGTGCCTATATTTTCAACTAGCCATGCCTCACAGCTTGTGTAGTCATTTGTCTTTGTAAAAAGCGTACACAAATTATATTACTATGAATTTTATTTTTATTTGGCACTCATTTTGTGCAGGTGCAAATGCCTGCAAGGCTGTAGAAATCAAGCATATGTACATTGACACTTTATACTAGCTGGCTATCTTAAAGGCTTGTATGTCTTTAATAAACATGTAAGTACCTCAGTCTGTTCAGGATTTTTCTTCAAACAGCCCAATGAGGTAGGAAGTATCATTATGTCTAATTTTATGTTTGGGGAGCTAAGGCAACCAAGGTCTGGAAACACAAAGACATTCAACTCCCACTGAAATCACTGGACTCCAGGTGATCCCATGTATGTAAGTAGCTGAGCCTAGATATTTTGCCCCAGTGGAGAGGTCAAGCAACTTAAATGAGGGATCCCCAGTCCTAAAAGGGAAGATTAAATTCTTTTCCTTGTAAGCAAAATACCTGGCCCTAAACTACCTTTATTCTCATCTGCGCTTCTTTTTATCAAAGTGCAGCTATCTAGGTTCACGCCTGAGCCACGAGGCTTTCACATTCCCAAATAACTGATGTGCATTTAGTGGTGCTGTTCCTAACATGCAATGTAAGGAGGCTCAGAACTCATTTTTTCAGCTCTTCCAAGATTTTATGGCTTTTTCTGCACTGAAGTTGCCAAACCTGGCTAAATACAGCACTTCAGACTGAATTAGGTTACTGAAAACTCCCTGGTGCATGTTCCCACCAGTTCACCCATGTTAATGATTTGGGTAAATGAGGACAACAACTCAGGAAAAGGGGCATTCTGTTTTCCAGTATTGCTGTGGGCATTGTCCCCGATCTGCCCCAGTACCAGAATTATTATGTACCACTAACCAATTTCTAGCTTGGTTTACTGTGGAAGGCCAACAAGCTACTGAATGGGAAGCTATCCCTCATCATGCATCTGATCTCCAGTCGACAGAGTGGTCTCCAGAGCAACACTAATGCACTCATTTCAGTGTCTGTACTGGGAAGTCTCATTTGTTTCTCATTATGGGATTAAAATAGGTTTGTTTAACTCAGCACAGTTTGTCCAGCATGAGTAGAGTTGCAAAAAATGGCAAATCTCTCTCATGAGGAGGCACGAAGCTGATGAAAAAGAAAGGAAGACCGGTGGTTTAATTTTTAGCTTAGAGCTTGAGCAGGGAAGAGTCACCTCCCTGCTCTGTCACAGACCATCCTTGTGATCTCAGCTAGACATCTCCAGAATAGCTTAAGGGGTTGTTTCACAAGCAGCGAGGGTTGAATTAACTGTTCATTGCAACTGAAAGGATTAGGAGCTCTGTCATCTCTCACTTACCTTGAGCCAGGCTTTGCATACCTCCCATGGCATGGCAATGCCAACTCAAGCTTTCAAGAGGTTGAAAAATAACCTGGTGCAAAAGAAGCTTATTCTTATTAGATTAGTGAGCTGAACTGCCTGGCTGTGCAGTTGGGTGAGCAGCATTGAAAGCTTATGGGAGGAAAGGACTGTGGTGCTGGTGCTGGGGATGAGCATGGGGAAAAGCAGGAGAAGGAGGAGCAGGAAGGTGGCCGTGCATCTTCAACATCAACAAGCTTGTCTCGGCTGCCTGTGAAACACATCTGTGTTAGGCAGTCAGAGTATATAATGGATGGGGAATGGTGTGGACCCTGAATGGGAACCATCCCTCTGACCAAGGACTCTCACCAGCAGCTGGCTGGCAGTGTGAAGAGGAGGGCAGCTTTCATCCTCATGGTGTTCTGCGGGGTTCATGGCCTGGATTCTCTGGCTAATCAGGGTCAGCCATCCATAACCCTTCTGCAGTCTGGAACACTGTCTCGCAAGTCTCCTTCGGAAAAGGACATGACATTTCTATCTGGAAGCCCTGGGTTAAGAGTATTCACTCAGAATATGGGGTGTTGCTCTTTTTTCTATGAGGACACAGGGTGTCACCATTCCTACCTTCCCAGTCAATCCCCTAAACACCAGGTTATATATTGACATTCCTAGCATGAGGTGACTTGATGAACGAGTTGTCAAGGTGCTGACAGATAAAATTTCTAAAAGGCGTTGATTTTGTATCAGGACAAGCTACGTTGTCCAGTGGACAACATATTTTTACAGTGCCAGCAGCTGAGCAAACCAAGGAGCATCACACTTGAAATGCTGTCAGATTCACAGCCTATGGAGCATCCATATGACCTTTGTAAGAGCTGCATGTGCATCAGGCTTGGTGTGAACACAATCCTGTTGACTAGGAGGGGATACGGGCATGCAAAGAAAACTTTGGCATGAGTTAGAAAAAAAGTGTGTTCCTATACAACATTTCAGTAAAGAAATTAATGGTGTAAAAATGCAGTCTAGAGGACCAAGGAGCATCATACTTGAAATGCTGTCAGATTCACAGCCTATGGAGCATCCATATGACCTTTGTAAGAGCTGCATGTGCATCAGGCTTGGTGTGAACACAATCCTGTTGACTAGGAGGGGATACGGGCATGCAAAGAAAACTTTGGCATGAGTTAGAAAAAAAGTGTGTTCCTATACAACATTTCAGTAAAGAAATTAATGGTGTAAAAATGCAGTCTAGAGGCTTAGTACACTGTTTGTCTTGTGGGTGATATCTCAGAATATTTCCCAGGGTATAAAAGCATAGGAATCTACATCAGACCAAAAGTCCACTTAACTTGATGTCCTGCCTCTGACTGGTGTCACAGAAATGCATACAAAAATGAACCATTTTCCATATCATGCCTTCCTGGGACTTTTCTTGCCTTGGGGATGTTGAGAGACCAGTTATGATGATGCCTCTGATGGACTTTTTTGCCATGACTTTACCTCACCATTTTTTAAATCTATTTACCATTTGGACTCCACAGCACACTGTGATCAGTTTTTCCACAGTTTAACTGTGTATGGCAAATGTAATTAGTTTTGCTTGATTAAAACTAGTTACTGGGGAATTTTGTTGCATGCCATCTAGATTTCTATATTGTTAGAAACAATGAATAAACCTTTCCTATTCACTTTCTCCACATCAGTCATCATTTTACCTACCTTTAGCATATGAGAGGGGAAAGTTCAGATCAGGTTTATGTTCTTTCCTTCTCTCTTGAGGTGTAACATGCTTGTATCTGATTTCAGCATTCAACAACCTGGACTAGAACAATCCTATCTGGACTAGACTGCTATCTGGAACTCCTCTACAGATGGCCACCATCTATGTACAGGCTGAGTGATCATATGGAGTGAGTCCTATTGAATCTGTAGAATTGGTCTCACTGCTCATGCACGGAGGGAATGCCCAAAGCACACATCCTGAATATCTCAGATCTACTGGACTTTAGTTGCAGGTTCAAATTATGCACAGCTAATATCCACCCTGTCTCAAATTCTTCAGACTTGTTTTAAGTGTAGCACAGGTCTGAAACTTCTCCAAATTGAGACACTCACCCTGAAAGTGCCCATGTGTGCGCCATATATATATATATTTACATATAGAGGGAGAGAGATAAGCTGAATAGGCAACATTATTGTAAGTGATGAGACAGAGACAATGTCTGGCTCTGGAAGGAGTCCCCTAAACTCCCAGCCCTGAAATGACTGAAGAGACCAGAAGGAGAAAGAACTCAGTGACGCACAGTTTGTTTAACTGTGGCTAGAGAATAAGGCTTTCCTCGCTCTCCATGTGAGGTCATCTTGCATACTCTATGTTTGTACCGCAATATTCCTCCAGTTTCCAAAATAGGATGACCTCTTCCAAACACCAGCTTGGAAATGGCTCATATTAACATGTTATTTGGCAGTGACCTCTTTGCCCTTCTTAACTGTGTACCAGGCTTCAACTTAACAAGTTAAAAGCAAAGGTGGTCAACATCCAATATCTGCATCCATACCCTGCAGTATTACATTTACTAGCATTGCCATAATCCCAAAAAGCACTGGAACTTCAGGATGAGGTGTGTCAGCCTGTACATGCCACATATTAGGTCCATTTTATTGTTCCCTTTTTCTGCACCCTCCTTCTGGTGCCACCATCTCAAGTCTGTGAGGAACAGTGTCATGCTTTTTCTTCCAGGGCAGGTGAGACTTGGTACATGAGGCCACAAAGAAAGATTTCATGATGTTGTGGATAAGGTGTTGACTTTTGCCAGAACCCTATCATCAAATGATCCTTGCTAGAGGACATACACCCTAGGAGGCAGCTCACTGCTACAACCCTTTTTTTATCATGTTGCCTGAACATACATTATTCTCAGTTACCCTTATGTGAATTGATCTGTGGAATATCACACTTCAATATCTGGCAAAACTCACGAGTTTGGAAATGGGGAAGGAAAAGCAAAACTACAGTGAAAGGAACCATTCTCACTTCCTGAAGTGGGGACAAGAAAATGCCTTAAGGTAGGAAATGTGGGGGAAAAGAAAGCAATGATGTTAGAGATGGTCACTGGAGCATTTCCATGTTGGTCATAAATGAGTGCATTCGGGATCAGTCCAATCTAATCTGGAAATCTGTTGTGCAAGTGTCTATGTAAGAATGAGTCACTTACTTGAGAGTGTCTTTATAGTCCAGACAAATAAAGACACTCTTCCAGGATGGATCAGAGGAATCACACCTTAAAAGTGTCTACTTCATATACGGTAAACCTGGGTTTAATCTCTGCTTCTACAGGAAGGAATTTAGCTAACACCTCCATGTCTGACCCATAAAAAGCAGGGGAACTCTAGGAAGGGAGGACACAGGAGATGGTGTGACCACACTTTGAACATAATCCAGCTTTATGATGTGCTCTAAGAACACCTACTAAAGCAGGGTCCTCAAGTGAGACAGGTGGAAGAAGGCTGAATTTGAGGATGCCAAGAGCCATATAGGTATTGACTTGTTGAGTTCTGTCAGCATCGAGACACTTCGTGGCACAATCACAGTTAGGCCTTAAGTAAACTTTACTACAGAATACATAATATTGGGAAGCTGGTTCAGTTAATCTAAATTTTCCTCATTTGGGGATTTAGGCACCTGAGTTTCATGTACATCACCAGCAGAAACTCCCTCCTACCATCTATTTTTCTTCTTTCTCTTCATGTAAAAATCTAACCCCAGTAGTAACCACCATGTCTGGTCTTCTGGGAGATTGCCATCAGATGACTCCTTTATGCTTCTCTAGTTTTAAACAAAAAAACTACTTAAATTCTAGTTTTTTGAAGCAGTCTGAGAAATGCAATTAGCCTATTGTGGTACCTCACTTTTTTTTTTTTTTTTTTTTTTTTAAGTAATCTACATCTCTCCAGAAAGAAAACAGCCTCTACATCCTCTCTGGCAGGAAAGGATCCTAAACCACCTTTCGTCCATTTCATGGGACTGCCCTAACCCGCAGGCATTCCCAAAGGGGAACCATCCCTTTTTCTGAAGGTTACAAATTAACACTCAAGAATGAGAATGTCCTCAAGCCATAAGGAGCCCAGGAGCCTGACTCCTAGAAAAGGGACAGAAATGGTGTGATGGACCCTTCTCCTAGGGGTGTGTCCCTTGCCTGTAATCACAACCTAATTTGCAATTATGGGATAGTTGTTCTGAAGTGTAGAACTATTGCTATTAGTATATATACATACTTAAAGGGAACAATCCTTACTCCATTAGATGCTTGTTTTAATTTGGGTATGGGTAGCTGAGCTTCTAACAGTAGCCATGCATCTGAACAGGCATTTTGGTGCATTAAGTTCAGTTAATAAGTCTATTTTTTTCCTAATGCACATGAAAGTCTTAATGACCATGTAGTTCCTGGGCCAGTCGGCGGTTTAATACTGACTTATTAATAAATATAGAGCTTGGCTAAGTGAGAGGGTCTTCTTCACCTGCTACAGTTCCAGTTGTAGTATTTCAGTATGGTCATCTACATAACACACAGAGCATCTGTCATTCTTCCTCCTGCCAGGCAACATTTCCACTTCAGTGTAAAAAGATGTAAAGGTAGAAGATTAAAAATGGACGTTGTTCAGGCTTTTGAAGGGGAGGGAGTTGATGATGCCAAGTCACACTATTGCAGTTTCCAGCCATGTAGTGATAAATGTTTTTGACTCATTCCTCTCTGATGGAAATCCCTCCTTTGGAAATTGGAGAGCTCACAACATCCTCACAATATTGGCTTAAACTATTTCCGTTGACTTGACTCTGATTTTCCTGAAGATGGGTTTATTTTTTTCCATGGAAACTGAGTAATGGAAAAGAGCTCTGCTCAGAATTGTTTTTAAGACTATGGTTTAATGAGAAGCACAAATCAATCTAGTCTAAGTCCATGCAATTAATTAAGGGAGCAATTCCTTCAGAAGCAATTCTGGAACAATTCTTCTGTTCCTTTTCCTTACCCTGAATTGGCAATCATGTGGCTGAGTAATCAGGTGGATCAGATAGGCACTAGATGAAAACTACAGGGTTTTTTTTTTTTAATCTGTCTTGTATTTAGAAGAACTATTTGCCTGATATCCTGATTCTGATATTTCAGGACCTCTGTGATGCCGTAATGGAGACTGTTGAGAAGATGGAATCATCCCTTTGAAAACAGCCTTAGGTTACCTTAAATTCGCTGTGGAAATATACCCTCTGTTTAGGACAGTGAGGCTTGTTCTATCTCTGCATACATATGACAGGGTTACTTCACTGGGACTTAACTTAGTTGCATGAGTCTATGATCGAGATCAGGATTCCCAGGGTTTAAACATTGAAAACTGATCTGGCAAAGACAAAAGCAAAATTAGAGCCACATTTACAAGGAACTTTGTAAAAAAAACCCGGCTGTTTTCCTTGAAAAATCATTGTTTATAGTTCAGAGGAGGAATTTCTCTAAGGTAATCAAAGAATCACAGAATGGTCAGGGTTGGAAGAGATCTCTGGAGATCATCTGGTGCAATTCCTTGCTAAAGCAGGACGCACAGAATTGCGTCCAGGCAGGTTTTGAATGTGTCCAGAGAAGGAGACTCCACAGCTTCTCTGGGCAGCTGTTCCAGTGTTCTGTTACCCTGAAGGTAACAAGGTAAAGAAGTTCTTGCTCATATTCAGGTGGAACTGCCTGTGTTGTAGTTTGTGCCAGTTGCTCCTCCTGTCGCTGGGCACCACTGAAAAGAGCCTGGCCCCTTCCTCTTGACCCTTGCCCTTAAGGTATTTGTATTCATTGATGAGATGCCCTCTCAGTCTTCTCCAGGTTAAACAGGCCCAGCTCTCTCAGCCTTTCCTCATCAGGGAGATGCTCCGGTCCCCTCATCATCTTTGTGGCCCTTCGCTGCCCCCTCCCCGGCTCCTCCCCATCAGTTCTCTGTCTCTCTTGAACTGGGGAGCCCAGCACTGGACACAGTACTCCAAGTGTGGCTGCACCAGAGTACAAGAAAGGGGAAGAACATCCTCCCTCCATCTGCTGGACACGTTCCTTCTCATGCACCCCAAGATCCCCTTGGCCTTCTTGGCCACAAGAGCACACTGCTGGCTCATGTGCAAGTTGCTGGTCAATATTTATATTTATATAAACGTCTATATACTATATACATTTATAATGTTTATATTTGGGCATGAACTAATTTTCACTGTTGAACATCCTCTTAAAGTGATAGCTGAGAGAACCAGGTGGGCAGAGTACCACAGGGCTGAGACCAGTTTCATCTGTGCTAACAGAATGCACCCCAGCCACATGGATGCATGTGGACATCCCATAACATTTGCATTTGGACAAACCCATAACAGTAACTACTAGAAGTATCTACCAGTAGTGGATGCTTCTAGTTACTATGAGCCACAGCTCCAGGTCTTGTCCTCCAAGAACACCAGTCCCTTGGACAATAGGGTGAGGATTCATCTCACCAAATTCAAACATTTGCAGCATAGAAATATAAATCTGTGGTACTCATTATAGTGTCTCTGAGTAATCAGTGGAAAGAAATAAACTCTCCGGGATGTTACAGGTTTCATCTTAACTCAGGTGTCTAAAATAGGCCATGCGGATCTAACTAAAGAACCAGACTGCACGCTGCTACCAAGTATATTTTCTGCCTTTTATCTGTACAAATGCAGGAGAAAAAAAAAACTGGCTCCACGGTACTCAGATTGGTAGAAGCTTTTATGATTCAATCTGCTGTATAAAGAAAAAAGAGAGAGGGAGAAAACAGTTGGTTTTATGTGGTATTACATACATTTGGCTCCATTTTCATATTGATTGTATATATAAAAAAAGGGAAAAGTAAATAAACATGAGGAGGATAATGTCCCAAATTGAGTTTTATCACAAGTGCCTCCTGCTGGGATTTGAGAGCAAAACCTTTCCTTGAGGGGACAGAATAATATCATTTTAGTTATGGCCATATTCTTCATTTAGAACCTCCTCATCAGCATGTCAATGCATGTTATTCACTGCTTGGAGAGACAATAAAATCAAAGGGCCCATCTTTAGAACGAAACATGCATGTTACCAACATTTACACTACAGAGATCCTGGCCCTTAATAAAACCTACATCCAGTAGCGAAGTTATCAAATGGAGTTGTGCTCATTTTCTTTTATACGCAATGAAGGAGCACAATATATCTTTACCAGCAGCTGGGAAATTAATGCTACAACTAAAATGACATTCCGCGTCTCAATGAATGATTTCCTGTGGGGTTCGGAGAGTGGCTGTGACGAGAAGAGGTGTGATAATGGATCTAAGTCCATAATGCATTTATCCCCAGGTGCACTTGCTCAATCTGTTCCTTGCGCAGCTTTTTTGGGCTTAGTAGGACTTTTAGAATTTTATTTTGCTGCACTGAGGCAAATGATTATGTTTCACTTTTAAAAATCTGTGAAAAGGAAGGTTTCTGTGCTTGTGAAATTGTGTGGAATGAGATGGGGCTTCTTTGCTGTTTTTCAGAAAGGAAAGAATCGAGATTTTTCAACGGTAGTGCAAAATAGAGTTGTGCTACTGTTTCTTTTGAAGATAGGGAAACTGAGGCACGCCACAATACACTTTCATAAGCAGAAGCAGGCTGCTAAAATCCATCTTCTTTCCTGTGCTGGTCCTTTCTTACAAGGATAGCAAGACTGCAGGAAACAAGTCTCCTTTTACAGCTCAAGTGCAAGTCATTTCTAAGCATGCTTTGTATTAAGGTTTGCCTGTATTAGTAATTGAAAAAGGGCTAATACATGATTAATGAATATTATAAGCATGTTACAGTCCCAAGTTACATTTCTTCAAGAGGACAGTAAGAGCTCCAGCAGATTTTTTAGGCAGTAGGTTGTATGTCAGGCGTTTACCCCATTGAAATTGTTCAGTAACCTGTATGAAGGAATTAAGCACTGTTGAAAACAGCTCCTTAAAAATGGAATTGTAATGTAGTGGATTTGTCTTCTGTGAAGAAGCAAAATATGCAGAGAGGCAGAACAGTGTCTTGAAATAAAATAGAGAGAATGTTCATCAAATCAGGCTGGTGGAATATTATAACTTGAAGATGACTGTGGGAAAAAAAAAAGCTGTCTTATGGCTTATATTGTCTTTCTTAAAGGGGAAAAAAACTCACCTGTTTTGCTTTCATTAAATTAAATGGAAGGTTATTTCCAGTGCTGTGTGGTCAGCCACTTGACTGTTTATCTCTTCAGTATCATCAGTAAGTAATGTTAGTACATTATTGTCACAAATGCATACACACTAGATATCATATATATTGCAAAACTATTACCATAGTCTATTAATATCATTGCTGTTGTACCTCTGAAAGCTGGGATGTGAAATTTCTGGGTAGAGGGAGCTTGGGTTTTTCTGGAAGTGCCTGCACATGAGCACAGTTACCCACTGCCTAGGAAAACTGCACAGCCCACATCAAAGCTGTGGTAATGGGAGAGGGAAATACAAATCCATTGGTTCACTGTGTATTATCTGCCTTCAGGTTTGTATGGTGCTGAGTGCTCTACAGCCATGGGTCCAGCATTTCCAGCCTGCAGTCTCAGTGCTGGAGATGCAGAGGTCTAGAGGTGGTGGCACGGAGAAGTCATCCGTTTCCCCATCAGGTTGCCTTGGTCCTGGCATAACCTGACTCACTTGGCAGTGAAAACCCCTCTCCTCTGTCTCAAAATCCCCCCATGGTCTGTGTGCTTCCCCACCTGCCCACGGGAGGCTTTGTGAAGCTGTTCTGGGCCGGAAGATGCTGAGCGGCTAAAAGCAAAGGTTCCTTCAGGACTTCCTACCTCCTGAAATGCCGTGGGATTGCTTGGGAAAATATTGTAAAAAGGCAACATACAGCACAGTTTCCTGCTGCCGTAAGTATGGTCTGAGTTCCTCTCCACAAGGCTGAGTAACTCCAAAAATCCAGGAAAGGTAACAGATTCTGTTCCTAACCTCAACCCTGTTGGGGAAAAAAAGAATTATGGGGAAAAAAACCCCTGCAATTATCCAACACCAGACACCCTTCCAAATCCAGCTCACCTAAGCTATTTTTTTCGCCCCCTCCACGAGCAAAATGAATGCTGCAAGCAGTCACAGTGTTAATGGTCTTTTTTTCACGTCGCTTCCCCTTGCTACCCTAACTGAAGGCAGAACTGCAGAGACTTGAGGAGACTCTTCATGCTATCACTTCACAGGCTGGAAGGTGACAGCTTCGCCAGGGACTAATACGGGCCGACATAATTGAATGTGGCCTGCAGCAAAGCAGCTGCCTGGAGCCACTGTTGATTGTAGCTGTCATCAGGTGGAGCCTGCTGCAGTAAAATACGGTCCGGAGGAATGCGGCTCTCGTGTGTGGCTCCGCGGTGATAGCTTATTTACTCTTACCCCACTACAACAGTTTTGTAGTTAATAATTGTCAGTATCACACTGTTGAGTGAGCACAGATGCTCAAGCTCTGAATCATCAATAATCCTCCCCTTAACCTGGCCTCAGAAATTAAACAATGGCCTTAGTATTCCCATTTTCTGGGTGTATATTGTGTGTTGTCCTTTTATTTTACTGTTTTTTTTTTTTTAATGAAGAACCTTAAATGATTTTAAAGATATTTCCTACGCCTGTTTATTTAACTGTCACAGGATGTGGGAGAAATATAATCTGCTAAATTAGGCATGAAAAACTGTACACAAGGAGAAGGCTCCCTGATTTCTGCCTTGAAAGAGAAGTGACTTTAATTACAAATTCAGATGAAGAAGCAATCACATCTTCCATTTATACAGCTTTTTTTCATTTCAAAGAATCTCACCACAATGAACAAGCAATAGGTTTAATCTTTTCTCCTTTATTTGGAGATTGTGAAGTGCAGAAGGAGTGTGAGAATATTTCATATGAACAAGGCTCCAGGAGCTCTCTCCTAGATGCAGTAATGTGTATCTCAGATAACACTGATCTTTGCTACTTGAGCCCTGCCTAAACTCTTAGTGGAAAACTAGGGGAGCCCCAGGATAAACTTGGTCTATTTTTTTGATTAGTACCATTCATAAACTATTTATAAAACATAAACTGTGTATATGATATTTAAATTTAGTATACTAAATACAATAGACAGAGTATCACATACTGAATGTAATATATATTTAGTATATTTAGGGTACCATATTCAAATTTAAATATAAAATACAAACCTTGGTCTGTATTAAAATATATACAGACCGAGGAAGAAAATCCTGTAGCTTTAAAATGATTATGTGGTTGTGCTGATAATATATTACTCTAGTTAGGTTTAAGAAGTGCCATTTTACTTTAAATACTTGTCATTTGCATTTACAAAATAAATCATATTGGTGTAACCGGCTTTTAGACATCCAGTGCTTCCATATCAGTTGGCAACTAAGGAGGTGCAGAGCTGCAGGTACATGAAAGAATTCAAAGTGAGTTGGTTAAAAAAAAAAAAAAAAAAAAAGGAAGCATAAGGTGGCATGTTGGAGAAAAGATATGAAAAGAAGAATTGTCAGCCTACACCTGCTGGAATTTTGGATTTGGTTACTTTGCTGTTTGTTACCTCCTTGGCTTCCTAAGAAATTAGCTTGCTGGGGATGATGGCGAGGAGGTTGGCTACATCTGCATTGCAACATTACGCACATGTTCCTTGCTGGGACACAGGAGCGGTGCACCCCTTTGGATGTCTTCACAAAGTTCTGTCCAGCCTGTAGCACTTGGAATAGCCCAAATGCAGGCTCAAGAGGTCCCCAAAGGCTCTACAAACTCAAGTTTAACTTGCAGAGAACTCTTTCCAAGCAGCTTTTTGGACTGTATTTAGGTTTTGATTACTTCGGTTTTGCACTCAGTCCAACCCCCCAGCTGCATTGTAGTGCAGGTAAAGGAGGTGGCAATTAGCTCTGTTATGATCATGATTAATCTTGTTGATTCTAGTTTCCACCTAGGATTACATTATGGATGCTGTTTTGATTTGGTGCTAAAGGGACAGAGAGCAACCTTTTGTCCTTTGTCCTGATTCTGAACTTCTCTTACGTTGCTTCAAATTAAAAGTAATCCTGGTATGTAACTGGTGTACAATAAGAACTGTATCCACTGCGTTCCTCCCATCTATGAACCTCCTGAATGAAAGCTGGGGGTCTGACTTTGATTGACCTTACGGTAGTTTCACAGTGGTGTAACTTTAATGACTTCAGTGGAGTTACTGCTGATAGATAACCTCATGAGTAATCAAAAGCGGAACGGATCGCTCACGCAGGGCTTTTCTACTGCAGACAGAAACAAAAGGTATTTCTTTCCAGACCCGCAGCTACTTAGTCTGTTGTGAAATATTTCTTCCCTTCCTTGACAGAACTGGATCTGCTGTTTATGAAAAGCAAGTATTAATTATACAAGGTTTAGCCACAAACATCTGTTTTTTCTGCTTTTAAATAAACATGTCCCTTCAGCTGGTATGGAGTGTTCACCGGGAAGGGAAGAGATGTACGCTGCAAAATTTCACTGTGGGTTAAGACAAGTGGTCTGATCATCTTGTCAGGGATGATTCCGTACCTTACCCAAAACACGAGCAAGCAATATTCTCATAAACAGTAAAAAAATGTATTTTTAGTAGGGGGATCGTGATGTCGTCTCAGCTGTCTGCTTGTATTTAGATTTTGGGAGCTTGCAAGAGGATTAAAACCACTTGTTTCTTTTCTTTCTTTCTTTCCCTTTTTTTTTTTCTCCTTTATTTTTTTTTTTCTTTTTTTTTTTTTTTTTTTTTTTAACTTGTCACTGCAATAAAGTTGGAGGTGGCTCTGGGGAGTCCTCTGTAAAGTACAATGCCCTGGGCTATGGGAGATGGAGCCCTCAATAACTGATATGAAAGGTCCTTAATTAAGCACTTAGCATTTCAAGGCAGTTATCACGGCTAGCCCACAGACCGAGCTGGCAGTCCGTCACCACCGATAGGCCACCTAGATGACTAACATGAGTTGAGTCGAGTCTTTTGTACTTTAGGCGAGGAGCCCCGAGGCACAGGCTGATCTGGTGACCCTCCCAGATACACTTTCTCTGCCGGAAGGAACTGGATATCGGATGTGACAACACTGCAGACGGGAACGTGTTTTTTTTCTTTTCCCCCCTGAAGAGCAGGGATTGAGGAGAAAGTTAGAATGACAGTGGCACTTTCTTGGCTCTGTGTGTTGGTATGAATATGACCAAACCAAATGAATGAATAATTATGAATGTATTATGAAAACAGAAGGGAAAATCCTGTTGGTGTGGTGCATTCAATTATTTCACCGATTACATATGGCCATTGGGAAGTTAACTAAGAAAGAGACAGCTCGTCCCCCCCAGTCCCGCTCTCCTTCCAGTTCTCTTTGTAATCCTCTGGACATGAGAGCATAACTGTTTCAGGGGAAGTTTATCTTTATATTAAGGAGAGGGGGAAGACTTTTGTGGCATTAAAATGGAAAGGGTTAATGGAATGAACTATAGATTAAATTGTAAAGCAATCAAAGAAAACCAAACACTTTATAGCAGACAACCATCTTCTGGTGTTTGGGTCTGTGTCAAGCCATGGATGTGGAAAATTAAAGCCATACTGAGAAGGGAAATGAACCATGTCTAATACATCCCCAGCAATAAAATGTTTTCACTAGGACTGTAAAACTGTGGCTTACATTAGGAAAAAGAAAATCAAACTATATGTCAATTCCACATCATGGGACATGAAGTGTCCACAAAAATTTATATTACTATTTAGAAGTGTTTCATTCTGGTGTTTTATTGTGATTGGATGCGCCCTTCTCAGTATCTTTTGACTGGTATGAAAATGATTTGAACTACTTTTTTAGCATTTATTTTACATCTATTACCTGTTCTATTACTTTTTATTATTTTATTGTGCTTGTGTAGAGGATTTTGCACAGTTTTCATTATAATGTAACATTAAGTCAATTTATTTGTGTATTACACGCTGTATAATTGCACCTTTTTTGTGGAACAATTTGGATTTCATTATCCAACAAATCAGCAGTGTTACATTTTGAAAGCTCTTGTTAGAAATCAAGTGCATTTTCCAACTAAGACAACAGAGGTCAAGTTTGCATCAAAAAGGGAGCAGAAGATTTCTTGCCTAAAACACTTGCACAGATGAGGAAGGTCGTGGTGGAAACAGAAATGCTCATTTCTTTGAGAAAATATTTAATTACTATGGTCCGGATCAATAGAGATCAATATTTGCAAGAAGAGAAACAGCACGGAACAAGGTGGTCTGACAAGGAATGAGTTTGAAGGAGAATAGATCAAGGCAAAACCAAATGGGTGCAGGGAACATGTAAAATGTAACAGCATTTTTGTTTAATATTCTTCTGTATAACATTCTGTTCCTTAATTTACAAGTGCCATAAAGAGTACAACTAACATAGGCAAAACAGAGTGTGCATCTGTTTGTGCAGATCTGCTTTGCTATCATTTATCGGGCTGAAACCTTTCCTAAGAGGTGATGTACCAGCAATTCCATCTCTCTCAAAGGTGAACTGAGAGCCTCTCTGAAAAAGAAATGCAAAATAATATTTTTAATATCACACCAAGAATGAGAATATATGTGAAGAATCAAACCTTCTTCCTTTTATAATGTGCAAAAATTGCTACCTGGATCCCTCAGCTCTTCTCTGGTAGTTATTACAGCTTCACGCAGAAAAAGTTAAAACTAGCCCATGAATAAATAAATTAGCTTGTTAAATCCTGAAATCCTCTAGTTATAAGGAAACCTTTCCACTCTTAGACCTCCTATGTCATTCAACTGTCTTACTGTGACAGAGTGGAACCACCATCTTCAGAGGGGTATGATCTCACACATTTTTCTTTTCTGTTTAGCAGGGCCTTTTGATTGAAAATATTGGATTTACAGGCAGGGATTTATGTGTGTGTGAGCACAGTGCTGAGCACAACCGATCTACAGGATCACTTGAACTTTGATGATCAGTGAGCCCTTCAGGACTTTCAGAAATGAAGGAAGAAATGGAAATAACCTGCTTTTAGTGTTTTAAATGTTGTCAGCTTTTATGTGGAATTGAAATCCCTTGAATGGAAATGGATGCAGAAAATGAGAAACGCAATGGTATTTTGCAAATGCAATTTTTTTTCTCATATTGAAACTATTTTGCTTTTGATAGATTTATTCCTCTAAAATATTGTTCTGACAGACCTTATGCTCTGCACTGAAATTCCTTAAGGAAGATGTGAGTAAAAGCAAAACAGATTTGGATACTTTCTCAAATGTAACACTTTTTCAACAAATTGTCAACTTCACTCTTGAACTGTGGCTTAAAGTCTTCACCTGCTTCATGGTAGCAGATGAATCAGAACCCACCCCCCAAAAAAAAAAAAAAAGATGAACATTTAAATTACTAATAAAACCTTTTACTCAGTCCTTTAATTATCT
The DNA here is from genome assembly GCF_023634155.1 of Falco peregrinus. Classification (NCBI taxonomy): domain Eukaryota; kingdom Metazoa; phylum Chordata; class Aves; order Falconiformes; family Falconidae; genus Falco; species Falco peregrinus. The sequence goes on along the minus strand of NC_073727.1, from coordinate 15,916,037 downwards.
TTTCCATCACAACTGGCTCAGAAGCTCCACTACAGAAAGCCTTGTTTACTTCAGCCTCTCTCCCCAACCACACATCAAATCACAATGTATTTCAACACCTCTCGAAGGTTAAACAAAGGACTGAGGACTACAGCAGAACAATGCAGAGTAATCACTGCCCAATAAAAAATCATTTTTTAAATTTGTAATGTAATCCCGTAATTCAGGTTCTGGACTGTTTTGGGTGTGTGTATGTGCCATATGTTTGAATACTCTAAGATTCAATGCTCCCATATTAAAAATATTACATATTTGACACCCCAAATTCTTGAGTTGGTTTGAACAGCTAAATAGATGCAATTTTTCACATTTCATGAGACTGATTTTAGGAACATGACCGTCCCCCTGTGCTGGGCACTGGTGAGGCCGCCCCTGGACCCCTGTGTTCAGCTTTGGGCCCCTCACTGCAGAGGGACGTGGAGGGGCTGGAGCGTGTCCAGAGCCGGGCAGGGGGCTGGGGCAGGGGCTGGGGCACAGGGCTGATGAGGAGCGGCTGAGGGACCTGGGGGGGTTCAGCCTGGGGAAGAGGAGGCTCGGGAGATGTTATTGCTCTACCTGAGAGGAAGCTGTAGGCATAGGGGTGTTGCTCCCTTTTCCCAAGTAAGAAACAATAGGACAGGAGGAAACGGCCTCAAGTTGTGCCAAGGGAAGTTTAGATTGAAGATTAGAAAGAATTTCTTCACTGAAAGGGTTGTTAAGCATTGCACCAGGCTGCCCAGAGAAGTGGTTGAGTCACCATCGCCGGGGTGGTGGTGGGTATTTAAGATGTGTAGGTGTAGTGCTTAGGGACATGGTTTAGTGGTGGACTTGGCAGTGCTGGGTTAATGGTTGACTTGATGATCTGAAGGGTCCTTTCCAACGTAAATGATTCTATGATTCTATGACAACGGATTCCCCCTACTCCTTTTTTTGATGTTTTGCTTTATTTTCAGTGAATGTTAGCATCTTTTATGGGCTGAGATGAGCTGAACAGCATACATACACAGGAAGTACATTACATATCAAACTCCAGTGCTATGATAAGAAATGTTTGTATTTGAGTCCGAAAAAAAATATCCAACCCCTGTTTCCAGACAGAGATGAGTGAAAACCTTTATTTCTTTCTGGTAGATGGTCACATAGGGTAATCGGCAGAGTAATGAACTCCATCACTTTAAAATGTATCATCAGAAACCAAGTTGAGCAGCTGAGTGGCTGATGATCGAATGTGAAGTATTTTGTCTCAGTTCCTCAGTTTCCCACAGACTTATTGAGTGGGTCATTAAAGCCATTGAAATCCAGAGCTTCAAAAGATTTTTAGTTATTTAACAATCAATAACCCTGAGGATTTTTGCTTTTTCCTTTCCTTAACTCAATTTCCAATGTAAAAGGGTAATGGAGCTTTTCTGTGACTGCTCTTGAATAGCCACGATGCTTGCAGTTCGACTGTGATCCTAAGAAAGGGAAACAGTTTTTTTGAGGGCAAGATCTGAACAAGTATCATTTCCATTCAGTAGTGAATTGTCGAAGTCCATTAGAGTGATAAAAACATGCTAGCATATGAGTTCTCGGCAAGACGTTTTCTAAAAGGAAAAAGACAAGCATGACAGCATATTACAAGCAAAAAGAAAATTACTTCAAAATACATCATTGTTATTATTTTAACCCATTCCAACACTGTGACAAAATCTTGCTCCTATTGAATTCATAGGAAACACTCCCTAAGCTCCATGGAAGGTTTAATTGATCCAGAGCAATAGGAAGAATCTAGAACCTCCGAAGACAGGAGAAATTCACCAAAAATGCTATAGAAGAGTGGGATCCCCAACATTTTCAGCACAGAGTGCATAGTCTTAGCAGCTAAACATCTAGATAATTTTCAGAGTTTAACTTTGAGCACTCAGATTGAAAATACTTATTTCAGTATTAATGGCAAACTGTTAAATCTTTGCAGTTGATTATTTGCTTTTATGATTGCTTTTAATCACATAGAGGTGAAATTTAGTAAAGACCCTGCACAAAAGTATGTAAAAATATCACAACAACATACATACAGGAATTGCTTGTTTATTTTCTCTGACATAGATTTATCTTGATTTTTTTTTTTAAAATGACTATTATTAGTTATAAGAACTTAATATGCTAATACTTTATAACAAAACAAGTAGGTGTTAATTAAATTTGTATCTGTACATTCATATATCTATAAATTGAATTTATATTTTACCAGTTTGGATGACATTTTTATCTTCTACAACGTACCTGATGTCACAGTCTCCAATTCTGAAACCATTTTCTTAATTAAAACACAAATGCCACAATGCACAGAACAACCGTATATGACATCATGAAACACAAGTGCAAGATCAGAATATTGGACTTCAAAGACTAGATGTTTCATGTCCTGAGGAAATGGGCAACCACAAAATAGGCGTCAACCACAATGTCACCTATGCACCCTATCGTGCACAGTTGCCCATAAGACACTTCCTCATACCTTATAGAAAATAGGTGGTAGCTGTAATACAGATTGCTGTGCATAATCAAAATTTTGTCATAATATGACAAAGTGAACAGGGGATAGCAAGAACATTACCAAAGGCCAATAACTCTACAATAGCAGGGAATTTGTTCATGAAAATAATACAATAATCCTAGGAAGCATGGTATGCCCTATGTTAAAAGAAGACACTTCCCTCCTGCTGTAAATAATATAGCATAGAATAAAATAAAACTAAAAATGAGAATTTTCCAGTGTGACCAATGGATAAAAACTGTCTCAGCATTCCAACTATAAGAATAAATTTTAACCCAAACCTCTAAATGGGAGACACAAACTAGGCACACTATAATAAAATGGGAAGAGGACATACCCTACCTAATTCCTGTCTCCAGGACTGCACAGGGATATGAAAATACCCTAAGCTGACAAACACTGGCAGTTCTCAGTTGTTCTCAAAGTAACAGTTCTGTCACATAATGGCTCCATGAAAGTGCAACCTCCTTTATTTTTTAATAATCTTGGTTCACGAAGTATTCCTGCTGATTCCTCCACACCTTGAGTAAGTATTTATGACCATAAATACTCAGACTCTTTAATGGGCATTTGTACTAGATGCAGTGGAGCTACCCCAGAGATCTCCCATTATCTTTACCAGTGTTTTTTCTTCCATGTTCATCCATTTCTGCTCTATATTTATCTCAGAAAAGCATCTTGAGTCCCAAAGAAGTGTTTGATAATAAGAATTCATAAGCAATGACTTATGCATAAGCAACGACCTATTTACATGCAACTGATTCTGTGGGGAGAGGGAAACTGAACCTAGGATGGCAAACTGCACGAAACATTGAAGACCCGTTTAATTTACATACCTAATCTGGGGATGGATTCTGCAAACTGAAATTCAGTTTGTCACCTCCTTACTGTTTATTGCCCCTTCTAGGAAACAACTGGGATTGAAAAGTCCTTAATTGGGCATCCTGGTCTACTAAATCAGAAAACCCCTCATTCCTATGAAGGCAGGGCATTCCTTTCCCTAGGCAGGGCATCTGCAGCGGAGTAGGATTTTATTGGTATTTATGTGTAAAAAACCCAGTGTATATGAAAAAATGTTTCCAAGTGAGAACAAGAGTTGGGTGTACTGCACTGGTTTTGGTTAGAAGTTCAGGTGTGCCTCTAGCAGCAGCAAAATCAACAAAACCCATTTCTCTTCTGCCCCATATTCCCCAGTTTCTCATTAGTTGGTTACAAGTATTGCTGAAGGTGAAGAAGAAAAAAGCCCAAAACTGCTATGACAAATGAAATTAGCGTAGCAAAGGCTCAGATAAAGAAGAAGTAGGTTTTCTTCATGCAGGGTTGTATAATTATAATTATTTTATTTTATTGTTTGCTGGGGAGAGTCAGAGTTTCAAACTACTGGCACGTAGCTATTTCCTCTCTTGTGAGAAAGATGGGAGATGACATGTCAGTGCAATTCTTTGTCAGAAATATACATCTGCATGAAGAGAGTAGAGTTAAAAATTTAATCTGCAAAGCTATTTAGAGAGTGGATAGGCCTTGACAGGCCTCCCAAATGTATTAAAAGAACAAGAACAGCAGAGTTATAGAAAAAAAAAGCTGTTGCAAGCAAACAGAATGAACCTAAGCTTTCTTGACAGAATCAGTTTGCCAAATGACTTTAAAATTGCACTATGTCTTGTAGTTTTTTCTTAAATAGATTTTAATTTCAATGTGTAAAGCAGAAGAAACTAGCTTAATTTCAGAGACCTGCGCAGGTTTTTTCCTTCAAAAAGAAAAGAAAAGGACCCTCACAGTGATGTTTAGTCAGGTCATGAGACTGGTGAAGGAAGGATGGAGGTTGAGCAGTGGCTCAGGACTCCGGAGAGCTGGCTTCAGTTCTTGCCTATGCACAGACATTGTGTGTGACTTTATGTGAGTTATTTGATCTTGCTGGTCCATTTTTGCAAGGATCTAAGTAATATTCTGAGATTTGGGTTCCTGTGTCACTGAAGTGCACATGGAAATGCCACCCTTTTTACCACATCCTTCCCTGACTGTGAAATGAAGATGTACTGCTTTATTTATGGGTCTTTTCTGCATATATAACAAGACTTTGAGTCAGGGCTACTAAAATCAGGTGGTAGTCACCTTGCCTAAATAAAGTTGCCTAAATGTTAAACATCTATTCTAGATCAGTTTTGACTTTTTCTGCAGTCAAGAGTCAGGCATCGCCAGAGACCGGTTGTTCTATCTATTTCAGATAAGCCTGTTAGAATAGGATGAATCACACTCTGAAAAGCCCTTTCTTTCTCCATGGCCTGTGGAAGAAATATCGGTGACTGATGCAGACTTTTTCATGGCTCAAGCCAGGAATCTTTTACATTGTGAAACACAATCCTATCGCCCGTAACAGGAGAGTCCTCAGCACAAATAAGTTTCTAAAAGCAATGTTAAAATCAACAATACAGGCCAGTCAAGTCTTAAATATTGACGACTGGTTCTGTCCCTTGGAGCCAAACCTGTACCTCCGACACGTACAAGTCTAGCACTGCAGAAGCATTTACTCAGTTCTGGATATCATGTGCTTGATATGATTGTATGGAGTTGCTGGCTGAAAGGGAGCCTTCAGGGCTGTCCTGCAGAAGGGTGTTTGCTTCATGGCATGGACAAAATAGAGGGCAGTTCCAACAGATGCTGAGTTCCTTGGCTTCTCTTCCTGTGCCATATATCTGCCTGACAGTGCTACTTGAAGCATAAGATTTTAAGTACCAAGGAAAAAAGCACTTCAAAGATGTAACTAGAGCAACTCTGGCCACGTGTAACTACTGACCATGAAAACTCAAGTCCATATGCTGCTGAATGACCTCATAAGACCTTTCATAAAAAATTTTGTTGATATAAAACTATATCACTTTCAAGGTAGTGTGTAGATTAGGAGGAAAAAAAAAAAGGCCAAAGTTAAATTCTGGATGAAATGAATCATTCTTCTGCTTAAACAATTCTCTTTCTCAGGAGACAGTGAGAAAGCAAGCTTCAGGTGGTAGCTTCTACTCACCAGTTATTGGCACACCTTGAAAGCCTCTGAGAGAATTCTGGGATAAAAGAGGTATAGAAACCCATGGAGAACAGAATTAAAGTTTGCATAAATTTGTGTGGTGTTTCACACAGGTGAACCTGCAGGCATACAAACGGACTCAATGAAGTTGATGAGATTTCATTATAAGTTTGAAACAATTTTTTTCCCCCACATAATCAAAGACTGCTACTTTCAAGGCTTTATTTCAGTATAAATCAATCAGTCATTAAGATTATTGCAATACGTTTGCTTTTGTCCCAGGTTCACCTGTATTCCCAGTTTAACCGATCAGTGTGGATGGTTAGCTCATCGTGTGAATGACACTGATGGTTCCTGTCCTCTTGGGTGATTCTACTTGTGACGGGGAGGTGTTGGATATAGCATCGTGATTTACAGATTCTAAAGTAAAACTATAATCTGACCTGATCTTCTCCATATATGGAAAAAAAAGATCTAGAAATGTCCCAACAGGTTTTGAATTGGAGAATAAATATTTCATAGAATAGTTCACTGCTATTATTTAGACAAGTTGGCTCAACGTTTGTTTAACTATGAAAAGTACATCTTCTCTTCCTTGTTTACTACTTGCTGGTAGATCCCGTTTTGACTCCTGTTTTTATTAAGAGTAGCTGTATTTTTAGGTTTTATTTGGATGGAGCCAATTGAAAGAAGAATTTCTGGTCACCTCTGTCTGTGCATGGGCAAATGTTTATTTTTCTCTCCTGGTAAGCATCCCATACTTCAAGGAAAATCAAGGAAGAAGTTGTCCCAGCAGTTTTTTTAACATACCAGAAGAGCAGTGGGCTCTGGAGTGAAATAGGTGTTCCACATCTACTAGTGTAGTAGTTTAAGATCAGAAAACTGGAAATGGCAAAAGTTAATCAGAAGGTGATAGAGTTTGTACAGAACATGACACAATTGAGTGACTTACGTTTCAACTTTGAGTAAGCCTCTAAGCTGTGATTTCCTTTTTTGCATCTTCTTTTTTTTCCTCATTTTCTTCTTTTCTTAAAGAATAGTAAGGAGTTTTTTTACCATTGTGGCTCCTGTCAAGTGTCAGTTCAGCCACAGTATTTACAGATTTATAACTAGTCAAGCTCAGCAATTCAGCGAAGTGCTTGAGGAAAACATTATCTTTTTATATTTTATTTCCGTGGCTTTTGATTCATAGATTAAGGGGTCATAAGCAGGTCTTTTTGGCATGAGGAACAGGTCTACAAAGAAAGAAAAAATGAAACATCAGTTTTTCATTCCAAAACTCACATTTTGCTATTATTGAAATCTTTAATACTGATAAAAAGAATGAGGGAAGAGGCGGGAAGGAGTATATCTATTTTCTTTTCCATTATCTTTCTGATCTTACCTATTAAAAAAAATATCTACACTGTATTCAAATATTGCATTTTATTCATGCAGACTGTTTTAGTCCAATTTAATAAATATTTCATATTTTTATGTAACAATAGCCCAAATAAAATGATTTGAAATAAGAATGCTGAAAACATTTTCATTCTTTAACAATGAAGTGTTTAATACCCTTTAATAAGATTATTACTTTAGACTTGGGTTTTTGATTCAGGCACAGCTTCAGTGTCTATTCTGACTTAGAACATCTTTCTTTTCCAAATGCCCAAACTACCTAGAGGATATTTTTAGTTTCCTGCACTACTGTTATACCATAGCAGTCAAAATTACAAGAATACATTGTATAAAAATAATACCAAGATTCCCTGAAGAGGCGGGTAGAGGAAACTAAATGGATTACATAAGGAAGGGGAGAATAGAGAAGGTGGAGTAATTGGGAAGAAAATGCAGAGACCTGCACCATAACTATAAATGACAAGAATGCAGACAGTACTGTTTGTGGTTACAGGAGTGAAATAGAGATTTAAAGGAAAAGCTGGAGGGATTTTGTTTGTGATACATCTTCGAAAGCACTGCAACCCCTGGATTTGATGTCTAAATATGATAATCAGAAGTCAGAGAGACTTTATTATTCTTTATCTTCAGCATGGTGCTGGGGAAATTTTTAGATTTCTTGGAGACAAGGTTTTCTTAGTGAACTTCAGAAATACACTCTCTTAGCCTGTAGTAGTCTGCTGTAGTTAACAGCAGAGGCTGTTAAGAAGTCACTGCTAAATTATTTTTTTTGCCTCTAGAGAGTGGTTCATCTCATCCAAAGACAAAAAATACCCAATATGAATCAGATGATTCATAACTAGAAGAACCTATTTGTTTCATCTGAGCACAAAGGAACTTTGGGTGATGATACCTGACCATAACACATGATTCAGTTGAGCTGTGTCCTTTATTTCACACCGAATACTGTCCCAGATCTGTACAGCTAAGGCCAATGACTTCTAGTTATTGTGACTTTATGCTTCTTTAAGTTGGAAAATAGTATTAGTTAGCCAAGAGAGTCTTTTAATGATCCTCACCTAAACATGGCAGCACTGTGGCTGTTGGAAGCATGACGTCATGTCAAGGAGTCTTACTTCCTTCTAGGAATATGTATGTGTACATATCCATAGACGTGTAAATAAACAAGATTTTAAGAAAAACTTACTTTGGAATTGATAATTTATTTCTTTGTCAAGGACCTATCACTGAAGATATTTAATAAGAAAGGAAAAAAGAAATACCAGAAATGTTAATGCACAGAGCATTGATACAATCAAGGACTTTGAGAAAAGGGGCCTGCCTTTGATTTTTAATGTTTTCTAGGCATCAGTATGTCAGTCATTATTAATTTTTACATAGCTAGAATGCTGGTTATGGTACTAAAGCAGCAGCAGGATTTTTAGTTCTTATATTGAACTGCTTGGTAATCTACTGGATCTAGCTGTTGTGCATTCATCTCAACTTATATTTGTCCAAAATTCTATTTGCTTGGTTTTATCAAAAAATCCAGAATTGGAAATACAGCAGGATATGGGAACAAGACAGGATATTGGGAAGAAATATAGTAACTCCAAGTGCAATTTAGCCAGTCTATTTTAACAGTAGTTTTGCAGAAATCTGAAGTAGTGGAAGACGTAATAAAGTCTTCAGATAATAAATTATTCTTCAAAAAGTAGCATCAGACCCTGATGAGAGTTTGAATAATTTAATCTTTGAAAGTATATCACTAGAACCATGCAAAAATGATGACGACCAATTTTAGAGTAGTACCACCTCTGAATAAACAGTCTGCCCCCCATTCTATCCACCCAATGTATTGACCAAGCTTATGCCTCTCTAAGACACCTAAAGTTATTATAAATCATGCTTGTCTGGATGCAGCATTTCATGCTTACAGAAACTCATACACTGAATGCCTTTGTAATACTTCAGGATGTAAAATATCCTCAGGCCTTAGTTCCTATTGAAGAGTAATAATGTATCCCTTGCATTTAGAAGCCTATGAAGGGCATAATTTTTATTCCCAGTCTTAGCCTTTAGGTGTCAGATTAATAGGGTGTAGAAGATTTAAAAGTAGCATCCTGAGGCCCTGAAAGCAGGATTCATCTAACCTAATTTTAGCCATCTAAAATTTAGTGGCTCAGTTTAATAGCCTACACATACTGTGGTTCCTAGTGCCATCTGAGACTTAAGAGTTGCAGCTGGAGTCCAGGTGCAATACTTTAGGCTCTCCCAAATGGCACTAAATGCTTGTGTTTAGCCAGCTGACTACTCAATGTCTACTTCATACTAATTACCTAGGATGTGATTCGGTTCAAAATTAACACACCTAAATTTAGGTGTTTGCAATGTAGATGCTTGCATAAGTACTGCATCTCTAAGCTTCCATTGTTCACAATGGGAATTCAGTCAATATAGTTCAGTTGCCCAGAAGTGTTCATCTAGTGCCTTTTGAGATGGCTGAGGTTATTCCTCATGATCTTGTTTTTCCAGGTCATGGGTCTCCTATAGGTCCTGTACTATACCCAACATGACCATGCAGATGTCTCAGACACCCTAAGGCAACTCTGATGTGGTTAAGCAAGTGAAACAATCTTCAGGAGGTTCTTGGGAATTTTCTGCTGGTTAAATGGAGATGACCATTGTCTGGAAGGGGAGCTTAGTCACACAGGGACTAATGTGACGAGTGTCAGTTGATATAACACATGATTTATGGGGCTTGTGCTTTTCTAGAGCTAGATCTCAATTTCTTCATCTGTGATGATTTCGTGGCCTCTGTTTATGCCTTGCTAAGTGCCCATGACCAGATTTATTTAAAAAGGATAAACTTGATTTTTTTTTCTTTTTTCTTTTTTTTTCAGAGGAGTCCAAGTGTGTGTTTTCACCAGTGTTTACAGACAACAACATGTGCTCGTCATTCTCTGACCATGTCTTAAATTATCATGTTTTAAAAGACGTTTAGTAACATTCCTGTGTCACTGCTCTGGAGAAAAAACCCTTGGGAATCTGTTTAGTCACACCTGAAAATTAAACAGGATGATTTAATCAAGATATACCTTTTATTAATATTCCTTGTTAATAACAAGTAAACTCATTTAATGCAGATCTTCCTTTCAATCTAATCCAAAAATGGAAGAAAAAAACCCTGTGAGCACATATGTTGAGTAGCACCGTACAAGAAAGGAAAAGTAAAATTGCAAACTGAGGTAAGATTGTTGAAATGGGGATAGGAAGAAGCTCAGTTATTCAGGAGGGAAAATAACAGCATAGAACAGCATGAAATAATAAAGGAAAAGATAGAAAATCACCCAGGAACATCAAGAAGGCTGACCCTTCTACCTTGTGACTGATCAGTTTGGGTCTTATCAGTGACGGTGAGCATACCAATGCTTAGAATAGCAGCTCATTAACCTCAGCTATCTTCTGTATTTATTTAAGCAATGGATAACGGCTTTTTACTTTTAAGTTGTGTATATTTTGTGCATTTACATTCTTCTTTGTACACAGGTCAAGGTGGCAAAAGAAAGTGACCCGGAGAAGGAGGGTTACAACAGAGACATAACTGACACCTCACTAAGAAGTTGCACAGGCTCTCGTTTACTCTCCCTTCCTCTCCCTGCTTTGATGTACAGCTCACGTATAACTGCTTTTAAATACTGGCATGGGTCCAAACATGCACGATGCTTGGTGAATCAGTGCCCAAATAGTTACAACCAATTGGACTGCTAAGATTTGCTAAGAAGCAAATCAATAAATGCGGTTTTCCAAGTCTCTGGCTGCCAGCGTTATTTCAGTACATTTAAGGCAGATATTCAAAGAAAGGATTTCGACTTTTTTTGGTTTTAGTTTGTTTTTAGTGTGCGCTGCTACCTGCATTTGTAATCAGATTAGCATTGCTCTTTCAATAAGCTCATTGGTTTGGGATTTTCCTAGGGAAGCCATCATGCAGAAGTTGTTGTCTAGGGGTAGCAGGCAGGAAAGGCTAATGGGAATGACATGTTACAATTCCAGTCCTCACAGACAAGTACTGAAACTTTAACATATGTTTTGGTACTTCTATGAGATGTTTCACAGAATCAGAGAATGGTCAGTGTTGGAAGGGACTTCTGGAGACCATCTGGTCTGACCCCCTGCTATAGCAGGTTCTTTGGAATGACCTCAATTCTCTCTACTGAAGATTGAATCCAAGATATTTCTTTAGTAACATGTATTCGAAACACAGCTGAAAGAACTTACACTGCTGCTTTCTCTACCTAGAAGAGAAAATATTGTGTCCAAGAAGAGATCCATTTTCATTTCCTCCTCTGCCCATTTTTCTAACATTGTCTAACTAAGCAATGACTAATAGCCTCTTTTGGAGGTGATTCCTCACCTTTTCTAGCAAAGCCATTCTACTTGTCATGAAAGAATGAAGGAATAACTAAGAAAAAGGGAAAGCTTGAGAAAGATGTTAGCTCTCCGTATTTGTTCAGGCACTTAGCTGGGATGGGAAGAAGAAAAAGTGTTTAAATTAATGCCTCTAATTTTGCCTGAAGTTCATTAGGGAGTTTTGAGATGAGTGCACAAAAAGTTTGAACTCCTGCAAGGGCTTAGGGATAGTAAATTTACACACTGCATAGCTGGATCACGGGAAAAAAAGGGGAAACACCTGCAGGCTGCTGTACCTTAAGAAGGTACAGTTGCTGCTGTGTTTTGCCAAAAGCCTGATCCAGTAAATACATTGGTTTTCCTCTTTGGCTTATGTTTCTTAATAGAAATGAATGAACACCACTTTGTGATCTTGGAGGAACCTGCACAAGAGCTGGGTGCTGAAGGGGATCTGGTATGTTGAGACTGAAGCCTTTCAGAGCAGTTCCAGATCATGCGTCAAGCACCCGAGAAGCTTCAATAAATGGAGAGAGGATGTGATAATGACAGATTTAGATTTATGTGCCCAACTTTTGTCGGTATCCCACCATAGGTATCTATGCTTTACTGTCAGAGCGGGTCACTGTCTGTGCTTATCTACTGTGGAAGTGAAGTAGAATAATAAAACAAGCAGACAACAGACTGACAGGATAAGCAATTAGGGTAAAGAGTGTATTCAGCACATTAATCTGTGTGTGTGAGCATGCATGCTTATGGGTTAGTCACAGACTCAAATTTTCAGCAAATCTTTTTGCTTTGTTCTTTGTGCTATACGATGGATCAGCTAAGTCATGAGATCCTTGCCGAGATGAACTGATGTTTGCAGAACGTTTCTGTTTCATCCAAGCATTTTGTTTTTCAGTGTCATGATTAAACATCTCCAGGTTCAAACCCAACATTTTAACATTTTGTCAGCCCAGTGGATAATCTATGTTGAGAGAATGGATTTGTGTCTTCTAATGGACTATGAAGAAGGTTTTTTAATATCTTATTGATTTGGATAACTGTGACTAAGTTTTCCGGACCAAAAAGTAAACATGATTTTTTTTTTTTAACTCAGGAACTCCTAAATTCAGTTTTCATAGATAGTAACTGCAAAGCATAACCACAGATACTTAATCATAGATGACTTTCCCTAAAAGACAAGGAGTATATTAATAATGACACACTTTGAGGCAGTGGGGAACAAAAAGAAAGAAAGAAAGAAAGAAAGAAAGAAAGAAAGGAAAAGAAAGAAAGAAAGGAGGAAAGAAAGAAAAAGGTTGAGCAACTGGAAATCCTAGATGTTTTTCCTGCCTTTTGGATCTGGTCTCCCAAGAGCATGACATTGGTTATCAGGTCCAGCTCCTTGTTATTACAGTCCATCATATCAGTCATACTTGGCCAAGATTCCACCCAAAAAGGAACAGTAATTTTTTTCTCATTTAATCTCATTTTTTTCTCTCTTTGCAAATACTTTTCCTGAATCGCTTTGACCTAATAATTAGAATCTGCCAATAAATTCAGATCTTGGTCAGCTTCCACATTTGGGGTTTAAGTCTGATTCAGTCCTAGAAGAATCAATTCACTGAAACGCAAGGGTACAAGTACTACTTTACTATATCAGGTACTTACTGATCCCCTGATGTTCCTTCCTACATTGCCTCTGAACACAAGATAAGGGATTGTATTAAAAACTTTAATGCCCTTAAAGTTGGATTCAGAATCTCCACTGATTCATATATGCAAAAATTGCTAATTACTTTAAGCCTAAAGCTAAGACCAGAGTTTTCCAAATCTTTCATGGTGCACTTAACTATAACATAACCACTCCTGTCCAGTCATGTGTTGATGTAGATTTATCCACTACCTTTTTTGCTTCCTTTTTTCCTTGGCTTAAGACAGAGTATATCCCAAGTCTGTTCAAAATATTAAAACTAACTTCATGCCACACTTTTGTGTATTTAAACATTTAATAAAAGGTAAGTTATGCCAATTTTTTATAATATTCATTATTGTGTGTCTGTAATTAAAAGAATATTTTGGTTGGGTTTTATTTAGTTAGGGGTTAGGGTTTTTTCTTTTTTTTTTTTTTTTTTTTTTTTTTTTTCCATGTTAGCTTTGAGAAAACAGGTCACCTCTGCAGATAGATTGCAGCAAATCTGATTTATGGTCAAACCCTACAGAAAAGGAATCCCTATGAAATATTCACTTTGATTCAACTGCAGTGGGAAAATGTAAAAATAGAGAAAGCTCATGACATGATATATGAAAATAATTCATTCTGCTGTATATGAAAAATGAGGGGATCCGACAGCATCAATGATTCATCCTCTGCTAATACAAATTCAAAGTAGAGGAAATGCCGGATTTTGTAAAACAACAGTCTGACAAGATTTATGCTGCCAACTATTGTTTCAGATCATCATTTCCTGAAAAATGGGAAGATGATTATTGTGTTTTCACCTGCTGCAGTTTCCTAGCACACTATTAGCTTGCACAAAGGGGTTTCTATCTAGTTTCTACCATCCAGAGACATATTAAGATTGTGAACAGCTGGTGAACTGTTTTGTTACTGGTTTCATGCATGTCACTCTTTTTTCAAAGCATCTCCTGTCCTATTATGCTGATGAAATTTTCTTCATCAACACATTGGGTCAGCTACTCAGCTGGTGTAAATCAGCATAGCTTCACTGAAGCCAACAGAATGAGGAGGATTTACACCAGGTGGGAATCTGGCCCATAGATCCTAAGACAAGCAAATAATTCACAGTGCATTATTTATAGGGTGAGTTTCATATGATTTTCTATTTATGAAAATCTTTGATTTATTCTTCATTCCATGCAAAATTGCTTCAGAATATTTCCTTTGGCAAAGAATCGTTTGGACTGCATATGTCTCAGTTTTCAGGCGACGGGTACATTGCTCATAGTAAGTTGATGTAGGATTGGATAAAGACACATGAGTTTCTCAGACTATTGCAGACCATTTCCTCTTGTACTTGCTCTTGTTGACACAATCATTTGAAAAATAATGTTAATATTATTGTTTTATTTTATTTTATTTAATTTAAGAGCTAGAACCATGGAGCAGGTTCTGTTATGCAGTCCATTGGTAACGACGATTCCTTGACCACAGTGGAAGATCCACTGAAATTTATGATTATGACCACATGGAATTATATGTGTCCCCAGCTAGGTGGAATAATGTGATTGGGTACACAGTGACAGAAAAATGATTGGGATACTTTTGGAATCCCTTCCAAACTTGCAGAGACCTTTCTTACCCCCTCAAGCAAGTCACTTTAGCTTCTCTATACCACATTTTCTGTATCTGTAAAGTTTTGGAGCAATTCACATATTTTTAAATTTCCAAAAGCTGGGCATTTATTGTGAAAAAACTGAGGATTTCTACACTCTTCATGGATAACTTACCCCACCCACTTTAGACATGTCTTGGAATGGGATGGAGTTGCCTAATTCTATGAGGAACTCCTCCTTCAGCTGCTCTGAATACCCTTGCAGTATTTGGGCTGGAAATAAAATTCCCCACCCCCCCCACCCCCATGAAATTAAAATAAGAAAAGTTCATTATAAGAGTGCAAATAAATTAACATTTGTGTGCCTTTAATGTACTTCCTTTTATCTCTGAGGACCAAAACCACTGCCACTTTTAAATTTTAGCTTAATTCACTAAATATCACTACAAAATCAGCCCACTGCTTTGAGATGTTGCTTCTTCTGTCCCAGTGACTATCCATCCCAGTTTAGCTGAGATGAAGCTACTTCACAGTGAATATTATTCTCAAGACCTTTCCCACAAAGTAACACTAGATATAGGGTTGGATTCAGCTCCCTAAAATGTGGTGTCTGGAATCATAGAATGGTTTGGGCTGGAAGGGACCTTAAAGATCATCCAGTTTCAACCCACCTGCCATAGTCAGGGACACCTTCTACTAGACCAGATTACTCAAAGCCCCGTCCAACCTGGCCTTGAACACTTCCAGGGATGGGGCATCCACAGCTGCTCTGGGCAGCCTGGGCCAGTGTCTCACCACTCTCATACTGAAGAATTTCTTCCTCATATCTAAATTAAATCTACCCTCTTTTAGCTTAAAGCTGTTTCCTTTTGTCCTTTGTCACTACATACCCTTGTAAAAAGTCCCTCTCCAACTTTCTTGTTGGCCCCGTTAGGTACTGGAAGGTGCTCTAAGGTCTCACTGGAGCCTTCTTTTCTCCAGGCTGAACAACCTCAACTCTCTCAGCCTGTCTTCATAGGAGAGGTGCTCCAGCCTTCTCATCATCTTCATGGTCATTCATCTAGTGCCATTTCAAGAGCCCTAGGGCACCTAGCACAGCTCCGTGGGATGGGCAGACATGACACAGAATCCGCAGACGACTCTGGACAGTAGCTGAAGATCAGGCACATCACCTTAGGGTGTCTTAAATGGAAGTAGAAACCCGTCTTTAGGGAAATGAATCAAGCTACTGTAGAACAGCATTCAATCCTTGCAAAGTCTAATGGCATTTTAGATTCTGTGAAGCATTTTACTGGACCTCCAGCTGTTGTTTTTGAAAGGTGTTAATTTCTTACACATCCTTTGGCTTCATGCAGACTTCAATGCTCTAGACTATCTTGTTAAGAAGAAAACTCCAACATTTGAATGATGACCCTGTTCATGCGTCACCATTCAGCTCCAGATAAAGACAACTAAGTTTAGGTACGTTCATACAGGTATCTAGATGTGCCCCAGGCACCTAAACTCCTGTTGTATCCAGTAGACAACTGGTAAATAGCAGTCAATTCATTGGTATACATAGCCACATCTAGTCTCATTTGAAATACCCACTGGTTTTCCAGCTCTTGCTCCAGAATAGTGAGAGAATCACATAGCGGTGGCATCACATTTGCCAGATCCATGTAAATGTTTCAAATATCCTAAAGTATCTCTGATGACCGTAAATTTTTATATTTTAGCAAGGTGGCAGCCAAACTGGCCTCTCTTGACTGTACCGATTAGATTTCTATTAACTATAACAGAAACATAGGCAGCCATCATACCTATAAATATGCAGACACCTAAATTCAGTTGCCTTAATCACAAACTGACTTCTACACTATGGAAAAATATGTAGTGAGAAGTCAATCTGAAAGGCTTGGAAAGGGCAGCAATATCACATGCTTTATCCTAGAGGAAAGTGCATTGAACCAGGGTTACCATGATGATCGTCAGCTTACTCTCTTTGGACAAGACTGAGGAAGTTTAAGGCATTTATTTATGTGTCATTTGTTGCACAGGATTAATCTCATCCAACTCAAGATGTGTACAGCACAACAGTCCACATCTGAGATGGGTGTCTGAATGCTACTTATAATTGAGGGAGAGAAACATACACCTAACTTATATTTTAACTCTCAGCATTAGATGAAACTTTTTTCACCACTATTTCCTCATTTTAAATGAAAAAGAGAAGCTGTTTCTGCAGCTGATACATACTGGTTTATCACCAGTTACTCCTATAATACTGTACTGATTCCAGTATTCTTACATATGCAGATTTCTTCTGAGCCTCAATATATAAAGGACTGCTAATCAAAATAAAACTTTTAGGATTATTCAGCATAAGATTTTTAGGATCATTCACAGCTCCATTTCTGAGCTAAGGTTCAGAAGTCACTTTGCCCTGGGACCAAAAAGACAAATAAATTACTTTCAGAAAAACATTAAAAAACATCACTGTAACATTATCATATTTTTAGATGCTCTGTTGGAGTCACGCTCCCACGTTAAATATATGTAACTCAAGATATGTTAGTTCTCTTTGCACAAAGGAGTTCTGAATCCAAAACTCATCCTCTGTTGTCCCTTATTCCATTGGAGCAGCATCATTTCATATCACCAGTGTAAGAAGTGCTACAATTTTTATCTCAATACAATGTGGTGTCTGCAAGCAGCTTTTATTGTGGGAAGTGGGTTCAGAAGGTAACAATTGTTGTATGCATGGCATGCCAATCTGATCAATAGACTGCTGAAGCATGTGCGGCTGGCTCAGCCCAGCACCGCCATTTGCAACCTAATTAGCAGCTGCTCAGAGATGGGAAACAGGTGCAGATCCGGGCTCAGGCCAGGGAAGTCTGCCTATAATTAACAAGGAAAAAAGGGTCAGATATTGGGAAGAATATCAAATCTTGGTCCACTGGGGCTATCATGCTGGCCTCAAAGGCATAGTCACCTGAGATCTTAGGCATGCTAATGTAAATTATGCAAGCTTTCAAACAACATGGCTGCATAATCAGTTGGCAGGGAAGAAATGATGGGCTGTTTATGTGTAGTTTAGTCTGAGCAGTTAAAAAAAAAAAAAAAGAAAGGTTTTCAATGTTCTCACTGTGTTGCTTTTTTGTTTTGCAAATAACAGTGGTTTGCTGTTGGATAAACAGAGAATGCCTGACTTGTCTACTGGTAGTACTAAAATGCAGGCATGCTATTTAGGTGTCAGTTTTTATTTAATCATCAAACTGAGTGAACTCTTATATATGTAGAAAAATTGATTCTTAATTAACAAGGATAACCCTGCCTAGTACTTGCATGGGCATCTCTTAAGCTGGAGGTTGGAGCCTTCCTAATATCATCTCTATTTTCTGGCTATATTTATATAACTTGTGAACAACCAAATTACTTCTTTTAGCTATTAAAAAAGAAAATGTTTGATGAGTGGTTGATTCTGGTTGTGGTGATGGTATCCAGGGTATCAGCTGGGGTTCCAGATCTCATTGTGCTAAGCAGAATATTTACACTAGGGAAAAAGGAAGGCTTTTACATCATAGGGAAAAGGTAAGGAACTACCCTAAGGTAGTTAAAATGTATTGATGACTTGACAGAACTTTCTGGATGCCAACAGGTACTTCAAAGGAAGGACTGTTTCCCCATGAGGTAAGGCATAATCCTTCAGTTTGCCCTTTGAAGTTTATCTGATTAACTTCAGTTCTGTAGCAGAACAGAGGCCAATCACATACACTTATACTAATGAGCCCATTACAATACATATCTAATTGAGATGTTATTAATATGTTATTATATATAGACACACATATATACATGAACTCAGGACCACCTTTAAAACAGGAGGATACAGGGAAACAAAACTAAAATGAGAAGGAAGGCAGAGGACTTCCACTGTAAAACTTCTGCATGTCTTTTTTAAATGTGTACTTGTAGCAAAAGAGCAGCCAGAGATTAATGTTTGTACCTGTTTTGTTTTTCTGTACTAATCTTTGCAGAATAGATTTTTTTTCTGCCCCCTAACATCTAATTTTATGTATTTTCTTAAAACCACCATGAGAACTGAAATGAAATCTGTAATGAAGAGGGAATAGCTTTTATTGACAAGATTTTTTTTTTTTGGGGGGTGGTGGTGGTGGTGAAATAATACCCTGTTGAAAGTAAATAGTATTTTGTAACCAGAAAGGCTGTGAAATCATTCTAGCCGTGTGGTTTTTCTGGATTTCAGCTCTTCGGTTGTTCCAAGTTCCATCTCCCAAAGATCTGCTAGATTCTGATTTCTTGCTCTGCTTTAAGATGGGAAATATTTCTAGGAATTATCGTTACTCAATATTATTTGCATCATGGCAGAATATAACAACAGAAATAATGAAAACAGCGTAAGTTTGTTGAAGAGGAAGGATGCTCCTGTGCTTACAGGGCTGACCAGACGTGAATGTTTCTCAAAGCAAACGTATTTCCAGGATCTCCTGGTTGCTGTGGGAAATGATGTCTCGGAAAGTGTAGGAGATGACTCACTGACCTGCCTGTGCAATAGAAATGAGTGAGAGGAACCACAAAAGGAGCTGGAAGTCAAAGAGCGTCTGAGGATAAGCAACATATCCATGTCCTCACAGTCAGTATTCCTGCAGAGACTGGAAATCTGCCCATGCTATGTAAGGAAAGCTGGAGCAAGAGCCCTGAAGGGACCTGGGAGTTCATTACTCTGAATTGTTGTGTGTGTGATTAGCTGTAAAAGTGGTGACTCTGGAAAAAGTGGCTTATCCCAGAGATATGGAGCATGTATGGCCAAGCAGACCTGCTTTGCCAGAGGTGTATCACTGGGTATCAGGGTGCACGTCCTGCTTTTCTGGTTTCTGCATCAAAAAATGTAGTGAAGTGTTTCCTCAAAATTTTTTAGTTCTGGTGAATCTGGTAGAAAACTATTTTACTTGGAAATTGTTAACTGACTGTACTCACTCCAGGCAAAAGAAACAGTGAAAGGACAGGGGAAAGGGAATATTATCAGTTTGGGGCATTGAGCCACAACGGATTTAAAACTGTTACCCAGGATCATGTGAGAAATTGAGGCTGAGTTGGAAATGTATGCCAGGGCTGTATCTAGTATATTTTTCCCTTCCAGTGTAGGCACAATCCATGTTCCTCTGTAGCTTAAAAGAAAAAAGTAGCAAACAAAATATTACTGTATTTTGACTCAGTCACATTGTGATCAGAGAAGAGGTAAGCTTTCTACATCCTTTAGGAAGCTAAATCCCAGATATTAGGGGGGGGGGGGGGGGGGCGGCGGGGGGGGCGGGGCAGGGCAGATATTACAACATTTAGTTTCTTTGTTTCTTCTTATTCTATGAAGAAATCTAAGAATAAATAGGCAGAACTGCCTCATTTTTGCATGCTGCTCTTATGATTACACATATAGGTCCAGAAAACAGCTTGGAACAACTGACCAGATCATTAGTGATCATTTACCCAGTCTTGTCTGTGGCCCTACAGAGTACTGAAGGTTAGTGATGCTGCTTAAGAAGCCCAAATGCATCCATATTTATTTTTTTCTAAAAATAAAACTCTTCTTCTTTATTCCTTTTTTTTTTTTTTCTTGCCCTCATAGCAGCAACGGCAGGAGCTATGTTGTACCTCTCTGTGGCCCACACTGCAGTATAATATACAATGTCTGACAAAGCCTCACAAAGTAGAATACAAATAACTCCATATCATACTGGAAAAGGAGAGAAATGTGAAATTTCTTTAGTAACAATAATTTCAGCTCCTTGAGCCTTCTGAGAGAAATCACTGCAAGAAAAGAGAGAGAACTTTATATCTGGAGATAATTTGGAGATGGGAAGTATGACTGTCATGTGAACTTGACAGCCAGAATTCCCAAGACAGAGTTTTTTGATTATTCTTGTTCAAAAATTTCAGCGCTGATTCTAGAACAGCA
The DNA here is from genome assembly GCF_023634155.1 of Falco peregrinus. Lineage (NCBI taxonomy): Eukaryota > Metazoa > Chordata > Aves > Falconiformes > Falconidae > Falco > Falco peregrinus. The sequence continues at coordinate 15,895,440 of NC_073727.1, read as the reverse complement.
CCCTTTATGCCTAACATACAAAGTAAAGGAAATATTTATATATATTCTGCATATGTGAAGTTACATATACACACACACACACATTTTCAAATCCCAACTGACTTGAAGTGATTAATTAATCATTACAGCACCCCTGAGACAGGAATATTATCTCCAATTTAGAAGCAGAGAAATGGATGAAAACTGTTCAAGTGATTTATTCAGAGTAAGAAGCCAGCAGAGTGAAGGAACTAATTATGACTCATTTCTAACTCGTTGCGCAATCTACATATTCCTGTAGGTCATTGAATGAACACAGTGTTGGACCCCTGCATGCAAACACCCTTGAACTTTGCCATAATTCATATTGAATTGACCTCTAACTCTATAAGGGCTTATATAAAAAAATCCTGGCTGTGCTATCAAATTTCGTAGCACAAACTCAACTAGAGAATAAAAAAATTCAGCATTTACCATTGGGTTATAATTATAACTATACATTTCAGTGTCCCAGTAGGTATGTAACACATAATTATTTGTTGGCCTAATGAAGGATATCATCACCCTTTACTACTCTTATTTAATTTCTATCCTTAGAGCATCACACCTAAACTAACCATACATTTGTAATGTAAGGCAGAAAATATAATTGGAGTCATTGGAATTATGATGATCAGAGGGGATAAGGGAAATCTTGACATTTTTAATGTGAAAGGTACCTTTCTAAAATAAACCTAGAGTGCTACAGAATATAGCTTATGCTTCTTAGGAACAGAGATTTTCAGCAGAGTGTCTGGCTCATGGAAGAGCTACTTTCTTCTTTGAGAGTGTATCCCTACAGGGTTTTTGTTTTTGGGTTTTTTTTTATTTCTTTCCCTGCTACTGTCATTAACCCTGTCTCGTCACTATTACAAGCATCAGACAAGGCAATCCGATGCCGAGGCACTAAATTATTGCCAACCCATTTGTACCATCTGCTGCACAAGTGTCTGTTGATGGAAGGGGTGGTGGGGCACCTGGTGACCATGATGTCAAAACAACATTTGTATGGGAGGCAGGGAACAGCAAAAGGACTGCATAAACAAAGCATTGGAGCAGGCAAGAAACTGAAATTAGCAGAGGCTCCAAAGCAGGCAAAACTGCTTGGATGCTCTTCTGCTTGGCTATTTTGAGAATCCAAATCACACACATTGAGATGGCCTCAGAAGTGGGAGCACAGTTGAATTTTGCAGCTTATAGATTACAGTATGAGGCAATAGCATTGCTGCTACAGGTAATCACGGAGAGAAAGAGGGGAAAAGACAAAGAAATAAGGAAGGGACCTGTGGGGAGTCAGGCTTGCTCAGCATCTGGCTGGAAGAATGGGGAAGGAGGGGAGAATTTGCTGCTGTTGGGAAGGGTGTCTGCTCCCTCCTTCAGAGGCAGGTTGTGTTTCTAGGGCTGGGTGTAGAAAGAGCTGGCAATTCAATTAAGGATGCTTTTCCATCATCTGTATGTAGCCCGTTTTCCTCATTTGCTTATGTAAAGTAACATGACTCCATTTACAGATTTTTTTTTTCATAAACCACTAATGGAATAAAGCACAAAATGCTTGCCCTAAAATCTGTCCAATTCTACCCTTAACAAATATCCTCTCCCTATATTTCTGCCTGCGCAATGGATCATACTAAGCCCCTGAACCTAAACATTCTCTCATCTCTAGAAAAGCCAATTGGTTTTTAGTAATTTATTTACCAGGTGTTAAAACTGAAATAATCTCTATTTATAAGTGTCTGCATACATTCTCAGTGTACCTGTTAGTTACCTGCTCATTTTTTTTCTCCAGAAAACTTCAGATCTCTTATATTGCATTCTTCCAGCATTCATGGCCAACATCACTGAATAGAACTGATCTTTCAGTGACTTTTAAATATATTTCAAAATAATTTGCCATAAACTCCATATGTGGTGCATTTTCTTTTTCTGTTTCTCTTGTGCACTCTTTGTCTAATACTTTCTGTGAAGTGACATGGATTTGTAGCACAAACTTTAAGTTGGTTTGATTCCATGAAGTTCATTGCTGGAGGCAATGTTATGCAATAACTGAAAATCTTACAAATTTCGGATGGTGGATGTTCTTTAGTGGCCTTTAAGGCTTTTTGTGCTCCATGAATTCCAAGATGTAAGTTTTATGTTCTCTAACTGGCTTCCTAAAAAGTCTTATTTTTCTTCTTCTTGTTCTTTTCCACGTAACACTCTGAACACAAACAAATACAGATGTATTACTTCTTAAAATTGCCTTTCTTATTTTCAGGTTTGCTCCATGAGTCCAGTTCTAATACTAACTTTCATCTGCATGTCTAAAATACTGCACAAGAATTGAATAGGACAAATCTCTCACTGATTTAGAAAGCAAAAAGCCTAATATGAAGTGAAGTGTCTTACAAGGTGTTCCACCATCTTGTAGGAAGGAGGGTTTCTCAGGACCACTAGTCCAGACAGCTGGATGATTCAAGATTTGCATTTTCTTTTGCCCATAATGGTATCTCAAAAGTCTCAGCAAAGGTTTTCTTTGTTGTGGTCTTTTAACCTTTTTAAAGAGTTCTCTGAACATTTATACTTCCTGGACCAGCTTCAGAAGTCTTTCAGGGACAGCTGCCTCTCTTGCCTCCAATTTAATTGAATCCAATTGAATCTTTCTCATCTTTTCAGTCTTTCCCCATTATTACTTTTTCTGTATCTCTAAGTATCTCTTTTACTTCCCTCTAGACCCACTTGCTGTCTTTATTGACAGACATTGTCCAGCTGAAACCTGAGTGCAGTGAAATTATTTGACTTGTTTTAGAAATTTTCTTTATACCTCCTGGCCTGACAGTTTACTTTTTGAAACAAAAGAGGTGAGTTACTGTTCCTGTAGTATGAAGGTATTTTTGGAGAAGTGTAGATTACTCAAACATCTCCCATTCTGCACAAGCACAATTCATTTTTACTGTGTAACTGTACAACTTTACACCTCAGATTATTGAATGAAATCTATTTGTGATGATAATTTTTACTTCTATTCCTATCCTCTGGCACACTTGCAGCCCTCTTAACTGGAGTTGCTAGCAAAAATTCATAAACCTACTCTCCATTTTGTAACTGAAGTCCCTAATATAAATCTTACCTGATTCAGTTCCTATTCCTATCCTATCGTGTTTGAGATCTTATTCTAGTGGAGCTAGTCGATGTCCACCAGGTATCTGCACGGCTCCACACATCACAGTACAGTTTGTCTCAGCTCATATTATATTGGTAAGAAACTCAAATGTGAACGTAGCAGTGAGTCACACTCTTTCATGTAGGTTAAAAAGGATGTACATGATCTGAAGGAGCCCTTTGGTCTCTACTATTTCTTCCAAGCATCTCTACTATGTGTGCACAGCTGGCACCTACCATTATTTGGTCCAGAAATCTAGTATACTTCTGGGATATAACCTAAAAGATTTTGCATTAGGGGAGTATTGCAAAATGATCCTCTATTGCGTTTTGCCCTGAGCTGACCTTAGCACATTTCAGTGGTAGGATTATGAAATTGGAGAGAAAGTATATCAACTGAATATTTCCCAGAGGAAAATCCACTTATCTCTGGTTGAATTTTCTTCTGCTCACTTATTACAAGAATTCAGAAATCTGCAAAAGTAAAAGCTTACCAACCATCATTTAATGAATTTATCATAAGTGATGGAACTACGCTACAATAAAAAAAGGACAAATGTTCATGTCAGAATTGAAAAGCTGTTAGAAATCAGTGATAATTAAGTCAACAGACTGATAAGAATCAGGATTGAAATTTCAGTGTAGTTGAGAGTTTTAACTCATTCTTTGCCTTTGTCAGGTTGGGTTTAGGGGTTTAGGGTCACAGGTGTGGAATGGATAGTGCTTTGTTCCAAGTACATTTGCAATGCCTTGCAAAACCTATTGTGTTTTGTTTGTTTGTTTGTTTTTAATGAAGGAACAAAAATCTATTTGCAGGACTTGGAAGAGGAATCAGATATTGAAATCCTGCTTCTCTGTGCTATTTGACTGCATTTTCTGGCTTCAGACTTTCCTAAGCTTCTAGGTTCTGTGTGCTACAATTTCTTTTTTATTTTCTCAAATTCTTCTGTTGAAAAATTGATACAAAACAAACAGAAGTTTTAGTTGATCACATAATAAAGTTCTCTTCTCATAATCAGAAGACAAAATTTCATAATATCTCTAAATACATCTGGACCCAGGCCTGAGGTAGAAGAAAATACCTGAATAACAGTGATAGAACATTTTCAGATACTGATTTACTGCCTTGGGAGAGAGTCTGTAATATTCCATAGCAGAAAAAAATTGACAGTCTTATTTTATGAAGCAAAACAAGTATGCAATATTCTGTGATAATGAAGAGCTATTAAGCCTTTTCCTCTATCTTTTGGATAAGACATAAAATTAAGGGTCTGACCATATCTGCCGTTACACATTCTATAGTACTTTTTATTTAGCTCTGTACCTCTCTATCTGACTCCCTACTGGTGTGGTTTCCAGCCCTTCGGTGCTGGATTTTTTCAGCTATCCCAGCATCTTCGCTCTGTTGAAATATGTGTGAATCTAATTTGCCTACACAATGACCTACTTTAGTTTCTTCTGGAAAAACTAGTTTTTGTTTCTCAAGCTGAGCCATGGTGTGTTTCAGCTCTGTTTGTCAAACAGAGGTTGTTTTCCATCCAGAAGAGAGCTGCAAATGTAATTGAAGATTTACATACGCTGCGCAGTAAGGTTGGCCTTCTGCTTTTATGGTAAAGTACCAATTAGCCACTGACTAGGAAAGGAATATGAGCTGCAAATAATTTTCTGCAAAATTAGAAAACCTTATACTAAGTGGTTGAAAATGTCTGAGAGGTAATTCAAATAATGGTTCATCCCTAGGTCGTTCCTAAAATGTCCAAGAGGGACAAAAGTAATTAATCTGAAAATGAAATTATTAAAATAGTAATTGTCTTTGTATCTGTGACAAATCTTTGTTGATTTCAGAGCATCTGGGTAACTTTGTCATATAGGCAGCCGCTCATGTAATCTGGAATATTGTCTTATTTTCATAATAGCAAAGTTTGCCTTAGGGTTTACTGTTAATTAATCATGTCCAAATATTAACTGACATCCGTTCTTGGGTGTGAGCAAAACTCCCCCCCAGGGCACCTCCTCTGTGGAAAATTTAGCATTTCCATTTAGAAAGCGAAAAGGATGAAATGCTCTAAGAATTAGGGCAGTTGTGTACAAGGGAAAAAAACATCTCACATTAGCTGGGAGGAGGTAGGGAAAGACCAGTTGGCTTCTGGGAGCCAGCTGAGGAAGAAGTCATCAGTTTTGGTAGAGTTTGAGTGAAAGAAGGGAGAAAGGAAGAACAAGTAAGGAGCTGCCATTTTCCCCTGGGATCACACTGGTGTAAATCCAAATGGACTCTAATGTGAGTAGACAACCCGATCTTTGATCAGTATTACATTAATTTTACATTCTTGGTGATCTGTGTAGCCTTAATGGAGTTATTACAGACTTACAGCAGAGTGAATGAGCATAGACCTAAACCTAGTGAGAAAATCCCTTTTTTTAGGAGAATAATTTGGATGAGTATGTCCATATGGGATCTTAACATAAAAAAACAAGCCTCACCGAACTTTTGAGGAAACATTAAAATGGTGTGAAAATGAACAATGAGTGTTTGAACTATCGTTCTTTTATTTATGGAAGAACTGAAATATTTAAAATGACAATCCTGTGCAATAAGATTATTATAATGTACCTGTACAAAGAACGCACACTGAGACAGCCACGTAGAGGTAGCTTGAAGTCTGTGCACAGAGAGATTCCATTCCCACTGTTTCTTCATCCTATTGTACATATATATTGAAAAAAAAAATCACCTTAAAGTGCTAATTTCTTTCCATCAAGTATTAAAGAGTGGTACTCACCAATACTTTTTAAAATTCTTCTATTCAGATACCTATGCCTCTGTGTAGATACCTATTTCAGAGTCCTGTCTTCAGGGGACTACTTCTGCTCCCCATGGTCGTGAGTATTTACCTGCCAAAATGCTGAAATGTCTCAACAGTGTGGGCTAACCCACATTTTTGAAGTCACCAAATTTGAGTGGTTTATTACCACAAGACACTCTTGTGCTGCAATATGCAATCGTCTATCCAATTTCAAATCTTAACTACTAACTAAATATGGGCCCTCTGAAGAATGTCTGAAGTCTTAAAAAAAGAGGTCATTAATTTTCTCTGTTTATGAGAAGTTGAGTATTGGAATGGCTTGGAAGCTGTGGCAGTAATTAATTGAATTAGCTTTATAAGTATAGCTAGCTTTTTTTTGTTTGTGTGTGTGTCAAAAGAGGTACATGATTTAAAGGAACTAAATTGGGCTGATATGTATTTTCAAGAAGTTTAGTTCAATACTAATGTTACAGCAGAAGTTGTACTTTTAAGCAATATCTATTACACCATCCTCTTACAGTCTTTGCACCAAGTTGCCTGTGTCTGAAATAACTGTATTACTAATCTAAAAATGTCTAGTTAAGAAGTCTATCAAAGAGATTAAGGTCTCTGCTTCAGCATAAGTATCTAAAGATGTAACCAGAGAGTCAGTGCTCCAAGGTGTTCGCAGCCCAGCTTTCAGAACAAATCTATATTTTTCAGAGATTTCTAGTCACTAAATGTACAGGTAGACAATGAGTTAAAAATGTTGATGCTCATTGAAAACTGTAGTAAAAAGTAGGATCCATTCACTCACATGGTGTAAGATGCTCTGGATAAACATATGTTACTCTCTCTCCTGCTTGAAAACTTTGCTATTCAAGCCCATTTTACTTTGAGGCACAGATGGGTAGCAACTTGCTTACATTTCCATACTTGGCCATTGAATGAGCCAGTAATAGAACAAGCATCGCCATTTCCAGTTCTCACTTGAAATTTCCCCTCCTTGTATTTCCCAATGGTAATTACAATAAGTTTGGGCAAGTCTTTTTTCTCAAAAGTATTTTGTCAGGTTCGTTTCTTTTTTTTTTTTTTTTTTTTTTTTTTTTTTTTGTAATTTGCTGACTGCAATGTTCTTGTTCAAATCATCTTTTGCTATTAGATCACATCTGGTATGCTATGTCCAGTTCTGGTGCCTGCAATATTGGAAAGACATTGATAAAGTACAGTGACTTCAATGGAAGGCCACCAAGACAATCAGCACTGGAGAGCTAGCCCCATAAGGAGAGCCTGGGAGAATGGTCTTGTTTAGCTGGGAGATGACTTTGGGCAGCTGGGGGAACGGGGAGAGCTAAAACCAGCCCTCCAGGTAAATATGAGAAGGGTATCGAGGAGACAGAACCAGGTTCCTCATAATGGTGCGTGACAGGAGGACGAGAGGTTAGGACAGAGGCTGAAACAGAAGTTCAGACAGGATGTAAGGAGTAACTTCCACCATGAAGGCAGTCAAACAACAGAAGAGTTTGTTCAAAAGTAGTCGTGCCATCTGCCTCCTCAGAGGTTTTGAACAACCAGCTGGATCAAGTCCTGAGCTACAACTGTCTTTGCTTTGAGCAGGAGGTTTGATTAGAGACTTTCTGAGGCCCCTTCCAACCTGCATTAATCTATGCTCCTATACAGCTGTGCATTTATTATATGATTCTGCATCCTCATGACAGACTTATTTTGTATTCTGCTGGGTTGTTTGTGCACACATTTTTTCTTCTTTCCCAAAGAATTCCTTGTCTTGCATTTATGCAAAGCTCCTTTTATCTCACATTAAAAATTGCTGATGTTTGTAATGTTTTCTTGCATTATATTGATAAGTTCTCCCATGACCCATGGCTAAGAAGTCATTCCTAGATGGCACTTAACTTTACTCTCTCTTGCAATCTTTGCTGAATTGCTTTCTTGCTCTTGTAAAATGTATTCAACATCACAGATACATGACAGATAAGTGAACGTTCTGGCAGATCCCAACCTCAGGAAAATAAACCATTTTAAGTCTAAATTTGTATCAAGCTACCCCTCCCTGTATGTACATATTTTGACACTTTCGTCAACACAATTTCACTGTGCTTTTATGGAGTATCTATATATTTCTTGAAACTTCTTAAAGCAGATAAGCAAAATCCAGGCACTTCTCCCAGTTTATTGAGTTTTCACAGCTCCATTTATAGTTTAGTTACTTTAGAGGGTTCTGGAACAAAAGCTGGAGACAGGAACTGAGGATTTTGAGAATCTGAAAGAGAAGAAATTGTCCTTTTGTTTGCAGATACTAATGTAAGTGTACGTGCATGCACGTTTCTGTTAGTCTCCTCCTCTTTTACAGACCATAGAATTTTTTTGTATTTTTTAGTTTTGTGCTGTAAACCTGAGTTTGGCTTGAGTTACAACAACTCAGATTGAAAGGCTGTCAGTTCTACTGCTTGGAGTTTGACTGAACAAACAAGCTATTGTTTCTATAAAATATGCTCAGGACTCAGATTAAACTTAAAGTAAGCAAGAGATGATGTCCTGATGCATAATAACTCAATTTACCAAGTTATACTAGAAGTTGTACTGAGTGCTACTAATAATCTTTCAACAGAAAACTGCATTTTTTGCAGCTTTCCTATGCCTGCAAGACATTCAGTGCAGGATTCATGGCTGAAATCTGTTGCTGACTAGGACACCAGAAGACTATAAAAAGAAAAGGAATTTCACATAGGAATTCAGGAGGCAGCACAGCTACATCTGTATTGGTAAACTAAAGAACCAGTTATAGTTTTCTGGCCCGCAGGCCAAATGGCTGGATATGTCAATACTGTTAAATTCTTTCAGCCTCTGAAATATAATAACAACACTCAAAATTCCTGTTGGGAATGGTCCTTGGCCTATGTTGATTCAGAAACTGTGCCTAATGCACTACATATACATAGCATAGCATATCACGGCATTGTTCTAGTTTACCTGGGTAAAAAAAGTCTCAGGCATTATAATGGTAAGATAACTCAATGAAGTTCCATGCCTGTATCCAGGATCTGATGGTGTTCAAATTACCAAAACTGACAGAATTCAGCTGCCTGAGATCAGAGCAAAAACTTGGAAAAGCTGTCTTAATGGTAGGACTAATGAGGAATACACTACTGGAAAATTATTCCTCTGAAATTGTATCTGTGGTTGTAAAAGCTCATAAATTTATTTTGTTAGTCCCTTGTTTGATTATTGGAGTGTATATCAGAAAATCATGGCTGGAAGCAAACTGATATGATATTAGACAGGCTTCTACTACCACTGTAACATATTTCTGAAGATAATGAGGACTTAGGAGCCAAGTCCCTTAAGTGATTGCCGTTTATGTGTGCTGATTCACTGCATATTTTGTAAATTTGAACAGAAGGAAAAAAAGAGCATTTTTGGAAAAATTGAGATTTTTAGACACAAGAGCAAAAAATCAGGAAAAACTGGAAGAGTAAGACCTGATGATTCTTCAGATTCCATAGAAGTATATGGTTCCCTCAAACTATTTTTGAAAAGCTCTAAAAAATGTGTATCTTTTCTTTCATGCTGTTTTGGCTTTATTTTTACTACTGCCAGCAACTTTGTTTGCAATATAAAATATTAAATTTTGTCACAGGGGTCAAGTCAATCATTTTGCTAGTTAGCTTGTTTGGAAGGAATAATAATCTCTTGTTTTGAAACTATAGAGTTGTTCCTGAGTCACTTTGGGTCTCTGTGTTGCATTTCTTGAGTGCGGGCAGAGTTCTGTCCTAATGTTACATAACAAGGATTTCCTCAGGCACAGAAAATTTCAGGAACCCATAGAAATTTCACTCTTGGATGGTACAAAATAAATGAAGCATCGCACAGCTTTTGAAAAGAGGGAATTTTTATTGGTCTGGTTTGTGTTACATGTCATCCTTCTCTGATAAATTGTTGCAGAATATCAGCAGCTTATGCTGTAGGAGTCACAGTGCAGCTTCATTATAATCATGTTTATTAAATGCCACAACAGGGCAATAAGCCAGCTTCGACATGTCATTTCATATGTGACTATTGATTGCTATGCATGTCTAAGTAAAAACTAGAGGATAACGAAGAATCTAACAGCAGAACCATGATAAGCAATGATCCACGGGTGAGTCAATTATTTGTTCACCTGCAGTGTATTTCTTCCACTTCATGTCTTTGCTGCTTTTTCCACACATATAGGATGGGACATGTATGAAAATCTGAGTGCCTACTGAGGCCAAAACCTAAACCTTTGCAAATAATGATAATTGGAGTCAGAAAACTTTGTTTGAGCATCTTTATTCTGAAGGGGAGCATGACTGTTGACACTAAAAGAAAGACTAGGTGGTAGGAGGAATGGAAGAATTTTTTTTCTGGCAAAGTAACAAGCCACAATTCTTGTTAGCGTAGGACCAAAAACTGTTGCCTTTATCAAAACAAACAGTAAAGCAGTTGGGAGGGAGTGCAACAGAATTTACTACATGGATAAGGATGGCAGGTAGGAAAAGTGGAGACTAAAGCAATAACATTAATAATCAGATGTCACAGTGAAACCTACAAGAAAGAAATGATAAAGAACTTTATGTAGAGGTACTGTACGAATTAACGTGGCTTCCAAAATGCTGTATGAATTTAAAAAAGGGATTGAAGTATGAATAATTAGCAGAAAAAAAGGAAAAGGAAAAAATAAATCAAATTATGAATGTACTTTTTCAAACCTGGGGCAGATATTTTTAAAATTGTGGAGATTAATGTAATCTCAGTGGTTAAATCCCCTAGCTAGTTTTGAACGTTTTCACATAGATGCTTACTATTGGCTCTAGATCCATAATTAGGCCCTTATATCAAAGAAAACTAGTTTTCAGAGAAGTTGACTTCTTCTTAAAGTATTCAGAGGTCAGTGCTTTTGAAGATCAGGTGACTTTGATTTAGGTCTTGGGTACATAGCCTGGGTATTTTGACCTCCAGGGACATCTTGAACAAGTGTCACAGGGTTACAATCTTTGTGTCCACTCAGTACTGCAAAATGAAAAGAAGGTACTGCAAAGGTCCCTCTGTAGAAGAGGCAGCCTGGTACAATAGGAATATTGAGAGCCATGTTATGGTCTTACTGGCTTGACTGTTCTTGCAGGAAGGCCAAGTGATCACAGTTTGGCTGTGATGTTTTTCTCCATGTCACTCCAGGTGGGAAGGTGCACATGACTGGAATGAGAGCCAGTCATGAGGCTGAACTCGCAGACAGGTGACTGGCACACAATTCAAATTTTGTTCATTTCCTTATGTCAAGGCTCCTGGGTCAAGGCTGGCATAGAATATCTCCTTTCCTTACTTCAGATCAAGGCAAGAAGTATTGCTGAAAACTGATGGGCTATTCTGCCGCCCTGGGGAGGAATCCATGATGGGACCTTACTTGAGGGGTCAATTTCTTGGTTGTGCAGAACATAAAAAAAAAAAAAAAAAGAAAGAAATCCTCTACTCCAAATGGTTGTTGTCCTCAGAGGATTTCCTTTATCTATCTCAGTTACTGCAAGGCAGGCAAAATACTGTTTTAGTTTTTTAGTTCCCATGACAGACAAGAATCTCTTAGCCACCTCTTTAGTTCTAGTCTGGTCTGGCCTAGTCTCTTCCGAGTCATGTTTACAAAACAAAGTCCAAGGAGATCTATAAGAAGTTTAGCTCAGCTACTGGGGTGACTAAGCACTGTGAATATATATAGGTTGGTTCTGTGCTTATTTGACTGGTATAATACATAATCTCAAGACACATTTTACAACTGTTGATGTTTATGTGATTTTCAGGGAGTGACAATACACTGCTGGAACCAGCAGAGGATTAACATCATCTTTAACTTCCACAAAGCCATTTTACCACGGTTTTTGTTCCTAATACAATTGCAATGGGTTTGTGCAATCATCCCATGTATTAGACTTTCCATTTCTCTCTCCCCTTCATTCCCCTTCTTCCTTTTATCTTTACATCCCTCTTTTTTTTGCCAAGATCTGTTCTTTTTTTCCCTCTCTTCTCATAATTTCCTTTTCCCTTGACTCTCATTTTTTTAGCCACCATCATCCAGTGAGCTCAAGTAGCTATCAACTTTGCACTGCAAGAGTTAGTCAATAAGAAGAACAACTGCCTTCCTTTGTGGCTTTGACGCTGCATCCTGACATTAGGAAGGCTGAGCTGGAAAAAAAATCTATTATGTTATATCATTGTTCATTACCTGAACAGACTAATACTGCTGCTCTTCCTAGCTAAGACTGATTCTCCAGCTTAGACAAGTATAAAATATATGACATGGCTCAATTTCATAATGCATGAGAGAAGTGGTGGAGTGAGAGCTGGGAACCTGCCTATCAGAAAGCAATGAAAAGCGGAATTCAGTTTCAATAATTTTTGCTTTAATGGCTTCACACATAGACTGCTCAGGGCTGCAGGGAGCATTGTGATTGTCTCCTCTGACCTCTTGCATTATACGGGCCACTGAACTGAGCAAATTGATCTCCACAGCATGCCCATAACTTGGGTTGAGCTTGTATGAGATCCTAACAGCATCAGTACTGGTCTGTGCACCTCAGCTTCTTCTCTGACAATGCTTCATAACAAAATGTAAAAAATAATAAAGCAAGTTTATTCCACGCCTTTTGGGAACATGTCTAGGCTAGTGTTGTTTTTAGCTTAAGAAAGAGAATCTTTTTAGTGTTTCTCCATAATCAGTAGAAAGAAATACTGGCTCTTCCAGCAGGCTAGTCAGGCCACTAAGCCTGGCCCTTGTCAGCAATCTTAACCCTAAGTTCTCTTCCTGTTACTGACTACTGAGGGAGTTTGTGGAGGCAAGCATTTCTAGAAAGAAGTCAGCCTGTTTGAATGACACCCTCTGTGTCCAAATGATGGAGAATTCATTTGGAAATTAATCCTTTCATATTCTTTTTCAAGCAGCTACTTTTTCAAGAGAAGAGCTGAAACATTTTTGAGTGAGGGCATCATTTTCACATTAAAATATTAGTGTTGTCTATAACAACGACATAACTGAGAAAAACTATTAAAAGAGTGAATGTTATCCCTTGGAATTACTCATTAAACAGTAACATCCCCATGCCTCTTAATGGGGGCAAGCTAGTGGCTCCTAAAGGATAATCATTACAATAGACTTCAAGTAGATAAAGCATCATCGGTGCATTCACATGCTTATAGCCAAGTCCAACTCAGGGGGCTGGGTACCCAAAGGACAACTGATCTTACCTTTAAAGACTGAGGCAAAGAGAACATTAAGTACCTCAGGTTTTTCCTCATCCCTTGTCACTATGTTTCCCTCTGCATCCCATAAAGTATGGAGATTCTCCTTAGCCTTCCTTTTGTTGGTGATGTATTTATAGAAACATTATTTTTTTTGTCTTATGGCAGCAGACAGATTAAGTTCTAGTTGGGCTTTGGCCCTTCTAATTTTCTCCATACATAATATCATGACATCTTTGCAGCCCTCCTGAGTGCCCGCCCCTTCTTCAAAGGTCATAAACTCTCCTTTTTCCCCTGAGTTCCAGCCAAAGCTCTGTTCAGCCAGGCTGGTCCTCTTCCCTACTGGATCGTCTTTCAGCACATGAGCATGGCCTGCTCCAGGGCCTTTAAGATTCCCTTCTGAAGAATGTCCAGCCTTCCTGGACTCCTTGGCCCTTCAGGACTGCCTCCCGAGGGACTCTGTCAACCTGAACAGGCCAAAGTCTGCCCTCCCAAAGTCCAAAGCAGTTCTGCTGACTCCTTTACTTACTTCTCTGAGAACTGAAAACTATCATTTTGTGATTGCTATGCCCAAGATGACCTCCAACCATCTCATCACCCACAAGTCCTTCTCTGTCCACAGACAACAGGTCCAGCGGGCCACCTTTCGTAGCTGGCTCCCTCACCAGCTGTGTCAGGGAGGTCTCTTCTACACACTCCAGGAACTTCCTAGACTATTTCCTCTCTGCTGCATTGTATTTGCAGCAGACATCTGACAAGTTGAAATCCCCCACGAGAGAAAGAGCTAGCAATTGTGTCTTCCCAGCTGCTTATAGAATATTCCATCTGCCTCTCTATCCTATAACAGACTCCCACAATGATATCTGCTGCTCATTCTTACCCATAAACATTCAACCCTATTGTCACCATAAGCTCTAGACAATCAAAACAGTCCTTAACATAGCGGGCTACTACACCACCTCTCCTTCCTTGCTTATCCATTCTGAAGCATTTATAGACATCCATTGCAGTACTCCAGTTGTGCAAGTCATCCCACCGTGTTCCCATTATGGCAACTGTGTTATAATTGTCTTGTGCACAAGGTTGTCCAGCTCCTCCTGTTGCTACCCATGCTGTGTGCATTGGTGTAGAGGCACTTCAATTTGGCTATTGATCCTGCCACTTTTTTGAGGGAGAAGCCCTAATTCCTACATGACCATTCTCAGGCACTTCTATAGTTTATAACACACCAATAACCCTTGTGTCTTTGCTGCCGCATGGATCTCCATTCCCAGCTTCACTAAGACAGCACACCAAAGGACCTTGTTAGCACGCCGTCCCTCAAACATTGATACGGCATCCACAGGCTTATCTCTAGCCAGCCTGGTTTTATCCCTTCCCCCTTCAAATCTAATTTAAAGCTCTTTCAATGAGCCCTGCTAACTCCTGTGCACAGATCCTTTTCCTCCTTTGAGACAGGTGTACCCCATCTGTTGCCAGCAGGCTGCTTGCATGTAAACCAAGCCATGATTGGAAAACCCAAAATTCTGCTGGCAACACCAGGCTTGGAGCCAAGCATTGACCTGCTGGCTCTTCCCGTCTCTCCCCTCACCATTCCCTGCAGCTGGAAGGGCAGAGGAGAACAGCTGTCTCCTGATCCCTTAACCAGTCATCCCACAGTCCTGAAGTCTCTCTCGATTGCCCTCAGACTTCTTGTTCCAACTTCATCGCTGCCTGCCTGGAAATCAGTAGTGGTTCATAATCTGAGGGCGGTACCAGGCGGGCAGCTTTATCTTCACACCGTTAACCCGGGCCCGAGGGAGGCAGCAGGCTTCCCTGAGATGTGGGGCCGGCCTGCACATCGGGCCTTCCGCTCCCTTCAGAAGGGAGTCCGCTATGACAGTGACCCGTTGCGGGTTTTATGGAGGCAGTTGTGATGCAGGGCATAGGCCGACCTAACCTCGGGGACATCTCCAAGCTAGATGAACCATTGTCCTTATTGTTGGGTTCCCCTTGCCGAGCCCCGTACCTGTCACGTGCGGGCACCTGGGCAGGTGGGGCCATCACAGAGGAGACCCTGTGTGTTATAAACTATAGAAGTGCCTGAGAATGGTTATGTAGGAATTAGGGCTTCTCCCTCAAAAAAAGTCACCATTGCCCCTGTCCCTGAAGTCACTGTGTTCAGCCAGGCAGAGAGAGGGCAGAGAATTCTCTGTATGATGCATCCTGGCTGCCTGCCGGGCCATCCCAGGGAAGGTAGGGTGCCATTCCAGCAGTCTCTCTCTCGCGCTCTCCCTGATACTCCTTAACAGCCTCACCTCCTCCCTGAGCTCTGTCACCAAGCGGAGGGGTCCCTCTCCCCATCCCACACTGGTGTAAGAGCAGGGCACAGCCTGCAGCCTGGCACTGGGGTGGCTGCATGTTCCCACTGGAGCTCTGCCTGGGCAGCTGCTTCTGTTATGGGGGCTGCACAGCTTTGGGAGTCTGTGGCTTTCTGCCAGGGGAATGCCGTTGCTCCCTGGTCAGGCTGGCAAGACTTCAGCGCCATTCCTGCATGCCCTGCTGTGCAAACCACTGTGCCAACTGCCACCACACCCCGGGTGCTCGCGCTCCCTAAGGGCTGCTTTTATAGGTGTGAGGGCTTGGCCATCATTGCTCCTAGCCTTGTCCAGGTCTTGTCAGCTACTGTGGTGTGAGCTGTGGGCTCCCAGCAGGTCTCTTGGCTCCCCCTGCACTTCCCCTGGTTTGGGAAACCCCCTCGCGCACTGCACTGGAGTGCTCCGCTCTGGATCCTGTGGGCACCAGAGCTGCTCCCTGTGGCTCTTCCTTTCAATAATTAGCATCAAGCGTTCAGAAAACAAAACAAGCCTCTTGACCAAAAGAAAAAAAAACAGTATCTGAAGGTATTAGAAAACCCTTCATACCCGATTTTTCATGTGCATGCGTGCCTGTTTAGCTCTATTCTTTTTTTTTTTGTTTGAATTGTATAAAACTGTTGAAACAAAATAATTTATTAGCTCAGTTTTATTTGCAAGGAAGGTTCAGTTGCCCTTTATATTATTGTTATATCTCAAGACAATGTTTCTTTACTTATGAGCAGATGTTTGAAATCCTCCAGGAGATTTTTATAAGACTATGGAAATGAACTTGGCATGGGTACCGGTCTCCCAGGTGGAGCGGGTGAACACAAGCCTTCTTAGAAGTCTCAGATCAAGGCTAGTCAGAAAGAGCAACAGAGCCCAGCCACCAAAAGCCTAGTGCTTTGGTGACTGACAGGTACAGGCTCTTTCTGAAGCATAAAAAGGAATGCTAAATGATCTCTCTGACAGAATAAATCTTCTATTTGTTTGGTCTGGACCAGATGTGCTAAAGGCTGATGTGGAAATGTCTGCTGATGCCAATCTCAGTTTAAATCACAATTTGGCAGCAGGGTTTTCCCCCCCCCCCCCTTCTTTGCTCTCCCCCCACCCTCTTCTTTTTCTTTCTTTCTTTTTTTTTTTTTTAAACGTTGCAAGCCCATTCAGTGCTCCTTAAAAAAGTTTCAACAATGATCACAATTAATTGGGAAAAGCCTCACTTGCCTTCCCTAGGACTGTGAGAAGCAGCCTTTCAGGCTTTGCTGCCTGCATAGCAGAGAAGCCACTGTAAAGTCAGGAGAAACTCCTTGAGGTGTCATGCATTGAGGCCTCTGCCCCATCCTAATACCATCTGTCCACATCACATTATGCAGACTTGGATGCCTTTCTAAAATATGGTCCAACAGAAATGGCTGAGATGATAGTTTTAGGTCAGGTAGCTTGACAGATCCTCATCGGCTAGTATAAGTATCCTTGTTTTCCAGAGTATATATATAAAAAAACAATTAAAAAAGTGGTTTAATAATTTTAAAATGATGAAGCACTTTAAAACCTTTAATACCTTTGCACTTAATGAGAGCTCCCTGCCATGCCCGGTGTCATCTTCTGGAAAAAGAAGATAAAATATTTTTTATTTGAAAAACTAACATTCATTTCTTTTGCCACAGAACATGCAGTCAAAATACTCCAGTTTTTCCCTATAAATGAAATTTTCCTAGAGGTTTATTGGAGGGCACAAAAACTTCAGCCAAGGAAAAAAAAATGTAAAAAAAGATTGGAAGCATCAGTGTTACGATTAGATACTATCTCTTGTGTGTTAAATAATCACACAAGAAACCTTTAGTTTCATTTAAAGCCGTAACAAGACTGAACACATTTGACATACCAGAGCAGAAAGTCTCTGGCTCAGAGAAATTGTTTCCTGTTTGAACTGAAAACATGCAGAAAACAACACAAAGCATTGAAAAAGAAAGATAGATGTGGTCAAACTTTGTTGTCCATAAGACCCAGTAAAACATGCTACTGAGTCCTTTAACACTTTCTGTTAGTTCAGAAAGCCAGGTACATATTAATGCAGAAGTGTTGCCTATGTAATGAATGATGGAACTGTTAAACAATCAATTTATCACATACCTATGACTTCTTCACAAAAATTCATGATCCATTTCCACAGGACTCAATCTAGAGCTTCAGCTTTCTGATGCCTTTGTTTTTCTTTTAATTCAACCAGCCACAATAAAGTCTTCTCCTTCCTGGAAGGTAAAGTTTGCTCCAAAGGCAAGATTCAGTCCTTCAGCAAATGAAAGCTTTTCTGCATCAGACATATCACACTTTTCAAATGCATTAGAGTCACTGGGGAATTAGAAATAGGAACTTTGCCTCACTCTGTGGGGTAAATTTTCTGTTACACAGTGGGATCCAACATCTAATTCTGGAGTTATAAATAATAGACTTTGTCTTTGTTATAACATGAAGATTTGAATGCTGCTATGGTCTTTAAGTTCTTTAGTAAATGGGGTGAGAGAGCAAGCAGCGCATGACTCAGAGTACTGAATAATAAATTAGAATGTTAAGGGGAGTTCCAAAGTTGTATGGGAAGAACACTTGTCCCCATTTAAATTCTCTCTGAAACTAAATCCAGAAGTGGCCCTTTGTTGTCCAGAACCTGAACAGGAAAACAAGTTTCCTTAAGGCTTTCTGACATCCTTGCTTCAACCCCTAAATTAAAAAGGCAGTGAAGTTCAAAGAGAATGGGAATATTTTCCTAGCTTAAGTTTGTTTCCTGAAACAAGCAAGAGCTGTAAGGCTGTCAGAAGTATTCTGTGGTTGCTACCTGCATCTCATTTCAGCTTCTGATCCTCTAGGTCAAGAAAAGAACTGAATTTAGAAAACAAATTATAATAGAGGTTCAAAAATAGCAGAGGAATCATTACTAGTTTGGTAGACATTAACATGATCAAATCTGCTAGCACATCTGATTATGACAGATTCCATGTATCTGCAGCCACAATTAAACTCTACATCCAAGAAAAAAGATATTTACATTGCTTTAATTCCAAAGCAAATTTATTTCAGGTGATAAAGGTGAGTTGGTGGTGTTAAGAATTATCATCAGTGTTCACAAGCTTGGTCAACATTGGTACAGAAGAATTTATAATTTTTTTTTTTTTTGTGAGGCAAAAAAGACACTGTATTTCATGGCAGAGGAGACATTTATTCCAACTGTTCAAGCATCCAAGGTGTCTGGTGCTCCATGCCAGTATGTTACAGAAGACTGTACAACCAAGTCTTCGAGTTATATTTCTGTTGACAAAAAAAGGTAGGCAACCTTCCCAGGTAATCAAGTTTTTCATTCTCAATCATCAAATCATTTGCATTGCAGTAAAATGAAGCCAGTTCTTTGATCAAAATGGGATGCGAGAAGAATGTCTTGGGACATGTAACTCAAAAAGTAACACCGAGGCCAGTGCACCAGGTATGGAGGATACAACACTAGCATGGACAGCATCCACCTTTCTTACACTGCGAGTTAGTCATACAAAGAGAGGATTTGAAAATTCTGTGGGATGTATAGGGTGCCTCTATCTGGTGAACATGATGCCAGCATTAAGGATCTTGACTGAGCAGCTGCAGACAATATCTAGTTCTGAGAAGCCCATTCACATATATATTTTAGGAGCACCCAGCAGCCCAAATAGTTTTCCATGTGCCAGGATGGAAGCACTCATAGTCCTAACAACCATTTCAGAATAAATTCGGGGTTCCCTGGCAGTGATGTATAAAACCCGAAATTTTGGAACCGCAAGGATGAGCCAAAACAACATTCCTGGGAAGATGAATGATACAAAACCCCTCCTGAGCTGGACTTCCCAATCCTGCCACTGCGAGATAAAAGTGGTAACAATTGTTTCTCAGGGGTTTTGTCTTCTGTATAAGCAGCCTCTATACAGAAATGTTCTCCACAGCAGGACCAGGAAGAACCACATTATTTCTGTGCAGAGCAGAAGAAAAGATCCCTGACTGTGTAGCTTTTACATCCTAAACTGTTGGTGCCTACCTGTTCTGGAAAACGAAAAAGTGTCAGAAAATCTGTATTCACTCCCTTCACCTCCATTTTGCTGCCCCTGGCAGGCTTCTGCCCTAGGTTGCGACATGAAGCTGACACTGGACCATCTTATTCTCAGTCCCCTATTTCTATGCAAACCCTCCAGCGGTGACCACAGTCCACCAGCTTTTACATACAGTTGGGTGAGCTATTTCTGTGGGCACTACAGTTCCCTAGGAATTACAGACTGGTCAAACTCCAGAGCTTATATTGCATATTTGTTGATGGGACTTCATTAGCCAAGGAATGAACATGCATTAGAAATGTTTGTTAGCTCTTCATATTCTCAAAACAGACATTGGAGAAAAACTTATGAAGGGTTTCCTTATTCACATGGACCCTCAGATGTGGAATCCAAAAGTCATCAATTCCTTACTCTCCTTTTCCGCACCCACAGTGGACGTTAGGCCAGGTCATGAGCCACTGGCATGCTACCAGTAGTGATCTCTACATCTTCATACTTGATATAGCAGAGGGAAACAGAGGTGATCTTGTGAAATTACTTAGACCTTACCATAGACTTTTCTTCAAAGGCATCTGCTCTCTGACTGCTGAAGCAGTCTATTGTTTTGTGGTTCTGTTAGATGTGTCCTTGCTCCAGGAAAACCTGACAGCAACAATAGCAAAAAATACAAGTGAATATCAAGTATATACTGCAATGCATATTTCATCAGAGCTCAGCAGCTCTTTCTCTGACTCAAAATAAATACTCTTCTTTCACTGTGACTCCCAAAATATAAACACAGCACAAAGCCTTTCCAAAAAACAATAATCAAAACTGTGAGTCTGTCTTCTCATGAGTGCTGTAACTTCAGTGTACTGTTTACTAGAAGTCCCAAATTATATCAACAGTTAACAGAGAAGCTGCTACTTTAAATATTTAGTTTCATTTCTATGAACACTGAGATTGAATTTTTCTCCAATTAATGTGGTGAATACATGCTTTCTGTTCTTATTTTAAATGTCAAAGTGTCAGATTGCTTCTTTACAGCTCAAACAGGAGACACGTGTTTACAAAAAATAGAATAGTTCAGTCATAGCTGTAGTTAATAATTTCAGAAATGACACAGCAAGATAGAATTACTATTGTATTATGGTGTAACATGACATAATTATGACAGGCCTTGACATGTGCTGGCCTTGATTGTCATGCAACAGTGTTGCTCGATCTTCACAAAATCAGTCTCAATGCAAGCAATACAAAACACAATTTAAGCTGGACAAATTCAGGCTGAGCAAAAGACTGACATATTTTAATAGTGAGAGGAATTAACCTTTGCAGCGAGGATTTTGATAGATATTTTATCTCAGGAAAATTTAGACAAAGGTTTTAAATTTTATTTTTCTGAAAGAGGAGAGTTAGTTTGAGCAGAGATACTCAATGCTATCCAAACTAGATGAACAGCAGTAACCTTTTCTAATTGACAGAAAATCTACTGTTAATGCTTCCATCACAAAACTGTCAAGTATATTTTTTCAAGGAAGATGTTATCAGTCCTCCTTTGAAATAATTAACCACTGTTTTACAGCTTCTATCTGCATGTGATTTAAAGGACACAGTTATGACATTTCACCCAAGTTTAACTGTCTAATTATTAAATATGTTGTCTTCTCTATCTATTTCTGTGACTAGCAAATTAATTTCTGAGATATAAACAGCATGGGATCTATGGAGGGCTGTTTAACAAGCAGTTTTTTAAACTCAGTGGCCTCCCCCAAACTGATTTTAATTAGCTGACTGGCTTTGCTTTGATAAGCCCTCAGCCATTCTGTAATTATACCTCATGAGCTTTTTCAAATAAAATTAATTAAAAATGACACTTTGACAAATTTTATTCTCGTTTGGCAGGAGCATTTCTAGTGCTGTGGTACTTCAGCATGAACAATCCTACAGGTAGAGTCTTTTTCTCCTTCATAGTTAGTCTAGAAACTTTCAGGCTAAGTGCATTTTCCAATCCTATGGTATTGGAGGAAAAGTATAAGGCTTTATAGCCAAAGGGGCTATAAGTCAGAGTTATTTGAAGGATTAATATGCCAGAGGCCATCACCTTTCAATATTGCAAAATGAGTTAATGGCTTTCATTGCATAGACTATAAAACCACAAGGGATCCTGCTAAATTTTGACCTTCTGTCTATCATTGGGCACTCAGTGTTACCCAATATCATACCCCAGATTTAAGTCAGTCAAAGCATTTAAAATTCAGGGTTTTTCAGTTGTGTGTCATTGGCAGAGAAAAAAAGAAGTCAAGGTGTGACCAAAACCTGAGGCTGCTAAGCATGGAAATCAATTGGATGGGATTTTCTTACCTAACATTTGAAGATAAATTACAACCTAGTTGCACCCTAACAATGAAAGGTGACTTACTACACCCGCTGAATCCTGATCTTTGCACATTGAACCCAAGAGGAAAATTATTGCCTGATTCCAGTGAGTCCTTTGATTTTGAAAGAACACAAATTTTCTGCGCCACCTTTGAGTACTGAGCAACATCATCACTGATGTCTCTAAGGAAGGCTGAGAAAAAGAAACTAGTGAACCCCAAATATATCTGGTTAATGGTGTACTCAGGAAAAGACCACTCCTTGAGCTGTTCAGGCAACTGAGGCATGACATAGAATTGTTATCTTTCTTAATGAAAACATTTTGAACATGTCAGGAACATTTTATCTGTTTAGCAAGAGATGAGTCTGGCTGTGAAAGAGAAGCCTGAGAGTACACACGAATAGGGTATGAACTATCCTTCCCACGCTTCTCCAAGATCCTTCCAGGTCACTGCTGACTTTCAGTTTGCAAGACACAGTGAGGAGAGACTGGGCTTAAACCCACAGGACCAAGTTTGCTTCCAGATGGATAGGAGCTTTGCTTTTCAGAGGTTAGGAAAAGAAAAATGGGCAATATATTGGTTGCAGGGCTTCTTTTCAGAAAGATCTCAGTGTCAGGGTGGAGCACTGATAGGCCTTAACAGCCCAGACCAGCCTCACTGGGATCCCTTATCCTTTTGCCTATGGACCTAGCAGCTCTATTTAAACTCAGACTTGTGTCTTACTGTCTGTTTGAGTTGTAGGTATGCTGGTCTCTAGTCCTGTCTCTGACCCTGGCTCCTGGATGAATTTTGGACCTCTATTGCAACTTTCTCTTCAATTCTGCCTCTTACCTTTTCCCATTTGGTTCCTGACTGGGTCCCCTGGAAGGGCCATGGACCTGGTTCATCCCTCTGCTGTATCTGGGCCTGTTTGCAGACCCCATTTCAAGTACAGAGTGCTAACTGGCATGTTCAGAATCACATCCTATGAGTGGAGGTATGGGCTGTGTTGGGGTCACTCTTGACTCCTGGCTTGTTCTCCATCATGCCACAGCTGGTCCTTGCTAGTCGAGTATGAGTTGATATGAGTATGTTCTTTCAGTGACCTGCATGGGGGGCTGTATCAGCTTGAGTGAAGAGAGCAGGTTGAGAAAGCTGAAAATACTTCAGGTGTGGACTCACAGAGAAACTGTTCAGCTCTGTGTTCCCTGGTACAATACGGGCATTGACATACTGGAGCAAGTGCAAGAGAAATCCACAAGGATTGATAGGGGATTAGAGCACACAATATACAAAGACAAGGTTTGTTCAGCAACAAGAAGAAAGAGGTAAGGGGAGATCTTGTTTCCTCCAAAGGGCATGGAGAAGATCATCTAGATTTTTTTGACATGCACGTTTGGTAGGGTAAAAGGCAACAGGCAGGAGTTGCAGCAAGAGAAACTGCAGCTAGGAGTTAGGAATTTTTTTCTGCTATGCAGGTGGTCAAACACTGGAACGAGGGCCCAGAGAGACTGTGAAATCTTCATCCTTGAAGACTGGCCAAGGACCTGAACTACCTGATCTAATTTGGCCATGCTCTGATGATGGAGTTAGAGCAGGCGAGTTGCTGCAAAGTTCGTTTCTAGCCCATTTTATCCTATGGCTCTAGTAAAATCCTTTAAAAAATATTTACCTACAAAAACTGCACAAGCAAACAGCACAAATGAACAGCTGATGTCTGAAATCATAACAGAGTGGCAGTTTTCCCTGTCCTATTTCTTCTCTCTGCCTTTATCAGCAGGGGCTGATCTCTCAAAATAGAATTATTTCTCAGGAGCTCATCTGTTCCTTCTGTGCTAAAGAACAAAGGAAAAGAAATATTTAAAACGAGTGTGATGTGAACAGTATCATTGTAAAGTAAGATGTTTTTCAAAGTTTCCCAGGAGAGATCACTAGTTTTTTAGATCCATCTGGAATTCAACCATTGCTACTTGCCAGCTGCTACTGGGACCTTCCAGTTGTTTCTCCTCTTCTGGACACAACATATAGTGGGAGCAGTTATTGCTGCTGATATAACTCTGAAGGACAGGCACATAAGATGGGAATACAGGCAGATTTGTTGTTTGTTTGTTTTGAACTGGACCAAATTTATTTTGTCCTGTATTAGCTGCTTACAGCTGAGGTTACTGGAGGGTACAATTTCTGAAAGCCCATGCTGAATACAGCCTCTCTGTTGCTGCCAATATGGGAATGTCTTCACTGACAGTTGTATTTAATGTTTCAGGCATTACCAAGTGCTGTTTTGGAGGATATATACGATAGAATTTAAATTTTATATTTAATTCCCTGAAAGACAGTCTCTAAAGGCCTACAAATCCCTCGCCAAAACTAGCACGTTTAATCTGCAGAAGAATTAATAAGAACCTGTGTACTCTAGGTATTAGTCCTCACTATAGAGCAAATTGCTTGACCCCAATGTAAAACCAGCAAGAATCAAACAAAACTAGTTCCACTCACCCATTTAAACACCACAAAATATTTTACTGCCTCTTACAGCGTCTCAATTTGGATTACTGACAGGCTCTGAATCCCTCCCTGTCAACAGAGAAGAGCTGCATCTATAACCTACCGCAGGTGCTGAACTTAAGCACTGCAACGGCTCCCCACTGACTGTGATCAACTCTATTCCTGAAGAGTAGATAGTTTGACGAACACATCACACTCCAACAAAGGTGCCTTACTCTTTCTTAAGTCTCCTGGAAAGTGGGCTGAATAGCATTTCACAGATGTTTGAAGAGTTTTGTGAATACTGTTCAGCTTAGTTGCCTTAGACACCTGCAAGCTCAAAGTAAAAGAAAAAAAAGAAATCCAACTTAAAGCAATTGCTTGGGAAACAACTGTTAAGATGCTTGTCCTTGACAGGGCTGGAAAGTTAGTAGCTACAAATTCTTAGAAGAAAAATCAAGGAACCCCTAAGGTATATTTTCCTGGGTGCCTTGGGGCTAGTCCTGCTTTGCACCCCATATTGATGCCTTGGAGGTTTGGCCTTTTAGTATCACACAAATCTAGAAGAAATGTGATAATACTGAACATGACAACATGTTGGTAAAAACAAGCTGCCAAGCAGCTTTAAAAAGCTGTCAGGCTATCTGTCAATAAATGTGTACTGTCTGGTGAAGTGGATCCCAGCTGCAAATTCTAGGAGATGAGAGGGCATTGAACACCCCACAAAGTTTCTCTTAGTCCCTGCATGGGCAGGATCTTTGGGCAGAAAGGATGCAAGCAGAATGATGACATCAAAAGAAATGTCTCCATAGCATTGTTGGCTTTTCTGGTTCATATTCAACCAGGCAGCATCTCAAAACTTCTACTCTGTCAAATAATGAATCAAGACAGTTGAAGACTTTTGCCCCCAGGTTATTGGTCTGAACCTAGACAGGTAACAAATTTTGAGATGGGGATCTGTTACGTGGTTGTCATTGGGCCAAAACAATAAAAATTAAAGCATGTTTGGATCCCCGGGTTTAATCTGTGACATTCCTAACCTGAGTATTGACTTCAGGAAGCTAAAGCAGGGTTTGGCAAAGAGGTACATCCTAATGTGATTAAAACCCAAGTTAATATTGCCAAGGTAGTTTGCATATTGCTAGTAGTACCATTGCATCAAAACAGTGTTGTACAGGTTAACCACCCAAATATTTAATTCTGGGTAGATTTTTCAGACTGTGCTTTCTCTTCTACTGCCAGGATTATAATGCTATTGTTCTCCATCCTAGCAGACTTTGTTAGCTCAATTAGATCAACAGTGAATAGTTTACTGTAATGCAGGTGAATGCAACTAGTCTTTTTCCATACTCACATCAGTCAAAAACCTCATAGAATTCAGTGAAAAAAACATACCCACTGTACTCACATATAGTAATATATTTATCGGGGTGTCATCGTTTAACCCCAGCTGGTAACTAAGTACCACACAGCTGCTCACTCATTCCCCCCTCACAGAGAGATGGGGAGGAGAATCAGAAGAGCACGTAAAGCTCGAGGCTTGAGATAAGAATAATTTAATAAGTAAAACAAAAGCTGTGTAAGCAAGCAAAGCAAAACAAGGAATTCATTCACTACTTCCCATGGGCAGGCAGGTGTTCAGTCATCTCCAGGAAAGCTGGGCTTCATCATGCAAAATGGTTATTTGGGAAGATGAACGCCATAATGCCAAACGTCCTGCCTTCCTTCTGCTTACCACAGCTTATATGTATACCCAGCGTGACATCATATGGTATGGAATACCTCTTTGGCTGGTTCAGGTCAGCTGTCCTGGCTGTGTCCCCTCCCAGTTTCTTGTGCCCCTCCAGCCCTCTCACTGGCAAGGTCTGAGAAACTAAAAAGTGCTTGATTTAGCACAAACACTACCCAGCAAAAAAGCAAAAACATCAGTGTTACCACTTATTAACACTGTTCTCATGCCAAATCCAAACCGCAGCATTGCACCAGCTACTCAGAAGAAAGTTGCCTCTATCCCAGCTGAACCCAGGACACAGGGTGAGTAACAGAGTAAAACCGGGTAGAACTAAGTAACCTTACAAAGGAAATTCTACAAATAACAAACTCCCAGTCAGGCAACAGTATAGGAAATGGGAGGAAGTTTTAATAGTATGGTTTTCATGTCTTAAATAGCAACAAAGAAAACTGGCCTTAAAGCATTTGAAAATCTTAGTAGTTTATACATACATATAAATATGTTCAAAATATTTTCAGTGAGTTGACAGAATTTGCATCTGATTGATATCAAAAAGCTTCACTTTTCTTTCTTAACAGTACAAAGAAAAGAAACATCTAACCCAAAGCATATTTGGCCTGTAAGCTTTTGGTAAAGATGTGAGAATCTTGAGATTTGTCTAAATCATTTGGAATCAAATGGAAAAACCTAAGTCCCTGTGTAACAGACAGAGGCATATTTCAGAGGCTACTCCAAAGGCAAGGTCTGGCCTCAGAATGGCTTGGTCTGTCCTCACTGGGAGGAAGATACAGACAAGAAAACAAACAGCAGAAAATAAATTACTCAAGTGATAAGTGTTACGGGTAAAAATCTGAATAAGAGAATGCATGCAGGTCATAAGTATTTTTTTATATATATGTATATATATAAAAGTGAACTGAGCAGAAATATGTGGAGCAAAACTCACTACAGCTTGACCTTCTTTATCTTCTGATCCTATTGAGCTGAATTGGATTGGCTCTATAATGTTTGTAAGTGAGAAAGAAGGGAAACCCAAAGCCCAAGTAAAGACAGGCACTAGGTAATAACACAGCAGAGAAGTAAAAATGGCAAAGCTGAGAGCAGAACAAAAGTTTGAAAATTTAATTTAACAAAATTGCAGCTGTAAATAGTTCTGAGTGTTTTGAATTATTTTTGATCAGTGGCCAGGAGTTTTTGGGAGGATGTGAAGGAGCCAGTAAAAAAACGTGTCTGCACCCTGTTTTTAATTTAGAAAGATAGATGTACTAGCTGGAACAAAAACTACACCAAAAACTGTGATATCACTTCAGCAGTAGGAGTGATCAAGCAGTAGAATCACAGCCAGATTTTCTTAATCCTTGCCTTTGTCAGTCACTGTTCTCTTCTGTGTAAATATCAACCACAGAAATTGTGCAAATTGCCTTGTGTTGCTTGGTCAGTGGCTAATTAAAATAAAGAGCAATTATGGCCAGGACCTTTTTCTGGAGTGAAACTGGCCTACTTAAGGATGACTGCTCATGATGTTGTCCCAAGCTATTCTCCTTACCCACACTGCCCAAATGCTGAGCTTTTGTGGGTTGCAGCATAACATTTCAGAAGAAACCATCACATTTTGTAGGAAAACAGAAAAATTAAGAGGGAATTACTATAGGCACTATGGCTGGTGCAAATAACAGGGGATCTTGATAGCCATCATGAAACAGGGCTTTTCCACCTACCCAGTATTCCCTCCCTCCTCTTACCATGACAGCCTTGCATGGATTGAATGGTATAATTTTCAATAAACCACTTTCCACTGGAGTTTGAGAGAGTAGGAAGGAAAAAGTGGGGAGGAAAGAGAAATGATGCGGGTGTTACCTAACTGCAACATCATCCTGAAGAGCTGTCTGGATGTGGTGGGCTTTCTGTTTTCTGAATGCTCCTCTATGAGCTGACGACTGAACCTCTGTCTAAACACAACACATTGCAAATGGTGAAGTAGAGAAGTGACAGCTCCGTAAGAATTCTCAGTGCTCAGATTTTTCATTTTCTATTCAAATCACTGTTTACAAGCTTCCTGAGCAACAGTTCCAGGTTGCAAAATTGCATTCAATGTCCTCCCTTTCATTTGGCTTGGCAGAATAAAGGTCATGAGTGAGTCTGTCAGACTGAACACCACAGCTTTTGCTTGCTGTGACAAATAAAGAGCTAATCTGATGCTGTAGGCTCTGTCACCTCTATCAAGTCTCATTTTGCCTTCAGTTTGTTGGCAGTTTCAAATGGTTGCTTTTCAAAAGCTTCTCTACTGAATATGTGATTTTGGGGCTTTACATCTTTTTCTCATGAGATGTTGACACACCACTTAGAGCATGGGCTAATGATTGAATCTCCTTTTCGAGTGTATCATATTTTGCACTAGTCTGGTTTGGAGAGGGATTTTCACGTGCGCACTTGTTTAAACATACTCAGTTCAACATGAACGGTACAATCTAAAATGGGCTGCAGGGTTTTTGTTGGTTTTTTTCCCCCCTCTTTTTCTTTGTAACGCAAAGAATGTGAAATTAAAAGAGTCAGCTTTAACTTCAGCGTTGCAACACAGTTCCTTTTAACTTGCCTTAGTCCCGCGAGTACCCTGTCACCTTAATTTCTGTTTGGAGTGAGACAGGTTTGTAGTGCACTTCTCAGTAATTCATCTCTGAAATCATGTTGACTTGGGGCCTCATGTCTATCTTGAAGTATAATAGTGTCATTTACTGTTAAAATGGCATCAAGAGATCCTTTCTTTTGTCACATTCACAGTGTCTCCATAGAAGAAGCTATTTTTCTAAAGGTTATGAGACCAGGCCCTGATCCTGCTAGTGATTTCTGCAAGTGACATATTTTGAACCTGTGGTCTTTTAGACCATGACTCTTATAGAAAAGGGGATGTTGTTTACAACAGCCTGTGGCTTATGACACCTAACAAAGCCGGTGCTTACTTCAGAAATTGGACCTTTTCTCTTTCATTTTATTTGGTTTACTTGTCTCCAGCTTGTTAAGGTGTCTTTGTTATTTTGTTTTTAAATTTTTATTTTATTTTAGCTTAGCTTAGTTTAGTTTATTTAACCTTTTTTTAACCCAGGTGTTTTAATTTTTGTGTGACTGATACTTCCTTGATCAAGTTAACACCTGTGTCGTCCTCCAAATCACGTTACCAGTCATATTTCCATTGCAAATTTGATTACAACAATTCTGTTCTCTAAAACAGGACACTGTACGAGTCAAGGGAAGACCGACATCTTTATGAAATCTCAATTTGGTAAACTATCTCAGCCTTTAGCTGAAACTTTTTCCACATATAATCTGGGCTATATCCTGCTTCAGTCCCAATTAAATTTCTATGCATTAATGTACAGGTGAATCCAAGATGACTCCCCTTGGTCAGTGGCTCCTCAGTATTTTCACTGAGGAAAACCACCATGGGAAATAACACTAAACGTGTTAGATCTTCACTCTTACCCATGCCACGTGCAGTCATTCCTAGTGTTCAAAAACATCTTTCTCATTGCTGATACACAGCTGACAGTCAAGTTTACTGCAGGAACGTCATTTTATTTCTTTGCATCTTTGTCGTAATTTCCAACATTCAGACTCAAGAGTGTCAGACTTTACAGAACCAGCCATTTCCTGTCATTTAACTTCTCTCTCAGAATTTGTCTAGAAACCTCATTTTTGCTGTCAAGGTTTCTGTCATACAGTGAGAGATGTTGAGGATTCCTGGTTGCTTGTTGCCTTGAACTAAAACAGCTTTTTATTCTAGGTCTCCCCACCCTTTATTTCAAGGATTTCCTAAGATACACAAGGACAATTTTTTT
Organism: Falco peregrinus; assembly: GCF_023634155.1. Classification (NCBI taxonomy): domain Eukaryota; kingdom Metazoa; phylum Chordata; class Aves; order Falconiformes; family Falconidae; genus Falco; species Falco peregrinus. Next base: position 15,865,441 of record NC_073727.1, on the reverse strand, counting down.
TCCTGCTTTACATTTGGTCTCCTGCTCTGAAGTGGTCCCTGAGACACTCTGTAAGTTTGCCATCAAGGATATTATCTACCTTGCTCATATGGAATGGGAAGGAGATAATGTATTGCTTTAGAAGGCTCTGTGTTATTTCTAAACACAGTAAAAGAGTTTCCCTTTAGTGTCTGTTTTTCCCTTTGGAGAGATGGAAACTGCCTCTTTTAGCATCACATGCAGGTAGGAAGCAATGTCCCTTTCACTTCTCTTTCTTCTTTGCTGGGTGCTTACCGCATCTTCCATCCTTCTCTAGCTTTTCTCTGGTCTTTTTGCTTATTCAGTGCTTTCCAGTTCACCCTATTCACCCTAAAATGAAACTAGATAAACACTATGGCTACCCTTGTGCTTCTTTGCTATTCCTTCCCTTCCCACCCTTTTTGATGTTTCACGTTGCAATAATTTGAACCACAGCTCTCACCTCCTTTACTATAACAGGAATCTGGTCTTGAATGATCATTGTCGGTGCTGTATAATAATGAGTACCTTTATGTGTGCATATGCGCAGACATACATACCACAGAGAAATAAGTTAGACTTTGTATAAACAGATACAGCTCTGATCATTAAAAAAATTGTTACACATATTCAGATCTGTATTTATTTCAGACTATTTTAATTCTCATTTACACTATGGATAGTTCATATCACACTGTCACTGTGAACATAAATTATTTTCAGGTGCCAATTGCTACACTGCAATTGTTGAACATTAATAGAATTTACTCAACTATGCTTCCAGCATGGGATGAAGTGAGTATAGTGTAAATGGCAAGCATAGCCATTTATTTTTCTTTATAGCCAAGCTGGCTCACTCATCCTTAGTTTAAGTGATAGTTCAAGCTGTGAAAGAGTTGTTATCACACTCATCATTTTTATTACATAGGAAATGGTCCCTTTGGTTAATTGGATTTGGAAAATTTGCTGAGCATTCAGGTGAACCTCCATGAATCCTAATAATATTGTGATACCCCACAAATCTCTGTCAGTTGTCCACATTCTAACTAAGCCTTTCATTTTCTGGAGTTTTGAGCCCAGAACTGCAAAAGCCCCGTCCATGAAGTCCATTTTGACTTGATTATTTTCCTACCTTTTACAGAGAGAATGCTGAGATACTGTGGACCCTGCCACCAATACATGTTCATGAAATACATAATGAGATTGATTTAATTTCAGCTTAACACACTAAAAGTCTTTTTCTTAAGACTCGGTAACTGAATGGAAGAAATGAATACTTGTAGATGTCTCAGCTGTACATCTAATAAATCAGCTTTCAGTAGTCTTTCTCAAGACTTGCCACCCTCATTGTGGGACTGTGTCCTGAATCTGTTCCTTTGAATCCTCGTTGCCAAAATCACTGTGTGTGTGTGTGCAGAAAATGAGGAACCACTCAAGAACTTGATTTTCCAGTTTGTCCTTCCAAGGTTTCGTATGAAAGCCTTTGGAAGCATTAGGATACTTTCAATTAACTTCAGTGGGTTTGGGATGAAAACTTTAGGGAGCAGTGTTTCACAAAACAGCAGGCAGGAGTCTTTCTTTCCCTCTCTCACAATAATGAAAATTTGTCCTGGCAAATTATAAAAACTTCCTACAACTTTCCAACTATTCTTGCTTTGGGAAACTGGGGAAAAGAAGCTGTAGTCTCCTAACGAGGCAAAGAAAAACAAAAGATGCTTAGGTAAGTTAAATTGTTCTTCTCATTTTAACATACTTAATTATTAGTGTATGACTGAGATCTATATCCTATAAAAATGACATTCTCCACAATACAACAGGGATAGTTTAAGCTACCTTAAATCACTCAACCTGCAATACATCTGAAATGTTAATTAAGCAAGTTTTTTATTCTCACCTCTGCTCTGCTGGCTTTAGTGAAAGCTTGTCTGCCAGGGAAAACTCTCTACAGGTACCGCCAATTCTGTTTGAAGTTGGTGATCTGGGTTTGGCTCATAACTTTCACAGTAGATTTACCTGAAAGATCAATAAAAGCATGTTCAAAGCAAGATTGGCTTCATAGAGCCTAGGATTTTATTAATTTATATAAACTTCCTAAAACTTTTGCTATAAAGAAAAAGGCAAAAGCTTGAAAATGTTCACAATATTGTACAGCAGGGTAATGAAAATGGTATAGCAAAGTTCTGGAATTAGTTTCTCTTTTCCACAACCACCCCCCTCCAAATAGTGCACATATCAGTGTGACAGGGTGTTACAGACACAGATGAGATTTTCAAATATAGCTGGAGATTTCAGATGTTTCAAGTTGTGACATCTCAACAGGTCCTGATTCTCACAGCATTGTAAGCACCCCATCTTGGGAACATCTTTAAAATGCCTCATACAAAGCACCCCAAAATACCCTTCCCAGTAAGCCTCCCTTGAAAATATTTATTGTGGCAAGTCCTTGATTAACAATTATGTCTTCTGTCATTGGTTTCTTGTAACAGAAGAAATCAAAAGGCAATTCTTATCCCCAACTGTTAAATGAAATGGTATCCCTCAGTGTGGCAGATGCTGATTTCTTCTTTTTTTTCATGGCGTATAGTTTAGTAGAATATAAAATCAGAATTTAAAAACCAATCAAGCAGCCAGCAAGACTTTGATCTTTAAAATGCTGGAATTATCTTTAATCAGAGGAGATTTATAAGTAGTAGTTGAATTAAAGGTGGAATTACTGTCTGGCTTTGTTCATTTCAGTTTCTCTGCTCTTCCCACTAACAAAAATTTTGTCTCAAATATCTCCTATATTCTTTGAGAGGGATTTGTAATAGGCAGTCTTCAACTTCAGAATTGGGTTAATCTTCCAGATCTTTAGTGGCAGCACTATTAAGTAGATCTGTGAGCTTGGAGACTCTTATCAGTGAAAGAGTATTTGAAGCTCTGGGAATGTGTGCTTCCAAGCCCA